>NC_133449.1:274829518-275429518 GCF_048565385.1 Saimiri boliviensis | reverse complement strand
ACTTGTCAGGGCTGAATATTTTTTTCTTATACTGTCTCACTTTAAATTTATAAATTGCTTGTAGGACTTTTGATACTTTTTCAACTTTCTTGCTTTAGAGTTTTTCTATTATAGGTAAGACTGAGGACATACAAAGTTAGCCATAGCTTTGCTAGAAGAATCAGACATTATCTGTGTTTCTGCACCTGATACCTAATTAAAATTGCTTGCACTAAAAATAAAAGTTATGTGTATTTGATTAAAAGTTATGTAAGTGTGGTTTTTAAGAGAAAGTAATTTTCTCTAATTTAGAGGATTTAAGAAATATTTTAAGTTATTAAAGAAAAAATAAAACAAGTTTTAAGACAGTTATAGAAGGTTAATGAAAGATTAATTATCTAAAAATATTTGTATATGAGCAAGTTGGCTAAAATTTAAAGAATTTTATCTATTTTTTCCATATATTAGACATTAAAACCAAAACATACTGGTGCAGAGCCATAACCTTTGCCCATGTCCCAGAATAACAGGATCTAGACCATTGATTGTCTCTTTAACAGTTAAATGCAACAGATTATAAAGGGTTATGAAAAATCTCATCATATGGTTCAACTAGTTAAAATTAATAGATTTGTTTATATACTTTTTATTAAAATTTGCTTTAGTATAAATATGGTAATTCAAGAATAAAATCTGGTTTTTCCTTTTATTTATTATTTATTTATTTATTTATTTATTTATTTATTTTTTGAGACGAAGTTTCGCTCTTGTTACCCAGGCTGGAGTGCAATGGCATGATCTCAGCTCACCGCAACCTCCGCCTCCTGGGTTCAGGCAATTCTCCTGCCTCAGCCTCCTGAGTAGCTGGGATTACAGGCACGCGCCACCATGCCCAGCTAATTTTTTTTTTTTTTATTTTAGTAGAAACGGGGTTTCACCATGTTGACCAGGATGGTCTCGATCTCTTGACCTCGTGATCCACCCGCCTCGGCCTCCCAAAGTGCTGGGATTACAGGCTTGAGCCACCGTACCCGGCCTTGGTTTTTCCTGTCAAACAAGATCTTCATGTAATATAGAGAGATAATAAAAGCTTTGTGTTTGCCTTTGAAATAGACTATAAGAAAAAAGAGAGAGAGAAGAGACAGATTCAGTTGGCCTCATTCTGTCTTTATTGGGTCTTGCTGCTTAGAAAACTAAGTCTCCCCTCTATCAATAAGTAAAAGATTTTGTCTTTTATAAATTTGAGGGTTATTATTTGATTAAATAAATGTCTTATCATGATCTGAGATTCTATTTTTAATATCAAGTATTTTAAATCATTTTATATTTGGCAAATTTTCCAAGATCAAATTAAGTATTAGATCCTCTGAAGTCCAAAATAGATATATTAAGTTTATTTGGTATTTTAAAACCATAGAGAAAACATTTTCAAATATAAAGTATTAACTTCCTTTTGATTATATTTCTATGTTACTGGCTTGTATTCCAAAATTATATAATCCTCCTAATTTAAATATGTCTTAGTATATGCTATCAATAGTAATTATGACAATTATGTTAATTACTGTGTGCTAAACAGATGCTCACTTTTTTTTTTCCAATCTTCTTTTTTATATTGGCTGTCCTAAGACTTTTGTCACCCACACACAATTATTTTGTTTTGATTCTTTTCAAAAGGCAGTTTGTAATCATCTATAAGATTCTAACAAGGACTCTTGAAGGCAGTTCTCTAATAACTTTGGAGATTTGACTATTAGAATTGCAAGAGGAATTTCCAAAACTCTCTTTGAGAACAAATGTGTTTAGAAATATTGAGCCAAAATGGAGTGAATTACATAGACTAGACTAATAGAACACTGAAATAATCCTTTTATGACTTTTTGCTTGACACGGTGCTGATCTTTTGGTTTTGTTTTCAGAGTCAAGAAAACTTTTTCTTTTGAGGTATTTACAGCTTTTAACAATTGAGTAAATTACACTCCTGTGAGTAAAATTTGGAGCCTATTTCTTTCTCTCTATCAGATTTCTGCAGAATTTGGAAACTATTTGTGAGTATTTGCATAAATGCAATAAGAATCTGTTTTCTTTTGTAACAGGACACAACTGAAGAAACTGATTATTTTACCAAGGCTTTGACTGGACTGACAGAATCTCAAATATAAACAGACTTCTTTAAGAATTCAAAGTTGACTCACAAAGATGATAATATCCCCTTGGTAAAACTGGCTTCATATCTTTTCAAAGTAGTCCCTGTTTAGAGTAACTGACCTGTAATAGGCAAAGAACGTAACTTTCTAACAGGTCCAAAAGCCTCAAGTTATCCTAGGGACTTCCAGAGGAAAAGAATTCACCTAATTCATAGAAGTATTTGCATTCTGAGATAAATTTGTGGCTGGGATCAAGGCTTTAAAAAGTCTAATCTCAGATTCCTTATGGAAAAAGTTCCATAAAGGAGAGCATACATGACAAATAATTTCAGGCCAGGTGTAAGAAGACTAAAACATATTGCAAACAAGTCAGTCATATTATGATTCCTTTTTGATAAAAATGAGAGACTGGAGAGGGAAAAATTATAATACACCTGTTATTGAATTCTAATCTTGCCAATTGTTTTAGACTTTTAAAAATGTTATTTTCTAAAATTCAGACTGAATCTTAATTATTTTCAGGGCTAAAAGTTGCCAAACCAATTTTTTTTTTCAAATGTTTCTTCCATTTTCCTGACTTGAACACAATAAAATTACTGCTATCTTTTACCTGAGGCCTTGCAAGCTGAAGTTTATTTATTGTGACACAGGAAAGAAGGTGTCACATTGCCACTGCCTTTCTTCTCTGTAGCAGGATTGGTTAAGTCTAACATCTAGGTAGATAGTACATACCATTAATATCTTTTTTCCTTCTGTTTCCATAGAAATGCCTCCTATTAAAGGCCTGCTATTCTAGGAGACTGCTTTTCTAGCCCATTCATTTAAATTCCAAATAGCATCTGATCTCTTCTTATATGCATCATTTAACTGTTATTAATAGTTTTATTATCACTGGGAACTATTTGATTTTTAAAATAGTTCTTTATTATATTCAACACGGGGTGCAGATGATCTATGACTTCAAGGCTTTAAGAGTTTCAAGTACCTAGATGTCTTTAGAACAATCAGAAAGACATTTTCATGTCCTCTAAGGTGAGTCAAGTATAACAACCCTATTCAGCATGAAGCAGCTTCAGAAGATAAGAGTTTTAGCACTTTTTCCTTAACCATAAGAAGGATAAAGTTGGGCATGGTGGCTCATGACTGTAATCTAAGCACTTTGGGAGGCTGACATGAGTGGATCATTTGATGCGAGAAGTTGGAGACCAGCCTAGTCAATATGGTGAAATCTCACCTCCACTAAAAAATATGAAAATTAGCCAGGTAAACGGACACATGCCTGTAATCTAAGCTACTCAGGAGGCTGAGACATGATAATCACTTAAATCCAGGAGGAGGAGATTGTAGTGAACCAAGATTACACCACTGAACTCCAGCCTGGGTGAGAGGGAGACTCTGTCTCAAATAATAATAATAATAACAAAGGGGATAAAATATCTCAAGAGGGAATGAGACAGAGTAGGAACAGGTCTCGGCTTCAATTAACTCCTATTAGAGACAGCATTCTTTCATTTTTTCATACTGATCACAAAACCTACACTACTACCTCACTGATACCATATCACTAACCCTAAGGGTTATCTTTGTATAACCCTTAGTTATAAAGATAATAGTCATTCTATATTGTCCTCTGCATTCTTATAATCTATAGCCATGTCTTTACTTAAACACTTCCTTTAGGAACGGCCTTAGGAGGTCCAAAATATCAAAGCAAGGTTGTGGAGTGTCCCACCTTTGGAAGAAATGCTAATCAACTGATTTACAGCCTGTTGCCACCAACTAGACTACTAGGTGAGAAATTATGCAAGACAAGCTTTGTAATGAGATATGATAAAGTGCAAACTCTACCCTTACTGTGCTTTTCCCGTCTCGACATCCATATACTACTCCTGATATCAATTATTGCACTTTGCCTAAGAAAACATTACAACTGACTCTTTTTGGAGAGTCAGGGAATTCTGTCTCTCTCTTTTTCCTCCTTGTCTTATGCCTGGGAATGGGATTCGATGAAGGCTTATCTAAGAAAATTATTTTGGCCTCATGTCAATTTTTATTGCATTGAGAGTTTAAGACTTCATGGTCAGTAACATAACTTTTTTATTCATTTTACATTTTTTATATTTTATATCATTTAAGATTAATTCAAACATTTTGCTGTGTATTAAAATATCAAGAAGTATTGTGTTCTTTACATTCATAAAAGTGTTGATACATCTTTTCATTTAATGAATCTTTTACTCATAATAACTGCAATTATTATTACCAAGTAAAGTTATACCAATGCTAATTAAGCAAAAACCAAATAAGTTAGACAATGATAGAAAAGCAGTTACTTAAATAACTTGATTAAATACATGTAAATTATTGTTATTTGTTATAAATAGCCAAGTAACAAGGATATAGAAACATCTTCATTTAACTCTTGATTTTGGAAATGTTATTTCTTAAGACATTGCACTGGTTCTACACTTTCCCAGCTTGCCGGTGAAGAATATTCGATGTTAGATGGTTTATGCAGGACAAAATAAAGAACAAACATTTTTCTCCAGAATTAAATACAGAAGTACACCCCGGGAGATAAGCACATGTGGTCAATTTGTCATATAGCTTTCTATAATATGGAAAAATTTTAAAAGATTAAAAAAATGGTGAAGAAGAGTAGGACAGGAAGAAGGTGGAGAAGGAGCAGAAAGAAGTGAAAGAGGAGAGAGAATCAGGAAGTAGATTTATGTCTGTAAATATTTGGAAGAGAATATGCTATCCAGAGTCAATAATAAAAAGGAAATACAGTAAAAATTTGAAGGTGTAAGTTAATCTGATATTTAGAAGGCAACTGAATGTATAATTTAATAGATTGAGAATTTATTTTTCTATGAAGAGGTACTAACTACGCATTGTCTAGGAGGAAAAAGGACAGTAAAGTTACTGAAGAATGTGCTTTTAAAATGAGATAAAGGTGTACTGTTGTCTTGGTCCTTACTAGATGTGTATGTCTGTCAAAATTACTGATTTAATCATGAAGTCTCAGTTCCCATCCTTATATAAACAGAATAATAATTTTTGATTTATAAACTGGGTGGGAAAGTTAAATCAGATCAAACATATAAATTGCTTTTCAATCCTTCATGTTATTTTATTACCACTTCTGAGGTATGAAGGGATGAATTTTGTTAGAGCCACAGGGATTCACCATTTAGCTATTTTTCAGAAGTTGTAGTCTCTAAATATAGGCAAAATAATTTTAAATTCATTTCATCAAAGGGAAATGGCTTTCCTGAAACTACTTTTACTATGTACATTTATATATTTTCTTTTATGTTTCTGTTTCTTCATGCAGGTGATTTCTGGAGCATTGCCAAGTTACTGACAACGATATTTTTTTTAAAAAATTTAATCTCCATAGAAGAACCTATGTCAATACTGCAAGGGTCTGTAGAAGAAGCCTTCTTTATTTTGAGAGCAATATGCAGACTCAACCGGAGCAAATGAAAGCTATCAGAATGTTCATTCTAAGAAAATACTTGGGATGAAAAAAATGAGGCAAATGTAAAGATCCTTTTTCCATCACTTCTTCTTGCAACACTCCTGAAGAACATTTTTTTTTCCCTCAAGATCAAATTTATTAGCAGCTAAACTTTGGATTAATATAAAAATTTAATGTTTAAACGATGCTTTTGAAGGAGGGAATAGAATTTCAGATATTTTAGAAAAAAAATAGGTATAATAGATCAGTTTCGGGCAACCATTTTCCTTTACATCTCACTTTGGTGGTTCTACACTATGTGAAACTCATATTCAGTTACTCTTTAATGTTCTTACTTACTTTGTTTCTTTCTTTGTTTTTATTATACTTTAAGTTCTGGGGTACATGTGCAGAATGTGCAAGTTCATTACATAGATATACACGTGCCATGGTGGTTTGTTGCATGCATCACCCTGTCGTCTACATTAGGTATTTCACCTAAGGTTATCCTCCTCTATTCCCCCACCCCCCTGCTATCCCTTCCCTAGCTTCCACGCCCTGAAAGGCCCCAGCGTGTGATATTCCCCTCCCTGTGTCCATGTGTTCTCATTGATCAACACCCACTCATGAGTGAGAACATGTGGTGTTTGGTTTTCTGTTCTTGTGTCAGTTTGCTGAGAATGATGGTTTCCAGCTTTATCCATGTCCCTGCAAAGGTCATGAACTCATCATTTTTATGGCTGCATAGTATTCCATAGTGTATATATGCCACACTTGTTTTTGTTGTTGTTGTTGTTGTTTGTTTTGTTTTGTTTTTGAGACGGAGTTTCACTCTTGTTACCCAGGCTGGAGTGCAATGGCGCGATCTCAGCTCACTGCAACCTCCGCCTCCTGGGTTCAGGCAATTCTCCTGCCTCAGCCTCCTGAGTAGCTGGGATTACAGGCACGTGCCACCATGTCCAGCTAATTTTTTGTATTTTTAGTAGAGACGGGGTTTCACCATGTTGACCAGGATGGTCTCGATCTCTCGACCTCGTGATCCACCCGCCTCAGCCTTCCAAAGTGCTGGGATTACAGGCTTAAGCCACCGCGCCTGGCCGCCACACTTGTTTTGTGCAGTCTATCATTGATGGTCATTTGGGTTGGTTCCAGGAATTTGCTATTGTGAACAGTGCTGCAATAAACATACATGTGCATGTGTCTTTATAATAGAATTATTTATAATTCTTTGGATATATACAGAGTAATGAAATTGCTAGGTCAAATGGTATTTCTATCTCTAGATCCTTGAAAAATCACCACAGTGGCTTCCACAATGGTTGAGATAACTTATACTCCCACCAACAGTGTAAATACATTCCTATTTTTTTCACATCCTCTCCAGCATCTGTTGTCTCCTGATTATTTAATGATGGCCATTCTAACTGGTATGATCAGAGCAGAACTGAAGGAGATAGACACACACACACACACACACACACACACACACAAAAAAAAAAAAAAAAAAAAAAAAAAAAAAAAAAAACCTTCAAAAACTCAATGAATCCAGGAGAAGGGTTTTTGAAAAGATAATCAAAATAGATATACCACTAGCCAGACTAATAAAGAAGAAAAGAGAAGAATCACATGTACAATAAAAAATGATAAAGGGGATATCACCACCGATCCCACTGAAATACAAACTACCATCAGAGATTACTACAAACAGCTCTATGCAAACAAACCAGTGAATCTAGAAGATATGAAAAACTTCCTGGACACACCCTCCCAAAACTAAACCAAGAAGTTGAGTCCCAGAATAGACCAATAACAATGTACAAAACTGAGGCAGCAACTAACAGCATAACAATAAAAAATAGTCCTGGTCCAGATGAGTTCACAGTAGAATTCTACCAGAGTTACGAAGAGGAGCTGGTAGTATTCCTTCTGAAATGATTCCAAATGATACAAAAAGAGAGAATCCTCCCTAACTCATTTTATGATACCAACATCATCCTGATCCCAAAAAACCTGGTGGAGATACAACTGAAAAAGAACATTTCAGGCCAGTATCCATGACAAATATTGATGTGAAAATCCTCAATGAAATACTGGCAAACTGAATCCAAGAGCACATCAAAAAGCTTATTTATCATAATAAAGATGGCTTCATCCCTGGCATGCAAGGCTGGTTCGGCATATGCAAATCTATAAAGGTAATCAATCACATAAATAGAACTGAAGACAAAAACCACATGATTATTCTTAACAGATGCAGAGAAAGCCTTCCACAGAATTCAACGGCCTTTATGCTAAAAACTCAATAAACTAGGTATCGATGGAACATATCTCAAAATTATAACAGCTATTCATAAAAAATCCACAGCCAATATCATACTGAATGGGCAAAAATTGGAAGTATTCCCTTTGAAAACTGGCACAAGCTAAAGACGTCTTCTTCATCACTCCTATTCAACATAGAATTGGAAGTTCTGGACAGGGCAATCAGGCAAGAAAAAGAAATAAATGGTATTCAATCAGGAAAAGCAGAAGTAAAATTGTCTCTATTTGCAGATGCCATGATTGTATACTTAGAAAACCCCATTGTCTCAGCCCAAAATCTAATTAAGATGATGAGCAGCTTTAGCAATGTCTCAGGATACAAAATGCATGTGCAAAAATCTCAAGCATTTCTGTACATTAATAACAGACAAACAGAGAGCCAAATCATGAGTGAACTCCCATTCACAATTGCTACAAAGAGAATGAGAAACCTAAGAATACAACTAACAAGGGTTTGAGGACCTCCTCAAGGAGAACTACAAACCACTGCTAAGGGAAATAAGAGAGGACACAAACAGATGGAAAATCATTCCATGCTCATGGTTAGAAAGTATCAATATAGTGAAAATAACCATACTGTCCAAGGTAATTTATAGATTCAATGCTATCCCCATCAAGCTACTGTTGACTTTCTTCACAGACTTTGAAAAAAACACCTTAAACTTCATATGGAACCAAAAGAGAGCCCATACAGAAGACAATCCTAAGCATGAAAAACAAAGCTGGAGGTATCACATTACCTTACTTAAAACAGCAGTAATCAAAACAGCATGATACTAGTACCAAAACAGAGATAAAGCCCAATGGAACAGAACAGAGGCCTCAGAAGTAACACCATACATCTACAATCATCTGATCTTGGACAAACCTGATGAAAACAAGCAATGGGGAAAGATTTCTTATTTAGTAAATGGTGTTGGGAAAACTGGCTAGCCATATGCAGAAAATTGAAACTGTTCCCTTTCTTACACCTTATACAAAAATTAACTCCAGATGGATTAAAGATTTAAACATAAGACCTAACACCATAAAAACCCTAGAAGAAAACCTAGGCAATACCATTCAGGGCATAGGCATAGGCAAGGACTTCATGACTAAAACACCAAAAGCAATGGCAACAAAAGCCAAAATAGACAAATGGGATCTAATTAAACTAAAAAGCTTCTGCACAGCAAAAGAAACTATAATTAGAGCGAACCAGCAACCCACAGAATGGGAAAAAAAAATGTGTAATCTACCAATTGACAAAGGGCTAATATACAGAATCTACAAAGAACTAAAACAGATTTACAAGGAAAAAACAAACCACCCCATCAAAAAGAGGGCAAAGGATCTGAACAGACACTTTTCAAAAGAAGGCATTTATGCAGCCAACAAACGTATGAAAAAGAGCTCATCATCACTGGTCTTAGAGAAATGCAAATCAAAACCTCATTGAGATACCATCTCATGCTTACTTTATTTTTAAACCTGATCTATAATTTGATTTTGTGCACATTATATTGATTGTAGATAACATATAGAGTGATGGAAAAGGTAAGGGGAAATTCCAGTGTTTTTTAAATAAGATTGCATCTTCACAGTCATTTTGAGTGATATTAAAAACTATTACGAAGCTTTATTAGCAAACCTTTTTATATTGTCCTTATGATATTAATGCATAGAAGTAACAGTGATTTTGTTTGTGAGAAAATTCTTATGAATTGAAGGTTTGTTTCCCTCCCAAAATATATGTTGAATTTTGAAACCCTAACTACCAATGTTATGGTGCATTTGGAGATGCGGCCTTTTGCACATAACTAAGTTCACATGAGGCCATCAGTGTGGTGTTCCCATGATGGTATTAGTGTCCTTAGAAGAAGAAACACAAGAGGGATTCTTTCTCTGTGTCCTTTCTACGACAGGATATAGCAAGATGGACATCTGCAAGCTAGGAATAGAACCCTCACCAGGAACTGAAAAGGCTAACACTTTCATCTTTAAATTCCCAGCCTCCAGAACTGTCAGAAATAAATGTCTGTTGCTTAAGCTACCCTGTCTGTCATATTTCATTATAGCAGCCAGTTGACTAAGACAGATATATTGTAATTCTTAACTTTTTTTTTCTTTTTCTGTAAAGAGTCATGAATTACAGAACCATTCTTTACTGGCACATTGTAATATTTAATTTCTTAACAATGTGTAGATGACTTTTCTCTACCACCTCAACTTATCTCATCAAGGAGTCAAAGGAGAACAAAGGTAAAATCTTCAAATGTCTATGGAGTATTTAAGTGGAATTTACCTTTTGAAAATGTTGATAACAAAGTCAAACCAACTGCACCTGTGGGATAAAGTCAGCCCATGGGCCTATATGACTTTTAAGCTAGAGTTTCATGTGTAGGGCATGCTTATATAACATTTTATTTCTTACCCATAAAATACAGTCTTCAAAATATATGTATGTAGAGCTTGCAAATTAAAATATATCTATAGAGATAAATATGTATGCATGTATATGTATAAAAACATATATGTTCAATGCTCCTAAATACAATAAAGAACATCAAAAATAGAAATTGTGTTAGTTTAAAATAGCTGCAGCATGTTTTTAAAATATTCATAACAATGTTTATGACCTAAAGAGATAAACAGCTAAAAACATTAAGAAATTTTACAAAATAAGTCATCACCAAGATTTCACAGGAAAAAATTTTTGACCTAGATTGGAAAAAAAAAATAAATAAACAGAAAAATCCTCTCTTGAAGTATATAATCTTTCTTTACTTATTTCAACAATTATTGAAGTGACTTTAACTAAATTACAGAGTAAAAACTTTTGAAATCTAAATAATATTCTCCTGAGATATAAGCTAAATTGATTAGGAAAGTTTTTTATCTGTGTAATAATTGAAGAGCTTTGTCAATGCAAAAAAAGAAAGTGACTTTAAATGCAGTTTAGCACAGACATAAAGATATACTCTAGTCTACTGAGGAAAGTCTACTTAATATTATTGATTTTTTCCTTTAGTTTAAATTCCCTAGTCTCAATGGTCTTTTATCATGTTTATTCAGAAGTGAATAAAGGTCAAAATTCAATTTTACTATATCTTTTAGATTATTATTTATAATAATATCCTAGAATATCAAATATCATTAGTTACCCTTTTACAGTTTCAACTCAAGAAGCAAAATTTGAAATTTTTTTTCTGAAGGAAACTAAATTCCCCATTCAATTTATGTGGTTTCTATATTTTTAAGCAGGTAAAATCATTACTGAGGGAGATAAGCAGTAGCAGTGTTTACTGTTATTAAGCTATGAGTGGGTTTTGAAAACAGAAGTAATTTTTGATTTTTATTGCTTAATAATTACATAGCTATTTTATTATAGAATAGGGGAAATTCATTTTATGTATATGTACTTCCACATCCCATAAAAGATTTTAAGTTCTTTCTATAAAAAAAAATGTATGATTTAAATATTTGAAAACAGTTTAGCCATTTAAACATTTCAGAGAAGCCACAGGATAGGTTTTTTATTTCTTCAAATCTACATGTAATATTTTATGTATTTATTACGTAACATATGATGTTTTACAGTAAATATACATCATAGAATGGTTAAATTTAGCTAACTAAAAAATGCATTACTTCACATAGCTATCGTTTGTGTGGTGAGAAGACTTAATGCTTTGTGTTCTTTATTCCCGCAGCTTTATTGAGAATGAATTGGCAAATAAACGTGTATATTTAAATTGGACGACAGGATTCTTCGATGGATGTATACATAGTGAAATGGTTACCACAATCAAGCTAATTAACAAGGTTTTGTACTTTGAGTGCCTTTCATCCTTGAGTTTTGATTACTCCTTCCTTTACTACTCGAATCAGAATGGAGAACTAGATTTAAGCAATGACAAAAATAGGCATGCCAAAGAAATACTCAAAAAAAAAAAAAAAAAAAAATTGTGGCCGGGCGCGGTGGCTCAAGCCTGTAATCCCAGCACTTTGGGAGGCCGAGGCGGGTGGATCACGAGGTCGAGAGATGGAGACCATCCTGGTCAACATGGTGAAACCCCGTCTCTACTAAAAATACAAAAAACTAGCTGGGCGTGGTGGCGCGTGCCTGTAATCCCAGCTACTTAGGAGGCTGAGGCAGGAGAATTGCCTGAGCCCAGGAGGCGGAGGTTGCGGTGAGCCGAGATCGCGCCATTGCACTCCAGCCTGGGTAACAAGAGCGAAACTCCGTCTCAAAAAAAAAAAAAAAAAAAAAAAAATTGCAAAAATTTAGTATTACTTTTGTTATTCATAGCTTTTAACCTGAGAAACATTTATGAATTCGTGTTCTTAGGTCTCCCTACTCCGTCTGCTTACTAAGTGCTAGTCATTACATTGCTAATCATTGTTTAGCAACAGTTGACAGATAGGTGAGATTTTATGTATCTACAGACACAAGTCTCCCATTATCTCTCTCTTGCTTTCTCTCTCTCTGTCCTTCTATTTGTATATATTTATGACTTACTATTGGTAATATTTCTACTTTTTATTTTTGGTTAATGTTATATAATCAATGAACATAGAGAATTATATCACAGAGAGGTAAGAACTAAAGTTGTACATTAGTTTTATACAGATATAGGACTTACAAAATATAAATATTTCCTACTTATTTAATATTTCTCTGTGAACTTGCCTATTATGTCTATGATTTTGAACAAATACTCCCACTTATTTACTTTTTTAATATAAAACAGAGACCACACATATTCCTTTTCTCTCATTAAACATTCTTGTTTTATATGATATGTCCTTAAAACTGCCACAAATACCCTTTGCCTTTCTAATATTTAGATGGCCTTAATCATTGTTTCTTGTCATTTGTTGTCAAATACAGAACATATTTGGTCAATTCCTAAATAATTATGTTTCAAAAGGTGTATATGTAATGCCCATGTCATATATAAATAACAAAACCCTCAAAATAAGTGGTCTTTAACTGCTCAAGAAACTATTAACTTGGTTGGATAACATGCTCTGCCTCCTGCCATTTGAAGGTCATGCTGATTTTATTGATCTGGTTTTCTCCTTTTTTCCCATTAGCTTTTCCTTTAAAGGCAATTGTGCTGAAGAAGTAGCAGTATTCACTGACAGCTTTCTGCTCCATGTCACCCATGGAGATATTTAGTTTTCCATGGTGTTTTCGTGGTTTAGGTTGCTAATGAGCTGTCTTCTTCAAGCTGATTGTCAGTTCATAATACTATGCTGATTCTGCAAAGCTGTCCCTAATCTCCTTACGTCTGAACTTGTAAAGAATGCTTAACAGCTTTCTAGAGTATCTCCATTTCTAATATCTAAAGGACTTGTGATGATGCCCTTGGCTTATTGGGCTGGAAAATTTCCTTAGACAAACTAAGGAATGGGAATCTATCATGGTCTTCTGAATATTTTGTTGCCTTTGTATACATGGATATACAAAAATAATTGGATAAAATCAATCTTACTTTGCACTTTTATAACCTTTCTTTGCAAAGAAAGATAGTTTTTAAGCTATACTGATACAATACTTAATGAATGGGTAGTTCCTATAACATATAGCATACAGCCTTACAAAAATGAGATGTTGAGTATTGTTGTAAGAGAATCATTCATATTTAAGACAATCAATGTCATATATAGTTATTAGAAACTTTTCCCATAAAAAATGTAACATCTTAGTCATACTGGCTTAAATAATAAAGAGAAGATTGGTGAAAGTGTAAATTAGTTCAGCCATGTGGAACACATTATGGCAATTTCCAAAGACCTAAAAACAGAAACACTATTCAACCCAGCAATCCCACTACTGGGTATATACCCAAAGAAATATAAATTGTTCTACCATAAAGACACATGCATATGTATGTACATTGCAGCACTATTCACAATAGCAAAGACATGGAATAAACCAAAATGCCCATCAATGATAGACTGGATAAAGGAAATATGGTACACATACACCATGAAATACTACAGAGCCATAAAGAAGAACAAGATTATATCCTACACAGGAACATGGATGGAGCTGGAGGTCATCATCCTTAGCAAACTAAGACAGGAACAGAAAACCAAATACTGCATGTTTTCATGTATAAGTGGGAGCTAAATAATGAGAACATATGGACACATGGGGGGAAAACAGACTCGGGCATACTGGAGGATGAAGACTGGGTGGGAGAAGGAAGAGGATGTTGAAAAATAACTAATGGGTATTAGGCTTAATATCTGGGGGATGAAATAATCTTTACAACAAAGCCCCATGATGTAAGTTTACCTATGTAACAAACCTCCACATGGACTCCTGAACTTAAGAAAAAAAAAAGGCCACTCGAATTCAGTAGTAGTAATGTTGCCTTCTGGATGTGTGCTCTTCAAACAGAGAATGGTCTTTAGGTCTTCAAAGTGGAGTAGATGGAACAAATTGCATGAGCAATGCTGGTCTTGCTAAGCATTTGCAAGGGTGACAGAATAGATAAACTTTCGTGGAGAAAGTTTGCATGGAACTTGGGTTTATTAAAGGAATATATAAAGAAATCCAGGAAAAATATCCACCATCTTCTCTCCTCCCTGACTTCTGGAGCCACCGCTGAAATTGGTGTCTTCCTCGCATTTTCTCACCTGGACTATGCAACAGCTTGCTAAATTCAGGTCTCAACCCAATCAGGTTAAATGTCACTACTTGTGAGAGGCCTTCCCTGTTCCCTTCCCAAACTTGGTTTCTTCCCTGCTGCTTTGTTCACTTTCATTACGGATTTTAAATTATGTTATTGACTTGATTGGAAGGGTGGGCATTGAAAAAGAACGGTAGGGAGCGAGTCCATGGATTCGCTGGGGAAAATATAAAGACCAGAGAGGTCTGTTAGGAAGTGATGGTTTAGGTACGTAACCATGTGAGCATTGCTTAATGCTGTTGAGAAAGTGAAAATGGAAAGAGAGGCATACATTTTAAAAAATGTATTCTGGGGGCTATACAGCACATGCTAGAGTTACTAGAATTTATACTTATGACCTCTGATGTTTTATAGACTAAAACATTGTATTTAAATACAAAATAATAATAAGGAAAATTACAAATCAAAAACTGTCAAATCCATTGTCAAGAAGGTCCCCCCACAATTCCTTTTTGGATTTTTTGACTCTATCATTGGCTTTCCTCATGGAAACTGACCCAGGTCTCATAAATACCTTTTGTATTTGATTGCATAGCATAAATTGCATGTTAATCTCTGCATTTCTCATTCCAAAGAGATAGAAAGCATGAATTAAAATTGGATTAAACTGGCTGGGATATGGATTTATTTTGCCTGAAACCACACTGCATTCAATCTAAAATTAAGAAGGAATCACAAATAGATGCTAGAGATTCAGCTTCAGCATGGCTGGGCCTCTGAAGAATGCAGTGGGAAAAAAAAAAAAAAAAGGTGACGCTTCTCAGCTTTTTTACTCTATTTCTACCTAATTGTTCAGTACACTCTTCCATCTTCTTCATGTGACCCTGACTCTGCAGGGGTAAAAATAACTGATGTGACTATCCATGCCTTCTGAATCACCTATGTTTAAATGCCAGCTCTTTGTATTGTGAGGCTTTTGTGGAAAGCACATGTTTAAATATGAAGTGTGCAGTCTTTACTAATATAGATTTAATTTGTTTTGTTTGTGTATTTCTACTGAACCAAACACAAAGTAGTGTACTCTTTCTTCTGTGTTTGATTATCTCTGCATATTGATTTATTCCTCCTTCTTTCATTAAGCTTTCAAGCTTAAATTGGGGTCACATTTCTCTGGAGAGAATCTGCCTCTGCTTTTGATTGTAGCTAGGAGCATCACCAAATTGGAAACTCCTTGTTTGCACTATGTCATCTGGCTCAGTGATTGTGATAGATGAGGAGAGAGGAAAGACAGAGAGAGAAAAAAAGAGAGGAAGTGAACCACACATCCAGGTTCAGATATCTTTGCTACTTGCTAAAGGTTTTGTGTTCTGATACCACTCTTCCTGTTAGTGTTCTGTGATATGCTTGTCCTCAGAGAAACCCACATTTTCCTCTCTCCAAAATGTGTCTGTCTCTTGCTTCTTGGTGCTCCTAGATCCCACTATAACAGTTAGCATGTCTAGGAGAAGGCAGTTCTTGGACTTTTTCGTACTACTTGGGTACCATCAGAACCTCACACTGTGGCTTCTGAGAGCCCTCATTAGTCTCTTGGGTGAGGACTCTCAGAGTATCAAACACATCAAAATGACCTAATTCAAATTAATTTCTCACATGATGGTCTCATATGGGCCTATATGACCATTTCTTACATTTATCTAACCTTAATGTAATGTTTGCATAAAAATGCTTCTATTATACTGCTAATGATATCTAACTCTTTTAAAGAACTTTGATCTGGAGGGGTTTATTATAGCCACTTATATATTGAATCAACAATACATAAACTTGCAGAGCACATATTGGGATTGCCAATTGCAATTTAAACATAAAGAGTACAATCAATAATATTGCAATGAAATGTCCTTATGGTGAATTTTTTGCTTTATTAGGATTTTCATGTACAAAAACTATGTTTTTTTCAAAAAGTGTTATTTGAGGTAATACTATGCATATATTTAGCTTTGCATTAATTCTTTCTTCATGATGATAAATTGAATTAAGGACAATATAAATTACAAAGTATATCGAATCATACAACAGATCTAAAATATCCAAGGAACAGTAAGTTAAAAATTTTAGAGGTCATGCCTAAATTAAGATATTAAAATGAATAAACACATATTTGTTTTTATTTTAAGTACCATTTAGCATGATGCATTTAAGTAACTTGTGCTTTAAGTGACTATGAGCAACTGATTTGTTTGTTTAAAACATAAAATCAATTTTATACATGCTCAGCTTTAAGTTAATTGAACAACACAGGTTAAAATAGAAACTGCCTACTTTCACAAACGAATAATTATAAGATTTATGAAAACAAGTTTTGACAGGCATCCCCTGGGAATTCCACATTAATATTCTACATTGACATATCAAGAGTTTTAAAAGTATGTTTTCAATTATCATTATATAATCAATAGCCAATAAGGAATGATGAATAAGAAATATAAACATTAATCACAAATTTTTTTCCCTGGGGAAGGCAAAGTATTTTATGAATAAAAGCTCTGGATTTGAGTTACTTTCCCTTCATATACTTCTTAAATTTTGGTCACACTGTTGATAACATCTTAGAAGACAGCTTGGTAGGAACTCTCTGTCAAATCCTTTCCATTTTTCCTTGTGCTCTTAAAAATAATAATGTCAAGTTTCAGAAAAAAAAAAAACATGTATTAGCTAGCGAGTTAATATTTTATTAATTTTTTTAAGTGCAGATTTCCTGCAAAATATAAAATGAATGTATAGACTTGGATTAAAAAATTTAAGGTAATTTACTTTGCACATTGAAGACCATTAGTAATGATAAGAAAGGGAGTTATGACATGAGAAAATGACAAAAACACTTTGAATAAGCTTACACACCTGTGTGTTAAGAATCCAGAGGTCTTAGGCATATGTAAGTGTAGGAAAAAAATGGAATTTAAATACTAAGGCCCAGATTTTCATTGTGAGTCTGTTTAGTTTATGAATGATGTCACACAAAGAACCAAATTCAGTTCAAATGATTGGTCTCCAGTTATAACATAGGGCACAATTTTTTTTTTTCAATAAGTTCTTTACTCTTCATCATGGTGCAATATACATATATAAGGGTCAAATCTCACAGAACAGAAAAGTTCTGAAGGTTGTCTGGGTGATTTTTATTGCAGCAGAAGCATACTTTTAAAAGCCAACCTCAGGCTCTTCAAGGGTTTTCCATGTGTAAAGTATATATGCCAATGCTTCTATAAATAGAGACAGTACGTATTATATCTCACTATGCTCACTATGTAGACAAGGAATAGTAACTCCTTGAACATAGTGACATTTCATTTATTACAAATTTAATAACTTTTGACATGTGAATGTGAGAATATTGAGATACATTTAAATAAACATTTAAGTAAATGTTGAGCTACGTTAAAAAAAAATGTATTTGAGGCCAGGCATGATGACTCACATCTGTAATTCCTGAACTTTGGGAGACTGAAGAAGGCAGATTATTTGAGGTCAGGAGTTCAAGACTAGCCTGGCCAGCATGGTGAAACCCTGTCTCCACTAACAAAACCCACAGAGTATTAACTGGTTTTGCTGGCACATACCTATAATCCCACCCCCTAACAGGCTTAGGCAGGAGAATTCCTTGAATTCAGGAGGCAGAGGTTTCAGTGAACTGAGATCAGGCCACTGTACTCCAACCTAGGTGACAGAGTGAGACTCCATCCCCCTAAAAAAATGTACTTGTTAGGGCTAATGTTAAAAAACATATATTCACTGCTACAATGTCTAACTTTTTACTAAAACTTTTATTTTATTTTATTTTATAGAAACTTCATTATTTGAGTGACTGCATTTTACTCTGAAGTATGTAAATATATCCATGGACTATGTTAATAATTGAATTTTGAAGTCCTAATATTGACAGAACTAACATTACAAAGAGATATGTGACTATAAGGCATTTCAGGTAGTGACTACTTAATTTGGAAACTGTCTCTTTAGACTAGAAGAGGTTTCTTGACCCTCAAAGAGACTTTTGATGAGCTTTGAAGGCTGCAATGAATATTCTCAACCAGATATTTCTTCATATTTCATACTACTGAATATGTCAAATGAATTATTCAATTCTTCAGAATTATAAGGTTCAATACTAATTTCAGTTTTAAAACACAAAATGTCCAGATAAAAATTATTTTTTACACCTTAGTGAATTATGAATAGATGACAGTAAGCTGTTTAAATTATTTTGGCCAATTCAAGTAGCAGGTACTTAGAACAAAAGTGGAGTATGCCTACATATATGAAAATAATTATTTCTATATAAAATAAGTACATATAATATTGATCAATAAAATTAAAATTCCCTAGACAATGTTTAATTCTAATTGTTCAAATGTATAAATATTCTGAGATATTTTTAAGGAAGTGTTCACAGTTTTAGCCTATGAAATTCAATTGATCTGTTGAGTGAATATCTATTCACATCACTCTTATACAAAAATATATGAAAATCATACATTAGGGAATTTTTTTAATGGAATAGTAGTGAGAGCAGCAGGAGGCAGACAAATGAAACTCCAAATTCCTCCAGTGAAACCCCGCCTTCATACCAAGGACAATTTAAAGCCTAGCTACAAGTCCCAGCTACATCCATCGGCCAGACTGATAATTTCTCTTCTCCTTTGGTGTGATTTTCCCTGAGTCACCCTTTTCTTGTTTTACATATACCTACCCTTCCCTAATTGGCTTTTTACACTGCCATGTCCATCTTCGAGGGGTGCCTTTTTTTACTTTTTTTGTCTACTCACAAACCAATCAGCGTGCACTCCCCTATTCTGAGCCCATAAAAGCCCCAGACCCAGCCACACTGGGAGAGAAACCACTGACTTCAGTTGAGGGTAAACCCTTCATCCTCTCATCCCCTTTCTGCTGAGAGCTTTTCCATCACTCAATAAAATATTCTCTACTCTCCTTGCCCTTCAGTTGACAGTGTATCCACAATCTGCTTGGATTCATTATTGATGTAGGTGACAGGGGGTTGGAGACAGCAAACCACATTGCCATGTGTGCATCTATGCAACGATCCTGCATGATCTGCACATGTACCCCAGAACCTAAAGTACAATTAAAAAAAAAAAAGAACTAGAGAACTGCCAAACACAGGTCTGAGCTATAACACATGTGGATTGGGGTATGCTTGGTCCAGCCATGGGCTAAGCTGGTGCACAAGCCAGGTGTGGCCATGGCAGACCAAGTGAATGGGCCAACTCCTGTGACAGCTAGTGTGGCCAGGCAAGGGGGGATTATTTTTGGCCAGAGGTTCCTGGCTGGCAGAGTGACTGAAAAAGAACCTGCATTAGTAGAAATATTCAGAGAAAAAGAGAGATATTGTGGAGGTAAGGGCAGAGTTTCTAATGGTGTATAATAATTTACAGATGGAAAAAATTTTGAAACAGGCAATCAAGAAAGACAAGCTAAACATTAAGATACGAAGACCAAGATAGCAAATAAACATAGGTATCCATCAAATTACCCTGCTTCAGACAAAATTGGTGGAAGATTAATACTCTAGAAATTTTCTCATAAAATATAGTTACTTTATAAACTGAAAAGGTGAACTTTTGGAAAATATTGTAGCAGACACCAATTACCACCTCAATTCAATACATGTTATCAATATTATATTATTATATGAGAGATTCATTTTCTTATTATAAATTAAAGGTAAATCGTATACTTCACAGTGAAATTTTCCTTTGAAGTTTAGAAAGAATCAAGAACCATCATTCCACCATTCCTCTTTAAAAGTATACTAGATGGCACATTAAGAGCACTGAGACATGGAGAATAATTAAATAATTAATGTGTTAAAGTGAAAATTTTGGAAAGGAAAAATAAAAATGTATGAATAACAAACAATTTGTCTACAAACAAAACTCAAGACTGTCCCTACAGGAACTATATATTAGTTTTACAATGTTTAGATTAGCATCTACTCTAAAGTTTTGGGAATAATTTATATCCTATTTAAGTGGATCTTCTGTATTCTTATCTCTTTATTAGTTGGATTTTGAAATTAAAATTTATCTGCATATGCGGACAATTATTTTAAAAATCAACACTTTTCAAAACTGTTTTAATACATTTTAAAAATAAAAATCTCTTAAATTTTTTAAAAAATACTATAAAATCATATGGAGTATCTTTCTCTTAATATACTGTCTATTCTAAGCACTGCTTTATTTACATATTTGTATCTATATTCATAAGATAGGATATCTATAATTTTCTTTTTTGTGCTAATTTCATCTGGTGTTGCTATTAAAGACATGCTGGCTAAATAAAATACTTTGTTGAGTTTTCTATGCCCTGAAATTGATTGAAAAGTCTTTGGGGAAATAAATTTTTTAAACAAAACTAAACTGTGAAACCCTCAAATATTGGCTTCTCTTTTAAGTCTAGATATAGGGTGATATTATCTGCAAACGGACAGTTTGGCTTCCTCTCTTCCTATTTGGATGGCTTTATTTCTTTCTCTTGCCCCGTTGGCCTGGTCAGCATTTCCAATATTATGTTGAATAGGAATGGTAACAGAGGGCATCTTTTGTCTTGGGACTGTTTTCAAGAAGAATGCTTCCAGCTTTTGCCCATTCAGTACCTTGTTGGTTGTGGGTTTGTTACAGACCACTCTTATTATTTTGAAATATTTTCCTCTGTTACCTGTTGAGAGATGTAACATGAATGGACATTGAATTTTATTGAAAGGTTTTTCTGCATCTATTGAGATAATTATGTGTTTTTTGTCAGAAAGACAAACTTTACAAGTTTTTGCTTGTTTTTGTAAACCTAAAATTAAAACAGTTAAATTCATGAAGTATATATGTTCTCGTGCTCTCTCTTTCCTCTCTCTCCTTTTTTGGGGCTTACTAAATTTTATTTAACTTTTTAGGAATGATCTTTTGGATTTATTAATTCTTATTTATTATTATTTAGTCATGTTAATGCCATTTTAGAGTTAATTTTCTCTTCATACTTATGCACTTTCTGTCTTTCAATTATCTGACAATAACTGCTTTCTTTAATATTACAGACATTTAAAATTAATTTTTTTCTCTGAAAATAAGCTCTGGAAAAGCCAAGTTTCTAGTATGTGCTAGAGAGGTTGGAAAAAATATTTTTGATTATCTTTTGAATTAAAGATTATCTAGTAACTTATTTATTTTCATATAGTTACTGTTACTTTTGTGGTTATTCATTTTCCCAATTTCGGTCTTAGATATATCCTAAGAATTAGAGATGGTTTTTCTTTCCATGTTCCAAATTATTAGCCATTTTTATTTGTTTTCAATTTTTCTAAACAGATTGAGCACTCCACATGTTCTGAAAGCTAGAATTTTTGGAGATGTTGCATCCCTGTAATACATTAAACATGCATCAAGCAACTAGTATCTTATAGTGATGTAAATAATATTTTATATTATTTTTTTCAAGACCTTCATACAGTTGATCAGATTTAAGTATGGCATATTAGTGAGCAAGCCTTGTGGTACAGGCTTACTCTCTAATTCTCTCTCTTGTGCTATACATGTTGAATTTCCTTGTGCCTAGTGGAATTTATTAGGACTAACACACCCATCCATGACATAAATAAGGGAGAGGTATTTTCTTATCCTAATTAGCTATAGTGACATTTCCATCACAAAGCCATTTTAATGATAGTAAGACCTCAGCCATCTTGGCTGTTCTAATCCAAGTTCATGAGCTCCAGTGAAGAAAGTACAACTCATAAGGGGACTTCTCTCTGTGATATATTTGTCCATGGTTATCAAATAATTATGTAGTTTATGGAGTGTATGGCTCTTTCTGAAATTACAAGCACTCCTAACACATGGGTTGTGCAATCTGTTTACACAAGAGATGGAAAGGAAAGGCCAGCAATTTAAAGGAATTTAATATAAACAAATATAATTTTCAGGACATGATTAAAATAGAAATATGATTAACAATACTTCATTTGTCTCTTGGTATTACTCAATTGAATAACAAGAGAGTAAGCACTTCAGTAAAAACATTGAACATACGCTTCTGATTATTAAGAAATTATCTGAGACTTTACTAGTTTTGTTAGAAAGGTAAGGGCAAGATCACATTACATTAGAGAATAAGGTTATGTGTTTGATCTAATAAATTGTAAGAGAAATTAAAGATCTAAAGAGCAAGGTATATAGTATATATGTAGTGGAACTTGTGATAAAATGCTACGTAAGCTACAATACTAATGAAAATCAATACTATTTACTTATGTAAATGTTACATATATTCAGAAATAAGACTTGGATGATTAGGAGAATGTTTCTACTCAAAAATATTCTATTATGAAGCAAATTGTTTCAAAGGAAGCCCTAGAATGAGGATATAGAATTACAAAACTATTATTACAAAACCAAATATCCTAATTTGTTATTTGTTAAAATGAAAAGACAATACAGATCACAAATCTCTTTTGTATTTGATGTCAAACTTGGGAGGACAAAAATTGTTTACCCAATAGTGTGACTATAAAAATTGTAAGACTGATGGTTTTTCTTGATCTCAAAAGTAAAGGGGCATGTAAGGAGATGATTATATAAGAGTAACTACAAGTGAGATTAATTTTTTAAGTTAAATTTAATATTTTTTGTAACCTACTGTTATGAAATTGTATTTAAGACATTTGTGTCCAGGAATAAAAAACAAAACAAAACAAACAAACAAACAAACCCTATGCTATTCTCTAAGTGAATACAAAAATTGTGTGAAGAGCTCCCGTGGAAAACAACCATTACTAGCAAGATAAGGTGACTTCGATGATTAATTTTAAATTTGCTGTAATTAACAGCGTTTTCAAGGAATTTAGTTTACTGAAACATAGGACAACGCTTTCTAATGGATAACTTACTAAACTTACATTGATTACCCTACCATGGTACAAATTACACATCTTTATTTTCTAGACAGAAGACATGTAAATATTGGCATAAGTGTCTTTTTAAAATGCAAATATAATAAATGGACTCTCACTAGATATCTGCTATCAATTTAGAGCTTCTTTTTTCCTGCTAAATACTCAACACCCCATTGAGAAATTACTCCTCTTTTGTTGGTTTGTTAAGTATAATTTATTATGAGTAGGTGGTAATTTTTAAAATTCAATTTAGCTTTTTTCTTGCTTCAATTAAGACAAGTATATAATTAATCTCCTTTAATCTGTTAATGCATTCATTCATATATGGAATCTCCCTTCCATAATGCGCAGGTACTTAATGCATTGCTATCACTCTCTTAGTATTTAAAAATCATGAAGAACTATGTTACTAATTGAGATTGGTCCACTTTTTTCCATTGCAGCGTGTTCTTCTTTGGGTTTTCTAGAAACGTCTCACTAGTCTCATACAAGGCAGGAAAATTCCTGCTCAGGTTTCTTGACCACTTTCTATAAATAGAAACTATCTGTTTCTTGAATGGTTGGTACAACCAGCCTATGAAGGTGTTTTTTTTTTTTTTTTTTTTTTTAGTACAATTTAGGTGCCTTGCCTAATTTTTTTCTTAAGCCATATAAAATAAATTGGGTAGTACCCCCCAACCAAATTATGTCCACTCTGAAATCCAGACTGTGACCTTATGTGGAAACAGGACAGCACATTTGCTTATATGATCACTTAAAATGAAATCACACTGGATAAGGACACATCCTGAATCCAGTGTCATTGCTGCCCTTAGAGGAGAGAACATGGCCAGGCATAGTGGCTCTGGCCTGTAGTCCCAGTACTTTGGGAGGCTAAGAAGATTGGATCACCTGAGATCAGGAGTTTGAGAACAGATTAGGCAACATCGTGAAACCACATCTATACTAAAAATAGAAAAATAGCTGGACATGGTGGTGCATACCTGTAGTCCCAGCTACTTGGGAGGCTGAGGCAAGAAAATTGCTTGAACCCAGGTGATGGGGGCTTCACAGCCTGAGCAACAAATTAAGATTCCATTTCAATTAAAAAAAAAAAAAGAAGAAGAGGAAGAAAAAGAGAATACACAGTCATACACACATTTCTCATAAATGAATTTGAGGAAATTATTATTTAAATATTTTGTTAATGGCAATGTGAAGCATTTTCCATGATCAGTTATAATGAGCTGCAAATTCAGTTAACATCACCGTAATATATCAATAATTTAGAAGAGCTTATTTAATGGTTTGATAAACAAATGGCATTTAGGTTAAATGGGATTAAATGTAAGTAAATTGATTTGATTTTTCTTGTTTTCAGATAATTTTTTTCTATAATACTAACTTTTTGTAAATTTGAGACATGGTTTGAATTCAATATAGCTATTTATGAAAAGTTTAACATTTGTAAATGCTTATATGTGTGTTTTCTGTGTGTATATACATATATATATATAAAATAATGTATTACATATTATATATACTGACTATAGAATATTCTCAGAAATATAATCATGAATATATAAATACACACATATATAATGATTAAATCAACATACAGGTTAATGTTTGTTATAAATATGTTTTCTGCAGCTCTATTTTCTTTCTAAATTTAACCCAAGGTGATCTGTAAAATACTGAGAAAACTGTGCTAAAATTGCCCCACATAATAGTGAATAGATTATTTTTCTCCACTCATAGACCCACCATGTTCCTTTCATACATATTGATGCCACAGTATTTTTGTAATTTTTTAACTTATTTCATGATATTGACTCTTCCCTCTAAATCTTTTATAGCAGACTGTTTATCCTTGTGATGCTCATCCATCTTAAAATATTTTGTCATTTCAATAACTGTTGGCACAGCTTTCGTATACTCTCTTTCACTCCCTCCTACTGCCACCCAATTTTCTACTTCTTTAGGGACTGTTGAGTTTTTCTTCAATTATATATCCATCTTACTAGTTTTGAAGCTATATATTTTATTTCTGTTTTTAGGTCAGAGCTTTACTCCAACGATGCTGTGTGGCACCAGTCTGCAGTAAATTAGTATTTATTGGGAACTCATGCTCAGATATTAATCCCCTTGGGCTTCAGGACAACTGGGTCAGGCCCCCATTGATCACCTTTGGCTATGGAGCACTTTCTTTGATTTGTCACTCTGTGTTAGCAAATATCATCTCTGCATGTGCTATGATGGAAAAAACGTTAGAATCACTTATCTAGCCTATATTTTGAAAATACATTTTTGACACAAGACAAATCTAAATTGAATTAGCTCTTATGTTCTCAAAGTTAGAAAAAAAATTGAAATTGACTAAGATAACATTCTGTTGCTTTTTAAAAAATCAAAAGCAATCAATAGATCTTATAGTAAAACAAAGTACTTTCTTTAATACATAAAAATTATAGGTTGTTACAGAAACATATCGGTATTTGCAAGGTTAATATTTTCTTTTGCATTTAAAAATATATTTTATTGCATTTTAGGTTTTGGGGTACATGTGAAGAACATACACGATTGTTGCATAGGTATATACATGGTAGTGTGGTTTGCTGCCTTCCTCCCCATCACCTATATCTGCCATTTCTCCCCATTTTTAAGAATACAATCTATTCTTAACTATAGTCATCATGTTGTACAGCAGATTTGAATTTATTCTTCCTATCTAACTGAAACTTTGTATCCTTTGATCACCATCTCGCCAACCCTCCCAGGCGTCCCCAAACTTTTTATACAGGGGGCCAGTTCACTGTCCCTCAGACCGTTGGAGGGCCGCCACATACTGTGCTCCTCTCACTGACCACCAATGAAAGAGGTGTCCCTTCCTGAAGTGCGGCAGGGGGCCGGATAAATGGCCTCAGGGGGCCGCATGTGGCCCGTGGACCGTAGTTTGGGGACGCCTGCTTCTAACCAATCCTCATTTTACTTTATGCATCATTATTGTCAAGTTTTTAAGTCTCTCAATGTGAAGTTCTTAGCCTCCTTAATGACTTAATGCAAAGTAAGTATTGATAACTTTATATTTATGTTGTTTTCCAAAATTCTGGGAAATTCTCATTTATTTTCATAGATTTGCATATCACCTGTCAGTTCATTTAATTTGGAAGTCAGATTAGACATAAGCTGAACTTTTTCATGCTCTGTGCCCTTTACTGTTTGTATATGTGAGTGTGTGATTTCTGTACCTTTTAAGGCTGCAATATAAATAATTTTATTGGATCTATCTATCTATCTATATCTATATCTATCTATCTATCTATCTATCTATCTATCTATATTTCTTTTTCTCTTACCTTAGATGTATACTATATCTGGCCTTTCTCCCCATGTTATCCCTCCCCACCCTCTCCACCTTCCCCTGCCCCAGATGTCCCTCCCCTACCCCCCACAACTGCCCCCAGTGTGTGGTGCTCCTCTCCCTGAGTCCATATGTTGACTGTTCAACTGCCACCTATGAGTGAGAACATGTGGTGTTTGGTTTTCTGTTCTTGTGTCAGTTTGCTGAGAATGATGGTTTCCAGATTCATTCAAGTCCCTGCAAAGGACATGAACTCATTGTTTTTTATGATTGTGTAGTATTCCATGGTGTATATGTACCATATTTTCTTTGTCCAGTTTATCAATGATGGGCATTTGGGTTGGTTCCAGGTCTTTGCTATTGTACACAGGGCTTCAATGAACATACATTTGCATGTGTCTTTATAGTAGAACGTTTTATAGTTCTTTGGGTATATACCCAGTAATGAGATTGCTGGGTCAAATGAAATTTCTATTCCTAGATCCTTGAGAAATTGCCACACTATGTTCCACAATGGTTGAACTAATTTACACTCCTACCAACTGTGTAGGAGTGTTCCTATTTCTCCACATCCTCTCCAGCATCTGTTGTCTCCAGATTTTTTAATGATCTCCATTCTAACTGGCATGAGATGGTATCTCACTGTAGTTTTGATTTGCATTTCTCTAATGACCAGTGATGATGAGCATTTTTTCATGTTTGTTTGCCTCATATATGTCTTCTTTTGAAAAGTGTCTGTTCATATCCTTTGCCCAGTTTTGAATGGCTTTTTCTTTTCTTGGATATCAGTTTTAGTTCTTTGTAGATTCTGTATATTAGCCCTTTGTCAGATGGGTATATTGCAAATTTTTTTTCCTATTCTGTTGGTTGCCAGTTTGCTCTAATGATGGTTTCTTTTGCTGTACAGAAGTTCTGAGTTTTAATTTGATCCCATTTGTCTATCTTGGCTTTTGTTGCCATTGCTTTTGGTGTTTTAGATATGAAGTCCTGTCTATGCCTATGTCCTGGATGGTTTTGCCTTTGTTTTCTTCTAGTGCTTTTATGGCGTTAGGTTTTACATTTAAATTTTGATCCATCTGGAGTTAATTTTAGTGTAAGATGACAGGAAGGAGTCCAGTTTCTGCTTTCTGCACATTACTAGCCAGCTTTTCCAACACCATTTGTTAAACATGGAGTCCTTTACCCATTGCTTGTTTTGGTCAGATTTGTCAAAGATCGGATGGTTGTTGATGTGGGGTGTTGTTTCTGAGGCCTCTGTTCTGTTCCATTAGTCTTTTTCTCTGTTTTGGTACCAGTACCATGACATTTTGATTACAGTAGCCTTGTAGTATAGTTTGAAGTCTGGCAGTGTGATGCCTCCAGCTTTGTTCTTTCTGCTTAGGATTGTCTTGGCCATACAAACTCTCTTGTGATTCCATATGAAGGTTAAAGTGTTTTTTTCCAGTTCTGTGAAGAAGGTCATTCGTAGTTTGATGGGGATAGCTTTGAATCTATAGATTACTTTGGGCAATATGGCCATTTTCACAATATTAATTCTTCCTAACCATGAGCATGGGATGTTTTTCCATCTGTTTGTGTCCTCTCTTATTTCGTTGAGCCGTGGCTTGTAGTTCTCCGTAAAGAGGTCCTTTACATCTTTTGTTAGTTGTATTCCTAGGTAATTTATTCTCTTCGTAGTAATAGTGAATGGGAGTTCGCTCTTGATTTGGCTCTCTGTTTGTCTGTTATTGGTATATAGGAATGCTTGTGATTTCTGCATATCAATTTTGTATCCTGACACTGTTGAAGTTGCTTATCAGTTTGAGGAGATTTGGGGC
Source organism: Saimiri boliviensis (assembly GCF_048565385.1). Classification (NCBI taxonomy): domain Eukaryota; kingdom Metazoa; phylum Chordata; class Mammalia; order Primates; family Cebidae; genus Saimiri; species Saimiri boliviensis. The sequence goes on along the minus strand of NC_133449.1, from coordinate 275,400,859 downwards.
TGAGATGATGGGGTCTTCCATATATACAATCATGTCATCTACAAATAGAGAAAGTTTGACTTCCTTCTTTCATAATTGAATAACTTTATTTCTTTTTCTTGCCTGATTGCTCTGTCTAGAACTTGCAATACTATATTGAATATGAGTGATGAGAGAGGGCATCCTTGTTTAGTTCCTGATTTCAAAGGGAGTTCTTCCAGCTACTGCCCGTTCAGCATGATATTAGCTGTAGGTTTGTCATAAATGGCTTTTATCATTTTATGATATGTTCCGTTGATATCTAGTTTATTGAGAGTTTTTATCATGAAGGGCTGTTGAATTTTGTCGAAGACCTTCTCTGCATCTATTGAGATAATCATGTGCTTTTTGTCTTTGGTTTCATTTATTTGATGGATTATGGTTATGGATTTGCATATGTTGGACCAGCCTTGCATCCCCAGGAGGAAGCTTACTTGATTGTGATGGATAAGCTTTTTGATGTGCTGTTGTAATCAGTTTGCCAGTATTTTATTGAAGATTTTTCTGTAAATGTTCATCATGGATATTGGTCTGAAGTTTTCTTTTTTAGTTGAGTCTCTGCCTGGTTTTGGTATCAGGACAATGTTGGTCTCCTAAAATGAGTTAGGGAGGATGCCCTCATTTTGTATTGTCGATATTATTTCAGAAGAAATGGAACCAGCTACTCTTTGTACCTCTGGTAGAATTTGGCTGTGAATCCATCTGAACCTGAACTTTTTTTTGGTTGGTGGGCTATTGATTGCTGCTTCTAGTTCAGTCCTTGTTACTAGTCTACTCAGGGTTTCAACTTCATCCTGGTTTAGACTTGGTAGAGTACAAATGTCCAGGAATTTATCCATTTCTTCCTGGTTCACTGGTTTATGAGCATAGAGCTGTTTGCAGTAATCTCTGATTGTAGTTTGTATTTCTGTGGGATCAGTGGTGATGTCCCCTTTATCTGTTTTTATTGCATCTATTTGATTCTTCTCTCTTTTCCTTTTTATTAGTCTGGCTAGTGGTCTATTTTGTTGATCTTTTCAAAAAACCACCTCCTGTATTTATTGATTTTTTGAAAGGTTTTTGTGTCTCTGTCTCCTTCAGTTCGGCTCTGATCTTAGTTATTTCTTGTCTTCTGCTAGATTTTGAGTTTTTTTGATCTTTCTCCTCTAGCTCTTTCAACTTTGATAATAGGGTGTCGATTTTAGATCTTTCCTTGTTTCTCATGCGGGCATTTATTACTATAAATTTCCCTCTAGACACTGCTTACCAGAATCTTTGGTAAGTTGTTTCTTCATTCTGATTGGTTTCAAAGAACATCTTTACTTCTGCCTTCATTTCATTGTTTATCCAGTCAACACTCAGAAGCAAGTTGTTCAGTTTCCAAGTGTTTGTGTGGGTTTGAGTGTGTTTTTCAATCCTGAGTTCTAGTCTGATTGTGCTTTGCTCAGATAGACTGTTAGGATTTCCATTCTTTTGCATTTTCTGAGGAGTGATTTGCTCCCAATTATGTGGTCAATTTTAGAGTAAGTGCAATGTCGTGCTGAGAAAAATGTATATTCTGTGGATTTGGGGTGGAGTATTCTGTATATGTCTCTTAGGTCCACTTGGTCCAGCTCTGCATTCAAGTCCTGGATGTCCTCGTTAAATTTTTCTCTTGTTGGCCTGTCTAATATTGACAGTGGAGTGTTGAAGTCTCCTGCTATTATTGTGTGAAACTGTAAATCTCATTTTAGGTCGTTAAAAACTTGCTTTATGCATCTGGGTGCTCCTGTGTTGGAGACGTATATATCCAGGGTAGTGAGCTCTTCTTGTTGTATTGATCCTTTTACCATTATGTAATGTCCTTCTTTGTCTCTTTTCATGTTTGTTGGTTTGAAGTCCATTTTATCAGAGATTAGGATTGCAACCCCTGGTTTCTTTGTTTGTTTGTTTGTTTTGTTTTTTTCTCAATTTGCTTGGTAAATCTTTCATCCCTTTATTTTGAGTCTATTTGTGTCTTTGTATCTGAGATGGATTTCCTGAATACAACACACTGATAGGTCTTGACTTTTTATACAGTTTGCCAGTCTATGTCTTTTGATTGGGGCATTTAGGCTGTTTACATTCAACATTAATATTCTTATGTGTGAATTTGATCCTGCCATTTTTTTTTTTTTTACTGGCTGGTTTTCTTTCCCATTAGTTGACACATTTTATTCATTGCATTTTTGGTCTTTGCCAACTGGCTTGCTTTTGCAGTGGCTGGTACTTCTTCCTTTCTGTGCTTAGTGTTTCTTTCAGGAGCTCTTATAGGGCAGGTCTGGTGGTGATGAAATCTCTCAGTAATTGCTTGTCCATAAAGGATTTTATTTCTCCTTCACTTATGAAGCTTACTTTGGCTGGATATGAAATTCCTGGTTGAAAGATCTTTTCTTTACAGATGTTGAATATTGGCCCCCACTCTCTTCTGGCGTGCAGGGTTTCTGTCAAGAGATCTGCTGTGAGTCTGATTGGCTTCTCTCTGTGGGTGGCCTGACCTTTGTCTCTGGCTGCCCTTAGCATTTTTTTCTTCATTTCAACCCTGGTGAATCTGATGATTATGTGCCTTGGGGTTGCTCTTCTTAAGGAATATCTCTGTAGAGTTCTCTGTATTTCTTGAATTTAAATGTTGGACTGCCTTGCTAGGCTTGGGAAGTTCTCCTGGATAATATCCTGGAGTGTTTTTTCCAGCTTGTATTCATTCTTTCCATCATATTCAGGTACACCAATCAAGTGTAGATTGGGTCTTTTCACATAATCCCATATTTCTTGGAGGCTTTGTTCACTTATTTTCACTCTTTTTTCTGTTGTCTTGCCTTGCCTTTTTATTTCATTGAGTTGATCTTCAATCTCTGATATTTTCTTCTGCTTGATTGATTAAGCTATTAAAACTTGTGTTTGTTTCACATAGCTCTTGTGCTGTGTTTTTCAACTCCATCAAGTCATTTATGTTCTTATCTATGTTGGTTATTCTAGTTAGCATTTTGTCTAACCTTTTTTTGAGGTTTTTGGTTACTTTGCATTGAGTTAGAACGTGTTCCTTTAGGTCAGAAAAGTTTGTTATTATCCACCTTCTGAAGTCTGTTTCTGTCAATTTGTCACACTCTTTCTCGGTCATGTTGTGTTCCCGTGTTGTTGAGGAGTTGTGATCCCTTGAAGGAGAAGAGGTATTCTGGTCTTTGATGATTTCATCTTTTTTTGTGCTGTTTTTTCCCCATCTTCATGGACTTACCTGGCTGTGGTGTCAGGGAGCTGCTTGATGAGGTCGCTTGTCTGCCTGTCCAGGTGCTACTGAGTTTCTAGAAACTCCTTCAGGTTACTAGGGAAGATTCCTGTGCCTTTTTTGTTTATAGTGGGAGATTAGGCCCCCCTCTTCCACTGACCAGTAGGCGCTGCTGGGTTTTCAAGAACGCTGTCCCATTGCTATGCAGGTTTCCTGTGTTTTTTGTTAAAACATGTAGCCCAGTCCCATCCCTTTAATGGTAGGTTGTGCCCTTCCTCCACTGGGCTGGGTCATTCAGGGTTCAGCTCAGACTGTGGCACTGGCTGTGCAACCCTCTAGAGTCAGAGCTTCAGCCCTCTGGGATTTGTGGGGCAGGGTAAGGACCCACCCAGCCCCAGCTGTGCCCAGCTGTCTCTTCTCCCCCTTTCAGCTTCCTCTCTCTGCAGTCATGGGGTAGAGGCTGCCCAGCTGCTCCCACTTACAGCTCCCTCTATCTCTGGGTGAGGAGAGATGGTGATAGCTCAGTCTGTAGGCTCTCCCAGCCAGCTTTTGGGCTTATGCATCTGTTTAGGTCTTTGCACCAAACAGGGACACCATCCTGGATTATTATTCAACTCTGCTCTTGCAATTCCCAGTGCGTGACTGCCAAAGATCCCCAGGTCTGTGTATTGCTGAGGCTTTGGGGGAAATGCTGTATATGGACCAGAGTGCCAGGGGGAGCCTCCGACTCGCCAGTCAGATGCTTTTTCAGGGTAAAGCAGCACTTCTCCCTGCCTCACTCTGCCTTGCCTGGGCTTTGCTCAGTGTAGGACCAGACCCATTGAAATGCCCCTGGTACCTCGGTTGGAGCTAGAACATCTCTGGATTTCTGCGTTTCTCTCACTGGGTGTTGTGCACAGGAGTTGTGCCTATTCGACTTTCTTGGAGCATCTCTCTGGATCTATATTTTTATCTACTAAGTTGAATCTTCTAAAATAATGTATTTTATTCCAGATAAGATTCCTGTTGTTGTTGTTGTTGTTAAACACTAATTCAAGAAATGACATTTTTCCCTTTTGTTCCTATGATTTTATATACAAGGATTTCTGTAGTTCACATTGAAATTCTTAGCTTTATATGTGAATCTTAATTAGCATTATGTGCTACCAAGGTTATATTTCCCTGAGGTGTAAAAACTTCTAATACTTGGTTGTTTACTCCTATACCCTTAGAATTTTTTCACATATAACAAGACACAACAACCTTGTCTGCTACATCTTGTATATATCTCTTAGAAAAAATTTGCTAAGCTAATGTTGCTCTTGATCTCTAGATCTTAGAAATTATTTTTGCCCTTTTGTGAGTTTGTATGCAACCAAATCTATTGATATGCTCACCTGTCTGTTTCTTCACACATTTGTTCATGTATTGGTTTGCTTGTTTATTGGTATTCCCGCATTTCAAGAACTTGTAATGCATTTTAAAATTAATATATTTAGCATTCAATAAATATTTTTTTCTAAATGTAACAGAAAATACAAATAACAGTAGCTTGAACAAAGAAGTGCTTTTCTATGTAATGTGAAACCAGAAGTAGACTAGATAGTTATTAGCCTTGATTTTGGATTTAAAGATTTCTGAACAAATACTCTTCACTTACCTGATTTTCTCTCTAATGGTCACATTCAGTTTCTCCAGATTTAGCCAATTAACTTTCTTTTGTAGTGAGGAAAAAAGAGGTGAAGCAAAGGACAAAAGGGCAGAAGAGTATGTACCAACTAATTTTTTGGAAGTCTAGCTCACTGATCTCCACTTATATGCTTTTGCTAAGAACTGTGCTACATAAGATCACCTCTAGTGAGGTAGCAAAATTTAAATCTTTCTATATCTAACTAAAGTCAGATTATGTTAGTGAAGAAGAAAAAGATGATGATATTAGGAAAAAAACTAGTAGTTGGTGACACATAATTATCAGCTGCATTGACAGAATTCTGTTACCTCTAGCCAGCCTTTTAGAATTTTTTGAAAAACTGAAAGTATGTGTTGATAATGGGATAGCATAGTGTATTTTCACTGAATATGGAATTCTAGGTTGACTTTTTTTTTTTTTTGTCTTTTGGGATCTTAATGATGCTTTATCACCGTCTAGGGCCACACAACTTTGATATAATTTAGCAGCCATTCAAATTGGTTCCCTGTAGACAGTGTGTCATTTTATGATTATTTTCAAAATTTTTTTTCTTCTTTATGTTTTTTAGTACTTTGTGATTTGCTTAGGTGTGCTTTATTGAAGTGTAGTAGGTTGTCCAAAACAAACAAACAGATTTCACTTCCCTGTTGCCGGGAAAACTTGCATAGTTTCTTTAAATACTGTTTATATTGTAAACCAAGTAATAGTTACAAAGAAAAAAATATTTTTAGAAATGATAATTGGAAAATGTGAAGCATTGTAGAAGAAAATATATCAATATATTTGGGTTGTTTTCTCCCATTTGGGTAGTGGAAAGAACTTAGCATTCTCTCTTCTAAATGCACGGTATGCTTTACCTTTAAATAAACATCACTGACATAAGGTGTTTATTTAAAGGTTAAACATACTGTGCATTTAGAAGACGAGAATGTAACCCTAGAATGAGTCCCAGTGGTATCCTAGAAAAGTATTCAAGGACGTTTTGGCTCCCAATGCACCAGACTGAGTCTGTTTGAATAGCCAGAACCCATGCAAGGAGTCTAGGCTTTATAAGAGTTCAGAGAAGGTCTCAGTAGGGATGCTTGTAATTCCCTTTAGATAGGTAATAAAGCCAAGCTTGTGAAACTACTTAGACAAGTTGCAAAATACAAGTAAAACACAGGTGGAAATGCATTACCAGATTTTCAACCCCTGAACAGAGCACGAAAAAATGTATTCCTTACGTTGATAAAGAGTCAAGAAATTTCCCTGTAGCCATCACTAGAGATATAAACGCTGTTTTTCTAGTTGAGACGTAAATCAACTCTATGTCTACAGTAGTTTTTTTCAAAATCATTTTAAAAATTATTATATTTTTAATAAGTCAAAAACAAACTAATATCCCCACTTTTGTTTTTCTGAAATTCTTTATACCAAAGGTAATCAATGCTAATAGAACTGCATACGTCCTCTTATACTCTTTATAATTATATATACAAACGTACATTTTTACATACATTTTAAAAATTTTATGTAATTACACAAGAATGGTTTATGCTTACATGAATGCCCAATGCAGTTAATTATATCATGTATAGAATTTTAATTTTATAAATACTTCATATTAAAACTAATCTTTGAATTCCATAATGTACTTAACAAAACATGTATATTTTTAAAATTAATTTTGAGAAAGTTACAAATACAATTCAGAAAACAATTCAGAAGATCTTTTCAATCAATCAAGCTGAAGTTATTCAATGCTATCAGAAAAAATAAACTTTATTTTATACTTCACACTATATAAACATATATTTATAATAGAAAGACCTGAATGTAAAATCTACAAATAAGAAAAAGATTTGTATCCAGATTACATATACAAAAAAAGAAACTTAGGCCGGGCGCGGTGGCTCAAGCTTGTAATCCCAGCACTTTGGGAGGCCGAGGCGGGTGGATCACGAGGTCGAGAGATCGAGACCATCCTGGTCAACATGGTGAAACCTCGTCTCTACTAAAAAAAAACTTAGCTCGGCATGGTGGCACGTGCCTGTAATCCCAGCTACTCAGGAGGCTGAAGCAGGAGAATTGCCTGAACCCAGGAGGCGGAGGTTGCGGTGAGCCAAGATCGCACCATTGCACTCCAGCCTGAGTAACAAGAGTGAAACTCCGTCTCAAAAAAAAAAAAAAAAAAAAAAAAAAAAAAAAAAAAAAGAAAAGAAACTTAAATATTTCATGAATAAAAAGGTGGCAAGCTGAGTGCAGTGGCTCATGGCTGTTATCCCAACATTTTGGGAGGTTAAGGGAGAGAAAATTGGTTGAGGCCAGGAGCTCAGGAGCAGCATAGCAAGACCCCAGTCTCTAAAAACAATGAAACAAATAAAATCAGCTGGACATGGTGGCGCATGTCTGTCATCCTAGCAACTCAGGAGGCTCAGGCAGAGGATAGCTTGAGCTCAGGAGTTCAAGGATGACGTGAGCCTTGAAGATGTCACTGGAATCCAGCATGGACAACGGAGTGAGATTGTTACAAAGAAGAGAAGAGGAAGAAGAAAGAGGAGGAGGAAAAAGGAGAAAGAAAGAAAAAGAAAGAAAGAAAGAAAGAAAGAAAGAAAGAAAGAAAGAAAGAAAGAAAGAAAGAAAGGAGAAAGAAAAAGAAGAAAGAGAGAGAGAAAGATGGAAAAAGAGGAAGAAGAGGAAAGAGAAAAAGAAGAAACAGCAGGAGGAGGAGGGGAAGGAAGAAGACAAAGAAAGGGAAGAAGAAGAGAAAAGATTAAAGAAGAGAAGAAGAAGGAGAAAGAAGAAGAAAAGAAGAAGAAAGAAGGAAGGAGAAGGGGAGAAAGAGAAGTGGGAGAAGAAGAGGAAGAAGAGGGAAGAGAAAAAAGAAGAAAAAGAAGGTGCTGATGGGGGGAGAAAAGAAGGAGAAGGAAGAAGGAGAAGGAGGAGAAGCAGAAGAGGAATAAGAGGAAAGAGAAGAAGAACAAGAGGAAGAAGAATAGGAAAATGAGAAAGGAGAAAGAGAAGGAGGGGGAGGAGGAATAAGACAGATGACGACAGTGGAGGAAGAGGAATGAAAGAAAGAATGAGAAGGAAGAATGAGAAGGAGGAGAGACAGAATAAGAAGAAGAGGAAAGAGAAGAATAAGAAGAGGAAGAAGGAGGAGGAGGAGGAGAATAAAGAAGGAAGAAAAAGAAATAAAGAAAGAAAGAGAGAGAAAGAAAGAAAAGAAAGAAAAGAAAGAAAGGAAGAAAGAAAGAAAAAAGAAAACAGGAGAATGAGGAGAAAAAGAATAGGAAGAAGGAGGAGGAGAAAGGGAAGGGGAAGGAGGAGGGAAGAAGAAGATAAAAAAGATACAGATTTGGAAAGATATCGTCCCCAAATATATGTCTGGATGCAAAAAGAGGAAAAACATATAAAAAATGTTCGACAACATTAGTCAGTAGAAAAGAGCTAACAAACCCATAATGACATATCCCTTCCTTCTTATTTGAATATCTAAAATTAAAAATATTGATTATATCCAGTGCTGATGAAGATGAGGTGGAAACAGAGCTTTCATACATTCCTTGTGAGATACAACTGCTTTGAAAAACAGTTTTGCATTTCTTAAAACATTAATCACCTAGTATAAGATCTAAACATTCTGTTTCTCATTATTTATGCAAGATAAGTAAAGCCATATGCCCATAAAATGATTTGAACATGAATGCTCATAGCAGCCTTACTTGTAATAGTCTCAAACTGGAAACAACAAATAAAAAAAAAATAGATACATCATGACTGATTCACACAATGATTCCTACATCTAAATAAAAAGAAATGTACTATAATAGGTACTATGCCATGAATGGATCTCAAAATAATTATGGTGAATGAAATAAGCTTGAAAAAAGAGTTTATTCTATACAATTTCATTCTTATAAGAAAGTGTATCACTGATTGCTTGGTAACAGGAGAATGTCATATGTGAGGAGGGATTCCAATGTGGAGGAGGGTCAAAGAGACATTATAAGATAAAGAGTATATTTATTATGTTCATTGTGATGATAGTTTCTGAACCGTAAACTAGGTAAAAAATTGTTTAGTTGTATATTTTAAATATGTAAAGTTTATTGCCTATCAATTACTCCTCAATAAGGCTGTTAAAATGATGATTTACTCATGAGAAAACATTGAATAATTTAAAATAATTATTAATTTGAAAGAAGTGAGACAAGTAGAAACATAATGAATTATAAAACAGATAAAAGTTAAGAAATAATTGCATGTCAGTAATTACATGAGATATAAAGATTCCAGTTCCCTACTAAAAATGATTGCCAAATTAAATATAAAAGCAATACTATGCTATTAATGTAATATCCGCTTAAAATTTGAGCACACAATGAATTTGAAAGCAAATTTCTATTTAAACACTATTTTCAAAAACTCCTTGAGCTATACTAAGTTTAGACAAATTAAGCTTTTAGGGAATTTGTCTTAAACATATAAAAGGGACGTTTCTCAAATTCAAAAGGGCTAAGAGAGCTGAAAGTCACCAGTTTATAAATCCTAATTGCAGTCTCAAAATATAGAGAGTTAAAAATTAAGATAAATAAAGAAATAAGACAAATCTAAAAATATGTTGGAAGATCTTTAAAACACATTTCTCTCAAGAGTTGTGAAGGATCTGAGACTTTACCTTTCTTGAAAGTGAAAATGAGATACCTGGATGAGAGACAAAAGACACTTTACTGCAGGCAGCAATAGAAGTTGCTATTAAATAGCAGTTTAATATTAGTTTTGTTTTAGTTTTCCACATCCTTGTTCTTACTTGGTGACACAAAGGCCTGGTAACCCTGCAGACAAAGTGGATTGAATAAAAGAGAGGAAGCTAGGGATCAGGACATTCATATCTTTAAAAAGGGGCGTGAGCCTGCTCGACCTTTGCCATAGAGAGAAACAGTATCTTTATTATTCTGGACAGTAAACAAACCTGCTGTTTTATTCTAGAGAGACATATATTTATCTTCAAAGACTGTTCACTATTCAGATATCCTTGAAAAGATGACCTAGAATAAAGGCATCAGAACCTTTGCTGAAAAAAACAAAACATGAGAAATAGGAGTTTATGGTGATTTCTTTCTCAACAGTCTCTTAGTGATCCATAAAATGAAAATGAAGAGACAAGAGTAATATAGGAGTTTTGATCCACAAGATTAACAAATATCACTGAATTTCCATATATAGAAATACAAAACACTTATTTTCAAGGGCACTTTGAACATTTGCTAAAATAGGCTGCTTATAGGTCATAAAGCAAGTCACAAAAAACTTCAAAGTATCGAATAATTCCAAGTGTGTTCTCTAAGCAGAGTGGAACTAAGACAGTAATTAATAATAAATGAGATTTAAAAAAACTCCTAACACTTTAGAAATTAAACAAGAAACTACAAAACTACATGACTAAAAGAAAAAGTCCAATATATAGAAGAACATATTTTTATTAAATGACACTGATGAAGCATATCAAAAAGATGAAATGCAGCTATGTTAGTTTGAAACAAAACAATATAGCTTTGGCCGGGTGCGGTGGCTCAAGCCTGTAATCCCAGCACTTTGGGAGGCCGAGGCGGGTGGATCACGAGGTCGAGAGATCGAGACCGTCCTGGTCAATGTGGTGAAACCCCATCTCTGCTAAAAATACAAAACATTAGCTGGGCATGGTGGCACGTGCCTGTAATCCCAGTTACTCAGGAGGCTGAGGCAGGAGAATTGCCTGAGCCCAGGAGGCGGAGGTTGCGGTGAGCCGAGATCGCACCATTGCACTCCAGCCTGGGTAACAAGGGCGACACTCTGTCTCAAAAAAAAAAAAAAAAAAAAAAAAAAAATAAATAAATAAATATATATATATATATATATATATATATATAGCTTTAAATCTTTAAATACAAATATTTGAATATTACAGAAGACTTTAAAAAATAGCATTCCATGTTCAGAAGTTAAAAAGAAAAATAGATATATAAAATAGCAAGTAATAAGGATAAAATATTTTTTAAAAAATGAAAAAGACCATTTGAGAGTTTTCATAAAGCAACAACATAAAATAGTTTTTTTAAAGTTTAATACAAATTATCAGATACTACCAAATATAAATAATTTAAAACCAGACAAATTACAAATTAACATGATAATGGAATGGGGAACATTATTTCAGATATGCTAAACATTAAAAATATAGTAAGATAAATTTAATGTAATTTTATGTATATATTTGGAAAAAATAATTCAATGACAACTTTTTAGGATAACACATCAAAATTAGCACAGGAATAAGTGTAAAATCTAAATCATACATCTATTTTAAAAGTATATCAAGCAAAACTTTTTACATAAAACCTCTATGTCTATGACATTTAGGTTTGAATTATTTAAAAAAACTATTATTCAATGTAAAAAAGTTTATATTCTAAAAGGGCATATATCAAAAGTTTCTACTAAAAGCAAACAAATACAATGTTTTATTTAATTGTTCAATATTAAAAATTTCCCCTCAGAATGAGACTGGAATATTTCTTACCTTCATTCTTATTCAACATCATACTGTTTCCCATTCCACTCATGGACTCAGGGGGATAATATGATACAAGAATTCAAAGAAATAAAAAATTGTTACCAGAAATATAACTTTGTCATCAATAAATTTTTAAAAAAAAGATAATAAATTTACTAACTGAATTAAAAAATATATAGGATATAAAGTTATTATAAAACAAAATGTCTTGATTCAAGCTCATATTGAGAAGATAAAATTTTTAAATAATAATATTTAAAATAACTAATTGCATAAAATTATTTGAAATTGATAATTTAGAAAAATATGAATCCTCTACGAAAACATGTATTATTCTTTTAAAAATTATAAAATTATAAAATGGAGGAATATCTTCCATTGTGGACTACAAGATTTAATCCCCTACATGTCAGTTTTCTCCAAACTGAAAAAAGAAATTCAATGCAATGCCAAAGCAAATCCCAGCAGACTTATCTGGGGAAAAGTGGTAAAGGAGAGCATTTTAAAAACTTATTTTAAAATGTATATGGTAATGCAGAAATTAAGAGTGACCAGGAAAATTATGAAGAAGACATTTGTTAGAAATACACTAATGAATAAGAAGATTTCTAATAAATCAACACAGAATTAACCTGACCCCAAGAGCACAACAGAAAAAGAAAACAACAGGGTGGTATTCCTAATGAACAAAGGTCCAAAAATTCTTAAAAAAAAAAAAAAAAACAAAAAAAAAAACAGCAAAATAAACTCAGACACATATTCAAAGATTATTCTCTATAATCAAGTGGTACTTATCATAAGGAGACAGGCATGATTCCTTGTATGCAAATCTATTAATGTGGCATATCATGTTACAATAAAAAATAACGAAAATCAAGAATCATCTGAAACAGCATTTTACTATATTCAGCAGACGTTCACGATAAAAACTTGCAATAAATTAATGATAGCAGCAATGTTACTCAACATAGCAAAAGCTACATATGACAAACCCTCAGCTAACATCATGCAAAATGTGACAAAGTTGAAAATTTTCTTCTGAGATTAGAAACAGATGCTCACCCTTGTTAATTCAATTCAACATAAGTGGAGTTCCTAGAAAAAACAATTAGGTAAGAGAAAAAAAAAAAAAGCATCTAAATTGGAAAAGAAGATCAAAAATTATCCATTTACATATGATGTTATCATATATATAGAAAACTCTAAAGACTCCATAAAAATGCTCTTAGAGCTAATAAATTCCATAACATTGCAGTATGCAAAATCAACATAAAAATTAGACATATTTTTATACACTAACAACAAACTATTTTTGAAAAGTATAATGAAAAGAAATCAAGCAAACAATCTCATTTATAATAGTTACAAAAATGAAATATCTAGGAATAAATTTAACTAAAGAGATGAAATATCTCTATGTTAAAACTTTAAAACATGGATGAAAGAAATTGAGTAAGACAAAAATAAATAGAAAAATATCCCATGTTATAGATTGGAAACAATCTTCATATCTACTATATATTTCTATATATCTATTGAAAGTGTTCAATCTACTCAAAATGAGCTACAGATTCAATGCAACTCCTATCAAAATTGTAATGACTGTAAAATATAACAAGAAATTAAATAAAAATTCTAAAATTGGCATGAAACCACAAAAGACTCCAAATAGCCAAAAATTCTCTTAAGCAAAAAGAAAAAAGCTAGAGGTATTATACTTCCTGACTTCAAAATATGTAGTAAAGATGTGGTATTTAAAACAGCATGGCACTGGCATAAAAACAGACACATAGTACAATGCAACATAATAGAGTGCCCAATTCACAAATTTACAACCAATGATTTTCTACAAATGTTCCAGAAGCAAACAGTAGAGAAATAACAGTCTCTTCAATAAATGGTGTTTGGAAAACTGGGTATCCACTTGCAAAATAATGAAATTAGACACTTATCTCATTCTATACATAAAAATCAGTGCTTTGGGTAATGATTTTTTTCAATATGACCTCAAAAGCAGAGGCAATGAAAGCAAAAATAGACTATAGAATTGCATCAAACTAAGAAGTTTCTACACAGCAAATAAAACAATAAATAGAGTGAAGAGACAGCAGAATGGAAGAAAATATTTGTGAATCATACACGTGGGGATAAGGGGTTAATGCCAAAATATATGAGAAATTCAAACAATTCATAGCAAGAAAGCAATTAAAATTTTAAAATGGGCAAAATAGCTGAATAGACATTATTCGAAAGGAGACATAAAAAGTGGCTGACAGTTGTATAACAAAATGCTCAACAACAAATTATCAAGAAAGTGCAAGCTAAAATCCTGATGAATTATTCACCTTACACCTGTTAGAATTGCTGTTATCAAATAAAAGGAATATTAAAAGAGTTGGTAGGCATTTGGACAAAAGGGAACCCTTGCACATTGTTGGTAGGAATATACATTAATACAGCCATATGGAAAACAGCATGAAGATTCTTCAAAATGTCTATAAATAAAACTACAATATGATTAGCAATCCCACTTTTGGATATATTTCCAAGAGAATGGAAGTGAGTAGTGTGTTCAAAGAGATATATGACAGTGTGGCGATTCCTTAAGGACCTAGAAATAGAAATTCCATTTGAGCCAGCAATCCCATTACTGGGTATATATCCAAAGGATTATAAATGGTTATACTATAAGGACACATGCACACGAATGTTCATTGCAGCACTGTTTACAATAGCAAAGACCTGGAACCATCCCAACTGCCCATTGATGATAGACTAGACAGGGAAAATGTGGCACATATACACCATGGAATATTATGCAGCCATCAAAAATGATGAGTTCATGTCCTTTGTAGGGACATGGATGAACCTGGACACCATCATTCTCAGCAAACTGACACAAGAACAGAAAATCAAACACTGCATGTTCTCACTCATAAGCGGGTGTTGAACAATGAGAATACATGGACACAGGGAGGGGAGCCCTACACACTGGGGTCTGTTGGGGGAAAATGGGGGAGGGACTGTGGGGTGTGGGGAGTTGGGGAGAGACAGCATGGGGAGAAATGCCAGATATAGGTGAGGGGGAGGAAGGCAGCAAATCACACTGCCACGTGTGTACCTATCCTATGCAACAATCTTGCATGTTCTTCACATGTAGCTCAAAACCTAAAATGCAATAAAAAATTGAAAAAAAATCATTCATCTTTAAAAAAAAAAAAAGAGATAGATGTACTCTGATGTGCAGAAATATAAATTGCACTCATGAAATACATTAGCAACATATATAAAACAAAACGGGTACATATTCTAAATATGTTAAAATTTATCAGACACTAATAAGATACAGAGAAGCTAGTAGAAAAATAATAGGAAACCTTTTGAGTAGGTACTTTACAGTACTATGAAATCCAAAGGACAAATAAGCTCATTAGAAGATGCTCAACCCTGTTAAGATCTAGGGAAGCAGAAATTAACCATAATGTGATAATACTGCACATCTATCAGAAAGGCTAGAATTTTCAAACAGACAAAGTTGTATGTTGGCAAGAATATGGAAAAGCTTGATCTTTCATTCACTGCTTGTGGGAGTATAAAAATTGGGGCCCTCACTTTTGAAATTCTTTCATTGTCCACTGGCATTGAGCATGCCACACCATATAAACCTGCATTTGCAGTCCTAAATTTATATTCTCAGCATACATATATTCCAAACATTTATGTAAACCAAAAGAACTTCAGAGGTCAAATAATCTACTTGCTATTACTGCATATATATGATTCCACGTACATAAAAGTATCTTCTAGTTTAGAAATCATGACAGCAGTTTCCTTTGTAAATTACTGCTACATTGTGACTTAGAAGGCATAGGAGGAATGTTTGCATTTCTGGTGTAATCTTATTTCCCCTTATAAGTAATAAATAGTGGTTCATCATGCTTTGTTTTTATAGTTTTTTTTAATGTGTATTATCCTTTACTAAAATGTTTAATGGAAAATCAATTGCATGTCTACATATAACAGTATAAATATTTAGAAAATATTTAGACACTGATTTGAGAAGTCTACATTAAGCTTCAGGTGATATTTCTAATGCAAATTATACAAATCTTGTTTGAAGAAAATGATACATATTTTTAAGAGAAAAACAGTCAAAAATACTTAAATAAATGGAAAACTAGACCATGCTAATTTATATTTAATAAATGTTAATGACAGAATCAGTATGACATATCTAATAAAGTGTAATGACAGAATCAATATGATTCCTATTAAATTTCAAGACATTTTTGCTAAAAATGAAAACTTTATTTACATATATATTTGTAATAAAAATATAGATAAGAGAAGCCATCATACAAAAAAATTACTATATTAAAATTCAAAATTTTACTCATCACAATATACCACAAATTATTTTGAAAATCACCATGAGCTTACAGAATATATTTGTGACATTACAATAACCCTTACAAATCGATAACTAAAATGATTAAACTAAATTTAATGGGGAAAATGTGTAAACAACACTAATACACTGAAATCTTGAAATTATCTTTTTTGTGTGTCAAAAGGGTTGAATATAACAATTTCCTTTGGTTCAACTGAAATAACTTGAGTTTCACAATGAAAGTCTTAAATGTCTTTTAGAGGTCAAGAATAAATAATCGGAAATATGATACCATTATTTATCTATGATCCTGTCCAAAAAAAAAAAAAAAAAAAAAAAAAACTAAAAACTCACAAGATCAAGTGCTGATGAAAATGTGAAGCAGCATTTTATTGGATATATTTGAGGATCCATTTCAAATCCTCTTAACTTTATGGCTTGCCTTTTTTGCCTCTTGCACTGGTTAACCATATTCTGTGAAAACTAGCATGCCTTGGGCACAGACAAATTTTGACTAGGCTCAACTCCAAACGAGGTGCCCTCTTTACACTTTCCTGCCTCAGAATACACTTTTGACACTGAATGACATAATGCTGTGGGCTCTGCTGGATATCACACATGCACAGCGCAGAGACAGAGGAGAGGTCACATGAAATGGGATAAACTTTAACCAGCGATAGAATGAAGCCTGTGGAGAATTCTTCCTCATAAATCCATATACATTTATCAATACAACCTTTCAAATACTGTCCTGTTAGATCAAGCTACAAGTTAAATGTGACACAAAAGCATGGTCATCAGCTTTGTATATGACCTCTCTAACTTCTGTTTCATTCACTTTTGTGTCTCTGGGATTATGCTGTTACATGAAGTAATATCAGATACACTATTCCTTCAAGCTCTGATTTTTGGAAATATGATGGTAAGAAAAAAAAAGAACAACAAGAACCCTCTGGTAAGTTGAAAATAATCAATTTAGAAAACATTTTTTCTCTAGCATAGCATACACTACATATTAAATTACATTATATTGCTATGATGTAACAATATAGAATAGTAAAAAATGTATAAACAGTAGCTAAAGAGATAAAGTGAATACCTCTTAGAAGCAATGTGTTTAGTATAAATTTCAACTTGCAGAAGAATATACCACAAATGATACTATCAGGAAATATCCAAAGACACGCAGCTAAAACACAATTTCTGTGGATTCCTATGTTTTTTATTAAACCATAAAAGTGACATGGGAAACAATTTATCCCTGAATAGGAGAGACAGAGGATAGTATCAGGAAAGTAATAAAATCATAGGATTTAACAAAATAGATGGTATATTTTGAAACTTAAATTTGGTATTGTGCACACATTTGTATTTTATAAATATATTTTATGGCTTGTGCATATTGAGTATTATTTCATAATTACAGCATTTAGTAGGACATTCTGAAAATTTTCATTCTGTCTTTATAGATATCATTATTACAAGCATCAGTTTCAGAAAATACAAGATTATCAGATAATCTGCTAGACTCCAATTAGGTTTTCATAAATGTTAAAATAAAATTCTATAGGATTCATAAAAAGGTAATTCAATTTAATTAAAAACTGTTTACTTTTGATACAAAATATTATCTTATTATAGCAGACTAATTCTTTATGATGATTCAAAATTGAAATACAAGGCTTAGATAAATTTTAGAACAAAAAGAAAATTGCATGTTAATAAACCTGAAGAGTTTGATAGGCAAGACCTTGTGATATATGGAAACTATACAACAAAATGTTATTAGTAGTGAAAACATTGAGAATTTTGGTCATGAAAACATGTTATTCTTCAACAAATAGTTAATCATACTTTCACCGATTATCATAACCAATACGTTACATGCGATGTCTTGCATACAGTTTTCTGAAACCATGAGCTGCAAATTTTACCAATGAGAATTTTTGAAAAAGCAAAGTAAATTAAAATATGTTTCGTTTGTATTTAATGGTGATGTCTTCAGAGTGACAAAATATTTTAGGCATGAATCAAAAATATTTAATTATGTTATAGACAAACACACAATTACTTTCAGTAATATATTTTGATATACGAAGTTAAACAATTAAACATAATCAATATAAATCATAATGTTATTCCAGTCCTGTAAAATATTTTTTAAAGTTTTTATGGCTGCCTCAATGGAAAACATTATGTGAACTCTTTATTGTGTAAAGATTTATTAACTCAAATGCTAGCTTTGTCTTGAAATAGAGATGATTTTCTATTAAAAGTTAGACTGAGAAAATCAATGTATTCCATACAGGCCACAAAGCCGTCATTAAATTGAAACCTATCTGTCTTTCATTTTATTCTCGTGTCTTAAAGTGACATTATTTCAGCAATTTATTTTCTTTTCTTTTATCAATTTTAGTTAATATTTCCCCTTTGACTACTTTTAGTTTCTGTCTTTGGAACTTTATCATCATTAGTTTGCTGTTCTTTTTTCTGTCTTTATTTCAACTAAGTTTTGGGATAGCTTTTTACTAATACTCCAAATAACTCTTGTTAAAAACAAAAAAAACCCACAGCACTATAATACAACAAAACAAAATACATCTCAATAAAGATTTCTATGTTCCCTCAATACTATTCATCTTAAAACAACACTCCATTGAGAACTCATTCTCTTAAGGGAGCAATTCTAAAGAATTTCTGCTACTCACAAGCCAAATTTCAGTATTTTATTTTATACCAACAAATAAGGTTACAGGAAGTCTAAATCAACTTGGCTCAGCGAATAAACTACTGTGTTGTGTAAAACAGCAAACCAGACTATTCCTCATCTAAAAGATTTGTCTAATAATGAAGCAAAAGTTAGCCTAAGTGTTTGAGTATTCTTATCTAAAAATAGAAGCAATTGGACCACTTTGGGGGAATGCAAATTTTCCACCTTCATTGTTAAGTCAGAAATAAAAATGAACAAGATTAGCCTTCTGTGTTTTATACTTTCTCATAAATTTAATCTTAATGAGGTTATTTTCTTCTGAAGGTTGTATATTAATGATATGTGGATACACATAAAGATGTATGATTAGGAAGAGAATATAGAGATCATAAAATATATGTCACACATAAATTACACATGAATACGAACATTAATCAAGAAAAACTCAATTGTCCCAAGTGTCACAAATATCTCTAGACCTATTTTGCTACCTCTCATCTATCCCTCCAACTCTCTACATTTTATTTACTCTATCATAAAATCTACTATTTATAGCATTTATTTAGAACTTATGATTGAACAAAACATAGTCTTATGTCCCTCAGGAATATGTGGCCTAGTGGAAATAAAAATATTAATATTAAATAATAAAATGACAGTGATTAGTAAAAGTAATAAGGTAAAACATTGTGATAATTAGGGAGGGGCAGACAGTTGGGAAAACTTAGTTGTGCAGAGTAGTATTTTCTCAGAGCTGAGATATTTCTGATGACAGGAGGCAACCATGTTAAATGCAGGGTAAAAATAATTATTAGACAGGGTGCAGTGGCTCACACCTGCAATCCCAGTACTTTGGGAGGCCAAGGCAAGCAGATCACTTGAGGTTAGGAGTTCGAGACTAGCCTGGCCAACATGGTGAAACCCCTTTACTACTAAATATTCAAAAATTAGCCGGTTGTGATGTCACACACTTGTAATCTCAGCTACTCAGGAGACTGAGGCAGGAGAATCGCTTGAATCCAGGAGGTAAAGGTTGCAGTGAGCCGAGATCATGCCACCACACTCCAGCCTAGGGAACAGAGCGAGATTCCATCTCACAAAATAATAATAATAATAATAATAATAATAAATATTTATTAGATGTTTAAATTTATGTGGAAATACCTTTGTCAGGGAACAAAGGGACTAGTGTGGCTATTTCAGAATGGTGAAAGAGGATATTAGTAAAATCTGATCTTAGCATTGCAGTGAGAAATCTGGCCAGTCTAAGTCTAGCGAAATGAATTGGTATGAATCATTTTTGTTTATGAAAAGATAGAACAATCAGGCAGGCTTTGTTTCAAGTGATAGTTTTGGATATGATGAGATGGGAACAAATTTAGGCCACATTTTGGAAATGAAACATAAAGAACTTTTGCAACTGTAAACACATGAAGTTAGGAAGTAAAGGGCCACAAAGCTCACTTCCAAGATATCCCTGCAGCTGCTACAGCTTCCTATGGAGAAATAGGCACTAAGGCACAACTCTGCTCAGTTGCTCATTTATCAGGGTTGTGCACGTCTTTCTTAGCAGCTGGCACCCAAGCTGAGGATGCTCCCTATTCTATACACTATGTCATTCGAATGCTGACAAAATCTACCCTCTTCACGCATCTATGTAATGAAGTGTGTTAAGTACCAGGGCAATACAAAACCTTTAAGGATGAACAATCTACGGTATGTCCATGTGATAAAAAGAGCCTGAGTATCTCTGTGTTCCCTGACATTCATATTGCACAGAAAACCCTTCTCTGTTAATGTCTCAATACTCGGGAGGATATACAGGAAAGGAATGCAATGAAAATTACTTCTGGCTTGAGGACTGAGTAAGCGGGTTGATTAACTGAGATGAGGACTCTGGAAGGATCGTGATCTTTGTGGGGAGAATTCTATAATTATTTTACTCTTTTAAACTATTTTAAGGCTGAAAACAATCACATAAATGTTCTAGTTACTCCCCTCGTTTTGAAAGGCTTTTGAATATGGCCAAGAAACTTGAAATGACAACTGATCGAAGGGCATAGAGTGAGTTGGTGCAGTAACTAAGACTAGGCTGTAGGAGTCCCAGCTCTCCGTTCAGTAGCCTTCCATTGACTGCACAATGCATTTTGGTTTACCATTTATCCGCCAAGAAAATATATTAGTTAAGAAGTGCTTAGAAGCTGACTTCCTGGAAAACATCATGGGATGCCTTTCTTGTGTACACTTATGTTTAATTCAAATCTCAAACTGCTCTTGGAATGTAAATGAGTGTGTTCTTCTCAGGTTAAGTGGTAACTTTCTGACAGAGAATAATTTAAAATGTAAGCAGTTTTATTAGTCATTATGCACAGTGTAGCAACCAGATACAATCCTCTGATTATTAACAGTTCATCTTTTTTCTAACCGGAAAAAATACCTCTGCATTCTAGGGATCATAGAGCAAAACGAAACATAACAAGAATTTGGAGTCAATTAAATTTACCTTCGCTCAGTACCAATTTAGCTATTAAAACTCACACATACATTGAACACCACTGAGCCTCAGTTTCCTATTCATGAATTATGACTATGATAAAGGAGGGTCATTATAAAAATTAAAGAACATAGCATCTAAGAAAATGTCTAGAGTATATGTACTCATTAAATGTTCTGTCTGAATAATACTAAAACATAAGTTGACATAGACTTTAATTCAAAATGGGGGGTGTTTTTGAAGGAACCTTGAAATGCCACCTTTGGTAATCTTTTCAAGCATAACTCCTACAATTCCTCATATAGGTATCATTACATACGTTTCTAGAAATGTGATTATTCACATTTGAATAACTGGGAGAAAGTATAAAAGTATAAGAAATGTTACAGAATACTTTTAATGAATGTTCAGCACAAGTTTCCTTGGGGAAAATTTAATCATTAAAACTTCCCTGGTATTTTATTATTATCTCATGAAATTCCCTGAATAACCATATCCCTTGTTAATTCACTAATTTATTCTGGGGCTGATCCTACTGAATGATGTCTTTAGGTGTTTTTAACTGAGCAGCAATACAATCAATTATAGAGCTCCTTTTGACCTTTTAACATTTCTATTTTCTACCTTATATTGATTATTAATATTGGAAAGACTTATGCAGAAAACATTTCAACTGAGCAAACATTAGTTAAAAGTTAATGTGGAAGTGACAGTTTCTGCTGTTAAATCAATACCAAGTGTGTGGTTAGATGAAGGAGCTCTACTTCTGGATGAATCTATATCAGTTACTCTATTTACCTGGGAATATAACTATAACTATAGAGCTCTCTTATCTAGGTCCCAAAATTTTCAATACAGTTGACATGCGTAGTGCCTAAGATTAACATATTATTGTTTAAAACAAAGAGGAAAGTCTGATAACTTTGTTCTAGAATAAAACTTTACACCACATATTATAAATTAAAATATAAAAATGTATATAACATTATATACATGAGAATAATTCATTTATTAATTCATTTTACAACTATTTTAACAGGAAATATTCCATTCATCAGATTTATTGAACACTAAATATATAATCATTTCTAAAAAGCAATGGAAGATTTTGAAAACTATTTATGACCATGGAATCTACTAAGTAGACTGTAGTAGCATAAAACTCTACTAAGATACTGCTATTAATTTAAAAAACAAATAAATATATAATTTAAAATGCTTTATAAAGTTCCAAAAAGAAAGGGCTTTGGTATTATGGAAATGAATTATGAAGAAAATAGTTAGAGAGATGAGTGAAGGATTACCTAATTAAATGATAAAGCTGAAATTACCGACAGAATAGGAAGTAACACAACTGATGGAGAAGCGAGTATAAGAATTCTAGGCTGAGGCCTGGTACAGTGGCTCACACCTGTAATCCCAGACTTTTAGGAGGCCAAGGCAGGAGGATCACCTGAGGTCAGAAGTTTGAGACAAGCCTAGCCAACATGGTGAAACCTTGTCTCTACTGAAAATACAAATATACTCCAGGTGTGGTGACGCACCTGTAATCCCAGCTAATTAGGAGGCTGAGGCAGGAACATTGCTTGAACCCAGGAAGCAGAGGGTGCAGTGAGCCGAGCTTGTGCCACTGCACTGCAGCCTGGGCTATAGAGGGAGATTCCATCTTAAAAAAAGAAAAGGAATTCTAGGCTAAGATAAGAGATCTCGGGTAATATACAAGACAACAAAGTAAATCCAATAGGTCTGGAATATGAAGATCAATAGGAAAAATGAGTGAGGCAGGTACATAGGTCATCATGTCTAGTCTTCAGTTCTATTTTAATACATTCTGTTTTTTGATAAAAGAAAATAATTAAGATGTGTTAAATAGAAGGGAATATACACAGATCTGAATTTTGATAAGAGGACTGTCTACCCGATAGATACTTAGAATCATCTTTGTATACGTTGAGATAATTCGGACTACGTGATGACATTTTGGATGCAAAATTTCAGAGTGACAGTAGCTGAAAATAGCTACATAGTAGAGGAAAAGTTGACAGATTCAAGGGATATTTAACTTAGAAAATGGCCAATAAATGTTGCTAGCTTTAACAAAAGTGGATAGAAACAGGAAAATGTTGAATTTAGCTTCTAGGTTCTCAAGCTTAAATAATGATGATCATGTCATGTAATAATATAGGGAACACTACCAGAGGACAAATGGGGAAGGGAAGTACAAGTTATATTATGAACTTGCTATTTTTAAGGTGAATTGAGACTTCTGAGTAAAAATGTCATACAGAGGGATAGACATATGAGCTTGAAGCTCAGATGACAGTGTTGGGCTAGAAGTACAAATTTTAAGTTATCTCAAAAGTGACAATTAATTTTATCTACATAAATGGTGTTTTTTTAATGGAAAAAATATTGAGGTAAGAACAGTTGCATTCTTTAGACAGAATTTCAAGTAACCAGAAAACAATAACAAAACAAAAAAGAAAAAATATCAAGAAGAGAACGATATATGATGTAAACTAAAAAGGCAAAAACGATGGTTTTAAGAAGCGTGTGATCAGCTGAATGAATTGCTATAGAATGCAGTGTCTCATAAGTCACTGGTGTTTTTAGCAAACTTTTTTTTTTTTTTTTGCAGTAGAAAGGTAAGTGGAGTCCTAATTAGAGTGGGGAGAAGATTGAGTGATAAAATATAGGTGCATAAGATGAATGACTGTTTGAGTAAATTGGCTACATGTGTATAGGAGCATATAATTGCTGCATAAGATGTGGAATAATTTAATTTTTACTTGTTTTTTTCTACTAAAAATAAACAAATCCTGAGCATCTAACCATGTGAGAGAAGTAAAAATATCCTAAGTTTTAGAAATAGAGGTAATAAAAGAAATAGATGTTGCAAAAATAGGAGATGGTGATATGACATAAAAAAATAAAATATTCTTGGGAGGTGGGAAGAGATAGCATAGGGAGAAATGACAGATACAGGTGAGGGGACAGAAGACAGAAAACCACACTGCCATGTGTGTACCTATGCAACAATCTTGCATGTTCTTCACATTTACCCCAAAACCTAAAATGCAATTAAAAAAAAAAGAAAAATATATAAAATAAATAAATAAATAAAATATTCTAAAGGAAAGATGTCAAATAAATGCAGATAAACACAAAAGGAGATATTATAGCTGAGTAATAATTGTGGATGGATTTGAATTTAAAAAAATAGAAATGGAAAAGAATTATTTTCTTTGCTGTAGAAGGCATTTCAACAAGTTTACAAACAAGAGAGTAGGGTAAAATGAATACACACAAAAAAATGATAGTATGTGTGGATATAGAACTTCAATCACAGAGGTAGATATTGGCCTTACATTTTATGAAAGACCATGGTTGTTATGTGAAGATATGAGGATGATGTATACAAAAGTAGCTTTAATGGTGTTTTACTTATCATTTTTATTTAAAATAAAATGTGGAGGATTCTATTTCTTTTTATACTGCCATTATTTGGCAAAATACAGGAAGAAGAACCACATAGAAATAATTACTCTTCACCTGTATCCAATGGTAATCATTGCTAATGAATGCATTAATATACATATATGCATAAATATACACATTTTTAATTGATGATACATGCTATTTTTAGACAGTGTAGATCTTACTAATAATTTTTTTTACAAATTATAATAAAAATTATTTCACTACTGCATTAGATATTTTTCAAAAGTGTGGCTTTCATGGTTGCTTCATATACTATTGAATTTATATCACATAATCTATTGTTTCAATTTTCTCCAATTGGACTATGAACTATTTTCAATTTTTAGTATTCAGTATAATTGTAAAATAGACAGTTTTAAAAATCAATATGCATTTTAGAAATAAGTAATATTTGTTATTAATGCACATTTTAAACTGTATACATATCTAGTTAATAATTCAAATGTTTCACAGTTATATGTTTATTTTCAAAGATTATACATATATATATTACAAATTTCAAATTTTTTTCCAGAAAGGTAGTACTAAATGATCAACTCAGTTGAGTATGGGATTTTTCAATTCCATTTAAAAGCAAAAACATAAATTAACTTAGAATTTTTCCAACTTTTTATGTTGTTTTCCTTCCAATTACCTTTAGACTTTTTAATTTAATGCCATGTGCAATATATACTGTTTTTGTTAAGAAATATCAGCTCATGTGTTTAGAATCACTTTTCCATTTTAGCCAAATATTATGTCATTTGTAATGATTTGTATGAACGGTGACCTTTATAAATTATAAATGAATCATTTCTATTGTTTGTAAATATATTTCTCAAAGGTATTTTCTATCTTTTAATTTTATGTTTTACAGATTGTCAAAATTTAGTATTAATATTTATTTTTTTATACCTGTATAGGTTATTCTCTTATTTTTCTGTTTAGATTGACAATCTTAATTCTGTACAAAGAATACATAATAATATGACTATATGATTTATTACATTGCCTTTTTTTTAATTGCATTTTAGGTTTTGGGATACATGTGATGAACATGCAAGATTGTTGCATAGGTACACACATGGCAGTGTGGTTTGCTACATTGCCTTTTTAAGATAAAACCTTTTAGTGCCAACAGATTTTGTTTTAGTGATCTCAATTTTTTTAATTTCAATTTTTATTTTAGATATGGGAGAACATGTGTAGGATTGTTGCATGGTTTAATTAGGCCTAGTCTTGAGCACAATAACCAATAGGTTACACTTTCAACTCTCACTCCTGTTCTTCCCATTTCTAGTATTCTGCAATGTTGATTGTTTCCTGGTTTATGATACTATGTGCTCAATGTTTAGCTCCCACTTATAAGTGATAACGTGATTTTTGGTGTTCCTTTTTGCATTAATATGCTTAGGATTATGGCCTCTAGCTATATCCATGTTGCTACAAAGTATATGATTTCATTTTTTATTTTATGGCTGTCTAGTACTCCATGGTGTATATGTATTATATTTTCTTAATCCAATTCAGCATTGGTAGGCACCTGGGTGGATTCCATGTCTTTGCTATTTTGCACAGTGCTTCAATGAAGATATTCAGCAAGTGTCTTTATAAAAGGGTACTTTATATTTTTTTGAGTATTTACTTAGTAATGAGATCAGGGTCAAATGGTAGCTCTGCTTTAATAAAAATTGACAAGAGGAACCTAATTAAACTAAAGAGCTTCTGCACAGCAAAAAAAAAAAAAAAAAAAAAAAAAAAAAAAAAAAAAAAAAAAAAAAAAAAACATCAACACACTCAACAGACAACCTACAAAATGGGAGAAAATACTCATAAACTAGTCATCCAACAAAAATCTAATATCCAGGGTCTATACGTAGCTAAAACAATTCAACAACAACAACAAAAGCCTCATTAAAAAATGGGCAAAGAAGATGAACAGACACTTCTCAAAACAGTGTATAAAACAACCAATAAAAATAAGACAAATGCTCATCATCACTAATCATCAGAGAAATACAAATCAAAACTACAATGATATATTATCTCACAACAGTCAAAATTGCTATTATTAAAAAGTCAAAAAGCACCAGATTCTAGTAAGGCTACAGAAAAAAGGGAACACTTATACACTGTGGTTGGGAATGTAAATTAGCTCAGCCAATGTGGAGAAGAGTTTTGAGATTTCTCCCCAATCTCCCCACCCCATGTTATCTCTCCCCTAGTTCCCCCAACCCCAAACAGGCCCCAGTGTGTGATGTTCCCCTCCTTGTGTCCATGAGTTCTCATTGTTCAACACCAACATAGAAGTGAGAACATGCGGTGTTTGGCTTTCTGTTTTTGTGTCAGTTTGCTGAGAATTACAGTTTCCAGCTTCATTTACATCCCTGAAAAGAACATGAACTCATCCTTTTTTATGGCTGCATAGCATTCCATGGTGTATATGTGCCACATTTTCTTTGTCCATTCTATCATTGATGTACATTTAGGTCAGTTTCAAGTCTTTGCTATTGTAAACAGTGTGCAATAAACATATGTGTGCATGTGTCTTTAAAATAGAATGATTTATATACCCAGTAGTGAGATTGCTCAGTCAAATAGAATTTCTAGTTCTAGATCCTTAAGGAATTGCCACACTGTCTTCCACAATGATTGAACTAATTTATACTCCCATCAATAGTATAAAAGTGTTTCTATTTCTCCACATCCTCTCCAGCATCTGCTGTCTCCAGATTTTTTGATGATTGCCATTCTAAGTGGCACAAAATGGTATCTCAATGTGGTTTTGATTTGCATTTCTCTAACAATTATGAGAATTTTTTTTTATGTTTTTGGCCACATAAATGTCTTCTTTTGAAGTGTCTGTTCATATCCTTTGCCCATTTTTCGATTTTTTTTTTCTTGTGAATTTGTTTTAGTTATTTGTAGATTCTGGATATTAGCTCTTTGTCGGATGGGTAGATTGCAAAAAATTTTTCCCATTCTGTTGGTTACTGGTTCACTCTAATGATTATTTATTTTGGTGTGTAGAAGCTCTTGAGTTTAATTAGGTCCCATTTGTCTATTTTGGCTTTTATTGCAGTTGCTTTTGGTATTTCAGCCATGAAGTCTTAGCCCATGCCTATATCCTGAATAGTATTGTCCGGGTTTTCTTCTAGGGTTTTTATGGTGTTAGGTCTTAGATTTAAGTCTTTAATCCATCTGGAGTTAATTTTAGTGTGAAGTGTAAGGAAGGCATCCAGTTTCAGCTTTCTGCACATGGCTAGCCAGTTTTTCCAACACTATTTATTAAATAGGGAATCCTTTCCCTGTTGCTTGTTTTTGCGAGATTTGTCAAAGATCAGATGGTTGTAGGTGTGTAGCATTACTTCCGAGGCCTCTGTTCTGTTCCATTGGTCTATATCTCTGTTTTGGTACCAGTACCAAGAATGATGCCTTCTTTATTCTTTTTGTTTAGGATTCTTTTGGCTATATGGACTCTTTTTGGGTTCCATATGAAGTTTAAAGTGTTTTTCTTCCAGTTCTGTGAAGAAGGTTAATGGTAGCTTGATGGGGATAGCATTGAATCTACAAATTACTTTGGGCAGTATGGCCATTTTCACAACATTGATTCTTCCCAACCATGAGAATGGAATGTTTCTCCATCTGTTTATGTCCTCTCTTAGAATCTTCTTAAAAGCCCCATCTCCAAATACAGTCAGTCACACTAGGAGTTAGGTCTTCAGCAAATAAGCTTTGGAGTGAGATAGCATTAATCAGTCAATGCATTTGGTTTGTCCAGAGAAGTGATAAAGTCTTTAATCTAAATGGCACTCTTTAGCTCAATTGGCCATTCCTCAAATTTGTGAATATATAAATGGAATGAACAATCTTAGCAATTGGCAAAGCCGTCACATTGATTTATTTGCCCTTTAGAATATCATGTGTTGTGGTAGAAAAGTCCAAATGAAAGAACTTAAGACTATGCTGTCACAATTATGATAAAATCAAAACCAAAATTATGTATCAGATACAATGGCATATTAATGCCACCTTCAAAGACTTCTAAAGATGCAAGAGTAGAATCATTCCTTGAGAATAAAATTAGTAACTTGGTTGCAAGTTGATTACATTGGGCAATGATTCCTCCTTACTGGAGTTGATGCATAGTGCATATATTCGTTTGACTTCTTGGCCCACAGGACATCATTAAGCATTCCTGGCTGAGAAAATCACGGAGTTATCTCATCTACTGATATTGAATCCCACAAACATAACTGCTTCTTCTTCTTCTTCTTCTTCTTCTTTTTTTTTTTTTAAATTTTCTTATTTATTTATTTATTTTCAGATAGAGTCTCGCTCTGTCACCCAGGCTGGAGGGCAGTGGCACAGTCTCAGTTCACTGTAATCTCTGAAGCAGAGATTGCAGTGAGCTGAGATTGTTAAAGCAATTTTCCTGCCTCAGCCTCCTCAGTAGCTGGGACTACAAGCACACACCAACACGCCCAGCTAACTTTTCTATTTTTAGTGGAGTTGGGGTTTTATCATGTTGGCCAGGCTGGTCTTGAACTCCGACCCTATGATCCACCTGCTGGCCTCCCAAAATGCTGGGATTATAAGATGATATCCACCACCTATTAGGCGGATGAACATTAGTACACAAGTTCCATTGCATTTGTTCTGACACTGAGAGGTTACATACATGTTTCTTGGAACCAATAAACAGAGGTAAGCATGGCCCTATTCTCCATTACTGTCAATGATACATTTGGAAAATTTTTGTTTCTCAATTCCAACAAATATAGACTGTTCTATGCAAAAAGCCCAGGTCTCAAATGGACCCATTTCTTCAGTGGATACTGCAGAAGTACCAGTAAATTTAAACCTATGGCTGCAATGTTGTCTGGATGATTTCTCACACCCTTCTAGCAGAAGGCACAGACACAAATTTTCATATTTGCAATAGTAATGGAATCTGATCATTATAAGAATGTGTGATAGTTATTTAATAGGTAGAATTAATTGATACATATGTCCAATTTTAAAGGGGAAATAGGCATAGAAACCATTAGAATAAGAGTCTGTGTTACCCCTCCAGGCAAACATCTTCAATTAAATAAATACTGGGTTAGTGTAGGGGTAGGGAGTCTTGAATAATGACAGAGAAAGGGAATGATGAATATCTTTTGAAATCAAGTTCAACCACTGTTGAGATTAGTTAAACTCACCAATTGATATCTCATATATATATATATATATATATATATATATATATTATATATATATATATTTTTTTTTTTCTGTTGGCTGCGACTGGAAGTATCTCAGACAGCTGAATCTCTGTCTGAATAGAATAAATCTAACATAAATAGTAAATAAATGTGAGTAAGGTCAAGGGTTGATATAGTAAATGCTGTAGTGACCATGTCCAGATCTCTTTATGAGGCTGGTTCATCTATCCTCCAGCTGTTGTAAAAAAGCCTATGGTGATGATTTACAATTGCAGGATGGCTCTCTTCTCCAGGGGGAACCACCCGATATAGGAGATATCTTGCCTGAGAAATTAGTCACCACCAACCAGCCAATGGTGAATAAATGAATTCATAAATTACTTTCATAAGAGTACAAATGGCCTACATTAAAAATGAGTAAATATGTAAGTTCATAAAATTTCTAAAAAATTTCTGGCATATGTAAGTAATTATTACTTCTCTAATACATCAATAGTAACATATAATTGAATGCAGAAAGGCTGAAATACGTTATGGCAATCATCAAATACATCAACCACAGCTTTTCTCACTTTAAGTGGCATAGTTCATGGGCTTCCCAGATGAGTTCCCATGAATATTTCTATCCCAATGCACATACTTTTTTAATAGCCTGAACATACCTTTTATGATGAAATCAACTTCATCTCAGAAATCAGTGAATTATTTAAAACATAACCTACTAGAAAGATTGAATGAACATCACTATAAATCACCTAATAGATTCCAATTTTATTTTTATCACTTAGTACTATTGCATATATTAAAAGCAGATTGGTTAAAGTGAAAATATATTATAAAATGGAAATGCATTTATGTCTTAAAAAATATGTTACACACTCAGAAAAACACTATTAGTATTAGAATTGAAGAAATAATGAGCTGGGTTCCCTAGAGTTTTTGAAAGAAAATGAGATTCAAGGGTCAAATAGTCTTTACTTACCTCCTGAGAAAATTTTGTACCTCTCAATGTTATGCAGTGTAAATATCAAATTCAAATTAAAAAAAAATAACAATATTTAGGCTACTATTAAAAATAGCAAATTACAAGAATGAATTGGAGCACTTATTTGAATAACAAAAATATGTTGAGTGTTTCTTCTGTAAATATTATTGTGAGATTATAAAATGTATAAATATTATTCTTATGTAAAATGGTCAAATTACAATACTTAACCCTAAAAATATAAAATAAAATTTGTAAATATGAATAAAATTTCTAACATATAGCAAAAAGTACTGAATTTTTTTTTAACATTTTACAATATAACTAGACAAACAAAAATTAGTTTAAAATGTATTAAGGAATTATATATTTTAAAATTCATTACATCATCTCTCTGATAGTTGCAACCTTATCTCCACTTGAAATACCAATTAAGTAAACTAATTAATACATTCAAATATTCAAATTACCATTGAATTTGTGATGCTGAGTCTTTAAATGCACATTGACTACAATAAAATGCAAATTAATTTTAAATCTGTGAAAAGCATTACTTAAAATTGTACATTAAACTGGGAGTTTAAAAGGAATAAGGATTATAAATTATTTCAAAAATGCAATGGAGAGCAACCTCACTTATTCTGCTGAACAACAGGATCATTAAAATGTTCATTCATCCTGCATTCTTATCATGTTTGCTAAATTGTCACAGTTGACAGAGTGCCAATAACATAGTCAAACTGTTATTCAAATTTGAAAACTTGTAGATGACTTTCTTAATAGCCATTGCTCAATCTTTTTACAAATGTTCTTTTCCAACACCCAGAGTTTACCCCAGGCCCTCCAACTTCCTGCAATTAAAGGTTTATTTCTTGGTAAAAGAGTTTGTCTTGAAGATACTATTTCAACTCCGTGGCATCTGTCTACTGTGAATTGTAAACAGTAGTGACCATGCTGACTTGAAATATTTTAGATACTACTGTGAATTTGTATTTGGTTAACTCAAATGATTGTAGACCACAGTGATTTTCCTCAAGATATTGAAGGTGGAAGTGAAACAGCAGACCCAGACTTTTATACTGATAAAATCAGGGCAGGGCATTGGAGTCATAGCTTACAAGCTAATTATCTCCTGTTATCTGTTGCTGGAATGAAGCAGCAACCAGGACCCAAGCTTTAGCTCTGAAGGGTTTCTTCCTTAAGATTTTTCAAATCCTGGACCAAGCATGTGTTTTGCTTCATGATGAAAGGCATTAGCCTGTTGTTTAGAACAAATACCTTGATCACTGAAGCTGAAAGGGATCCAGATGATGAGAGACTGGGGAGGGTTTCAGGCTTTCCTTGTAGGTTATTGTTGAGGATTTTCCATGCTTCTACTACTTCACATTCACCTTTTCTTCCTGATTGCCTGTATCAGTTTGTTTTCACACAACTATAAAACAAAACCATTGTATTAGTCCATTGTCATGCTGCTGATAAAGACTTATCCAAGACTGGGCAAAGAAAGAGGTTTAATGGACTTACCATTCTATATAGCTGGGGAAGCCTCACAATCATGACAGAAGGCAAGGAGCAGCAAGTCACAACTTACATGGATGGCAACAGGGCAAGAAATCTTGTGCAGGGAAACTCCCCTTTTTAAAACCATCAGATCACATGAGATTTACTCACTACCATGAGATTAGTATGAGGAAATCCACCCCCATGATTCAATTATCTCCCACTGGGTCTCTCCCACAACACATGGGGATTTTGGGAGCTACAAGATGAGATTTGATTGGAGCCACAGAGCCAAATCATATCATTAAACCCCAGGCTTCTCCCAAATCTCATGTCCTCATATTTCAAAACTGGTTATGACTTTCCAGTAGTACCCCAAAGTCTTAACTCATTAAAGCATTAACTCAAAAGTTCTTAGGTCAGTCTTATCTGAGACAAGGCAAGTCCCTTCCACCTATGAGCCCATAAAATCAAAAGCAAGTTACATACTTCCTAGATACAATGATGGTACAGGCATTGGGTAAATACGCTAATTCCAAATGGGAAAAATTGACAAAAAACAAGAGGCTACAGTATCCATGCAAGTCAGAAATCTAGTAGGGCACTCGAATCTTAAAGCTCCAAAATGATCTCCTTGGACTCCACGTCTCACATCCAAGTCACACTGATGTAAGAGGTGGGTTCCCATGGTCTTGAGCAGCTCCACTCCTGTGGCTTTTCAGGGTGTAGCCCCTCTCCTGACTGCTTTCAAAGGCTGTTGATGAGTGTCTGCAACTTTTTCTGGTGCACAGTGAAAGCTGTGAGTCCTACCCCTGCAGCAAACTCTGCCTTAGCATCCAAGTGTTTCCATACATCCTCTGAAATCTAGACGGAGATTCCCAAACCTTAGTTCTTGACTTCTGGGCACCCACAAACTCAACACCATGCAAAAGCTGCCAAGGCTTTGGGCTTCCAGTCTCTGAAATAACAGCCCAAGCTCCACCTTGGCCACTTTTAGACAGAGCTGAATCCACTGGAATGCAGGGCAACAAGTCTCTAGGCTGCACACAGTACAGGTACCCTGGGTCCCACCTATGAAACTATTTTTTTTCTCCTAAACCTCTGGATCTCTGAAGGGAGGGCCACTGTGAAGACCTCTGGGATGCCCTTGAGACATTTTCCCCATTGTCTTGGTGACTAACATTTGGCTCCTCATTACTTATGCAAATTTCTGCAGTTAGCTGGAATTTCTCCTCAGAAAATGGGATTTTCTTTTCTATCACATTGTCAGGCTGAAAATTTTCTGAACTTTGATGCTCTGTTTATACTCTCTTTTCCTTTTAAAACTTAATGTCTTAAACTGCTTCCATGTTATCTCTTGAATGCTTTGCTGCTTAGATATTTCTTCTGCCAGATACCCTAAATTATGTCTCTCAAGTTCAAAATTCCACAGATCTCTAGGGTAAAAGCAAAATGCTGCCAATACCTTTGCTCAAACATAACGAGAGTCACCTTTACTCCAGTTCCCAAAAATTTCCACATCTCCATCTGAGACCTCCTCAGCCTGGATTTCGTTGTTCATATTATTATCAGCATTTTGGTCAAAGCCATTCAACAATTCTCTAAGGAAATCTAAACTTTCCCTAATTTTTCTGTCCTTTTTGAGCCCTCCCAATGGTTCCAACTTCTTTCTGTTAACTAGTTTCAAAGTTGCTTCCACAGTTTTGGGTATCTTTTCAGAAGTACCCCACTCTACTGGTACCAATTAACTGTATTAATTTGCTTTCATGTGGCTCATAAAGACATACTTGAGATTGGGACTATTTACAAAAGAAAGAGGTTCAATGGACTTGCAGTTTCATATGTTGAGGAGGCCTCATAATCTTGGCAAAAAACAAGGAGGAGCAAGTCATACCTTACATGGATAGCAGCAGGGTAAGAGAGCTTATGCAGGGAAACTCCTTTATTTTTAAACCATCAGATTTTGTGAGACACATTCACTACCATGAGAACAGTATGGGGGAAACCACCCCCATGATTCAATTATCTCACACTGGGTCACTCCCACAACACGTTGGAATTATGGTAGCTAGAGATAAGATTTGGATGAGGACACAGAGCAAAACCATATCAACCCTAGACTGGTTAATTTATAAAGAAAAGATGTTTAATTGTCTCTCAGTTTAGCCTGGCCAGGGAGTGAAACTTACAATCATGGCAGAAGGAGAAGCAGCCACTTTATTCACAAGACAGCAGGAGACACAGGCAAGAAAATGTAGGGAAAACTGCCTTGTAAAATCATTGTATCTTGTGAGAACTCACTCAACATCACAAGAACAGCATGGAGGAAACCACTTCCATAATCCAATCACTTCTCACCAGATCTCTCCTTAAACACATGGGGATTACAATTCAAGATGAGATTTAGGTGGGGACACAAAGCCTAACCATATCACCGCCCTTCTGACTTCAGGATATAGATCCAGAAAGAGAGGCAACAATCCTACATAGACTTTGTAATCATCCCCCCGTAATGTCTACAGTAAATCCTTTTATATGTACTCCCTAGTGAGTTCTGTGTCTCTAATAAATTCACTAATACAGAATTTAGAACCAGAAATGTGTCTAGAGGACCAGAACCTTAAGAATGGATTACTTGATTTGGCTATGATTTATCTGAAACTATTTATCTTGTATGATTCAGTTTTAAGACATTATGACAGTATTTCTGAGGAAAAAAAAAAAAAAAACTCATCCAAAATGGGAACAGTTGCTTTTTTTTTTTTTTTTTTTTTTTATCCTGTCTGGAAAGAGGATTACTGTGTTCCCAGCTGTAAGAAGAATAGAGGCATTTTGTTAATAATCAGGATGATTCTGGGAATATATTTACACCATAAATTGTTTGATAAAAGTTGTATATAACAACAACAAGTTAATAATATTTGATTGTGAGATTGTTTGTATGGTGTTAACACCATACAAAAGATTTCCATTTACTAATTTCCATCTTTGCATTGTTTCAATTTTTTTGTGGACTATAAGAGATATTTTACATGGGATTTAAAAAGCAGAAGTGAGGCAGACAGCTCCAAAAAAAAAAAAAAAAAAAAAAAAAAAAAAAAAAACCAGGAGAAATTATATGCATGTTTTCAACAGCAGGGGACCAACATAACCATTTAAAAAAATGAAAGAAGAGTAAAGGAAAAAAAGTGAATTTTGGAGTGTAGCCTAAAGAAGTCAAGTAGTGCTGAATAGAGGAGGCAGAAGCTAGAGAAAATAATTGAAATCTTCGGCAGATGTAGAGGAGAAAAATTCCAAAGCACAGTGAAAGAAGAATGGATAGAATATTGTTACATTTTATGTACTAACTCTCTAAATTTGATTTCTGATTGTGTTGGAGTCCTCCAAACCACAGAAATCAATGTGCAGTAATAGAGTCAATCTCAATAATCTAGAAATATATACATTATAATACACCAACAATTGTTTTATAACTACTGAGAGTATTATTAGTCTTTGGGATTCAAAAATGAGAAATCAAAATTTTGGGGAATTCTGTAGAATCCCAGAGTCATGGTTACTATCAAAATATTTCTGGGCCAGGAGCAGTGGCTCATGGCTGTAATCGCAGCTCTTTAGGATGCTGAGGCAGATGCATCACAAGGTCGAGAAATGGAGAACATTCTGGCCAACATAGTGAAACCCCATCTCTACTAAAAATACAGAAATTAGCTGGGCATGTTGGCTTGCGCCTGTAGTCCCAGCTACTCAGGAGGCTGAAGCGGGAGAATTGCTCGAACCAGGGAGTTGGAGGTTGTGGAGAGCAGATATTGTGCCACTATACTCCAGCCTGGGCGACAGTGACATTCTGTCTCAAAAAATAAATTAATAAATAAATAAAATATTTCTAGTATTCTTATACTTTTTTCATTATTATGGATATCTAAAAATAACTAAAAACATAGAGCTATTAAGTTTAATTGTACCTGCAATGGTTTGCAACCAATAGTTAATATTAGTGCATTGGAAAATGCCAGCAAATATCAGCAAGTAATATTAAAAAAACAAAAACAAAAAAACAAAAAACTTAGCCTTCAATTTTCCTATTACTAACATAGGCAGGCCAAAATGTATTTTAAAAAATGTTATTCTTTGAAATATCACTCATTTGTACAATGTATACTGTGTCTATAAACATATTGAAATATATTTTATTTGCAAAATGACTCCATTTTCAAAGAAGATGGGGGCCACAGACACACACTTATAATTTGGTAGAAAATACAAGAAGGACTCACTGACTAGTTCATGACCATTTATTTCATGTTTGGTCCTGCCCTGGTCTCAGAAATGTTTAACTTAACCTTTGGCTGTGCATCAGTGTGTCCTGATCTTGCTATTGACGTGATATCAGTGGATGCCTTTGAATCAGTAACATATTCCTGTTAAATGCTAAAAATTAAGTTCTCACATAAAAATTAAGTTTTCTTATGCTTTTAAACAATTTTTCTCAGAATTATGGATTCAGAGGAAACAAGCAAACATAAATCTCTTCAGAGTTTCAAGAACAAATTCTCTCATGAAAAGTATTCTCCTGAATCTATTTGGCTTTTTACATCAGTCCCCCAAATTAAAGAATAGCTGTCTCTCTTTGATTTCTATCTAATACTAAAAAGCAGAAGCCTACATATCTCTTAATCTCCTTTCCTTTACCTGCATCTCCTGAAGTAGGTGTGCAATCTTATCTTTTCTCTCTCTTCCCCACTATCTTGTAGTTTCCTGGTCTTCATCTCAACCAAGCATTAGAGTTTTTTATTTTAAACTAATCTCAACCTTTTCTATTGTGTAATCTATTTTTCCTGTTCATGAATGAAGTCTTGTAATCCTTTCAGTTCTGTTTCTTATCCATTCTAACAAAACACAGGAGTACTTTGTGTTTTGAGGAGGTAAAGATCTAAATATGTGGAAAATAAAATACTTATAGATATGTTGTTTATAGAACAATCATTTGATCTTGCTCTACAATACAGATTGATTTTGTCACAAAGATCAGCAAAAAATATGTAAACCAGTTTTGTATATTGTAAGTTAATATACAACTCATATTGAGATGCAAAAATAGTAACAGTCAAAAGTTGTATACTTTTTCCCTAGGAAAACAAGGTTAAGATTTCTCTGTGGATTTTCAGAAGAGGTAAAACACAGAAAAAGAACTATTCTGATGGTAGATGTGAAGATGTGTGTCATAAATGTTAAGTATATTGTTGCTGAGTTAATTGTATGGCATCCAAGTAAATATGAGTTATAAACTTAGAAAGTGGAGCAAATTTAAAATGAAGACTCATTTTATCTAGAGAAATAAAAGCACTTCACTGCAAGAAAGAAATATCTCAGAGAATGGAAAATGAAGAGATATGAATAAAGGAAACAAAAGAAGATACAATTGGATGAAAACACAAAAGTTGAAGACATATGAAGAGGTAAGGTCGCAAAGAATTAGCTAGGATGACTGATATGCATCATAAAACATGGAAGTGAAGTTAAAGAAATGACAACTGAGGTATGAAATTGTATTTGACTTAAAGAACACAGCACAGACGATGCTGCAAGATGAGCTAAAAACGGAAAACAGATTACTGAATGTTAAGAAGAGGAATGACTGAGGCTTTGAAATCATTCACTACAGAGGAACTATGTGAATCCCAAATGCCTACTAATTCTTTGTGATAGATTATGTTAGATCATATTATTAGTCAATAATTGTTAAGCAGCAACTAGAAGAAAATATACATGTAATAATATTTGGTAAATAATCACATTTATTTCTTTGCAATTAAATTCCTATTAAATAAAATTGTTGAGATTTTTCAAAGAAAACTGATATATGTCTAATTAAATTGGAAAATAATTCTAAATGCACTGGCCTAGAAATCAACTGAAAATAAAGTTGGTTGTTATAGTCAGTAACAAAAATCCAGTTCTATCAAGAACCAATAAATGCATTGAAAATTCATACAAATTCATTTAGGGAAAAATCAATTACCAAAAAAAATGCATTTATAGTTCACCATCAATCTATTGTAGCCTTTATCATTTGTTGTTGTTGTTGTTGTTGTTGTTGTTGTTGTTGTTGCTGTTGTTGTTGTTCTTATTCTCATTTTCATCACTCTTCCCTCCAAAAAACTTCTGGCATGTCTTTATTGTATCTTACCCTAAAAGTTGTTGTAATAAATAACTGCATTCCATCTATTAGCTGCAGAATACACATTTTCTTAAATGCACATGGAACACTCTTTAGGATAGATCATATATTAGGCAAAAAGTTTTTAATAAATTCAGGAAGATTGAAATATCAAGCATCTTTTTTGATAACAAAATTTCTAACACTAGAAATCAGTAACAGGACAAACTTCAGAAAATTTATAAATATGTAGCAATTATACAACATGTTCCTGAAACACAAATGGGTCAATAAATAAATTAAAAGGGATATTAAATCCTTTTTAGAAAAATGAAAACTTAAACACCACATAAAATACCTTATGAGAAATAAGAAAAGCAGTACTAGTTTATAGCAATAAATACCTAAGTCAAAAGAGAACACAATGGTAAATAAACCATCTAATGGTATATCTCAAGGAACCAAAAAAAAAAAAAAAGCCCAAAATTAATAACAGGAAGGAAATAATAAAGTTAAGAGCACAAATAAATTAGAGACAATTAAATAGACAGAAAGATCAAGAAAAAGCATGCTTGTTTTCTTGAAAACATAAAAATAACAACAAAACTTTAGCCAGATTTTTAAAAAAAAGCAGGAGCGAGAACTCAAACAGAATCAGAGATGAAAAGAAAGACATGACAATTGATAAAGCAGAAATACAAAAGATCATAAGAGAATACTTTGAATAATTATACACTCAAAAATGGAATAACCTATAATAAATGATAAAATTTTAGATACACATAAGCTACCAAAATTAAATTATGAATAAATAGAAAATCTGGGTAAAAATATTGAACCAATAATAAAACGTCTCCTTTCTAAGGAAAAGCTAGGACTGGACATCATTGCTGTTGAATTCTACCAAATATTTAAAGAACTGATAAAAATTTATATCAAACTCTTTGAAAATACTAAAGAGAAGGGAATACTTCCGGATTCATTTTATTAGTCTAGCATTACCATGATACCAAAACTCGGCAAGGACTTAACACAAAGGAAGAAATTACAGGACAATATCCCTGAAATATCCCTGATGAACATAGATGCAATAATTCTCAACAAAATACCAGCAAACTAAATTCCACAGCATATTAAAAGTTACTTTGGTAGGATCAAGTGAGATTCATCCCAGATATGCAAATGTGTTTCAAAATAAGCAAATCAATAAACATGATACATCATACTAACAGAACCAAAAACAAATGCTGTATGATCATTTCAATAGCTACAGAAAGAAGCATTTGAGAAATTCATTATCACTTCATGTTAAGAAACTCCACAAA
Organism: Saimiri boliviensis; assembly: GCF_048565385.1. Taxonomy (NCBI): domain Eukaryota; kingdom Metazoa; phylum Chordata; class Mammalia; order Primates; family Cebidae; genus Saimiri; species Saimiri boliviensis. The sequence goes on along the minus strand of NC_133449.1, from coordinate 275,361,163 downwards.
TTCAGTATTGAAGGAATGTACATCAGTATAATAAAAGCCACATATTACAAATCCACAGCCAGCATTGTACTGAATGGGGAAAGGTTTAATCTTTTTTTCTAATATCTGGAAAAAAGATGTGGAGAGGAGGAAACCCTTGCACACTGTTGATGGGAATGTAAATTTGTACACACATTTTGGAAAACAGTATGAAGACTTCTCAAAAAATCAAAAATAGAATTGCTTTATGATAATGCCACTGCTTAGCAATGCCACTGCTAAGCATATACCCAAAAGTAAAGAAATCAGAACATTGAAGACATACATGTTCATTGCAGCAGTATTTACAATAGCCAAGATATTGAATCAATTTGTGTGTTCATCAATGGATGAAGAAAATGTAATTCACACACACACATACACACACACACACACACACACACACACACACACACACAAATGAAATACTATTCAGCCACAAAAAAGAAATTCTGTCATTTGTGAAAACATGAATGAGCCTGAAGGATATTTTATCACATGTAATAATCCAGGGACAGAAAGACTAATATCACATTATCTCACTCATGTGTGGAATCTTAAATAGTTGATCCCATGAAGTCGGGGGTAGAATGGCGGTCTCTAAAGGTACCTGGCATATTCAGTGGAGAGGGACAGTTGGGATAATGTTGGTCAAAGGATAAATAATTAGATAGAAGTAATAAATTCAAGTGATTATTATACAGAATGATGAATATAGATAATGACAATATACTATTGAAAAATGCTAAGATAGTGCATGTTAAGTATTCTTACCAAAAAAATTGATAAGTATGTGAAGTAAAGCATAGGAAAATTAGCCAGATTTAAGCATTTTACAATGTATATATATTTAAAGTATTATGTTGCACACAATAAATACATACAATTTTATGCGTCCATTTTAAAAAGAAATAAATTTGAAAATAAAATACATAGGAATTTTCTTGATTCTCAAAAATCTCGAAAGCCTGAAAAATAAAGTTTAGCTTTTTCTTCTACGAAACGTCACTAAACCTACAATATAGAATATAAAAGAAATTGACAAAAACAGTTTTTATTTGTAATTTCAAAAGAACTTTTATATATTGGTTTTTATGGGCATGTATTCATAAAATAATCTGAATCTGAATAAACAATAAATAAAGTAAATAAGCTGGAGAAATTTTCCCTTGAGTGCCGTATGAATCAATCAAGATCAAGCCCTCTCAGTACCTCCGTGACTCACTACTGCAGGCGGCTACACTTACTCAGAAAGCCCAGTCATGCGTGCAACAAGCACTGTGCACTCAGCAAGAAAGGAGCCCTTTTAGCACTATGAACTCAGCAGGATCAACAGATACAAGCTCCATAATAGACAAACTTGCTGCAAATGTCCCTTTCTTGTCTCTATATAGCAGTTTTCACTCTTCGTTTTACAAGGAAATATGTAGCATATCTGTAAATGCTGAATCCATCCTGGCAATGAATGTAACAGTGAAGCAGGCACTTTACTCCATTAAGCAAGTTAGATGCTAAATACTCTGTTAACTCACATCATCTATTTGTAGCTGTTCTGTTAAAGTTTGCATTTGTAAGTCCCTTAATTAATTATGTTATTGAATAAAATACATGCTGAGCACTGTGAATTAGCTTCTTGCTAAAGACCCTATATTTGAAAATTAATTGAAATTACGTGATTTCATTTCTGTAGGTGTTCAAAATTTAGTTGGGAATATGGACAAGAAATTGATACATAAAATATAGCCATATAGCATGGTATCTAGTACTATAACGATTTAGGATTAGAGCATGTATTTGAATTTATATTATGAATCCACATTTACTACTGAAATGATCCCTTTTTGTATTTTACCTCTTCTAAAATTTACAGAATTATGTCTTTCCTCCGGGAGGAAAGTTAAATTCTATTATTCAATAAAACCTTACTTAGGCAAGCATTTTAACATTCTAAGCCTCAGATTCTTTATCTCTAAATAGGATAAAGTATATTTATACTGGAATATTTCTTTTTAAAGTCAGAACAAATTAACAGAAACATTTAACACATGAAAATGGGTGTTGGTCATTGGTTATGTCACAAATCCTTTATAATAGTCCTGTGTAAAAACACTGAGGTTGGGAGTTCGAGACCAGCTTGACAAACATGGAGAAATCCTGTCTCTGCCAAAAATACAAAATTAGCTGGGCGTGGTAGTGCATGCCTGTAATCCCAGTTACTTGGGAGGCTGAGGCAGAAGAATCGCTTGAAATGAGGAGGTGGAGGTGAAGGTGAGCCAAGATCATGCCATTGCACTATAAACTGGGCAACAAGAGCAAAACTCCATCTCAAAAAAAAAAAAAAAAAAAAAAAAAAGAAAAAAGAAAAAAAGAAAACAAAACAAAATAAAAAAAAACACTAATCCAGTCATTATTTTGCAGATAAAAAAGTTAAATAAATATATTACCTAACACCATCTGATTATAATGCTCAGGTGCTTGATTTAAATGTATTTGTATTTTGTTTACTTATTTTGGCCTTAATATTTTAACATTCTTTCTATTTTTAATTCCTTAACGAAACACAGTATTTCATGGATTAATACAAAATATGAAGAACCAAGATACTTCCCTTCACTGAGAGTATATGAAATAAGCTTGATCATCAAATCAATGCTTCTAATAGAAAACTTCTAATCTTCAAGACAAAGTGATAAAACAATGAGACCACTGAAAAATATTTATGGATGACTGTTATTAAAAAGTCAAAAAGTAAGAGATGCTTGAAAGGTTTTGGAGAAAAGAGAACACGTACTCACTGCTGGTGGGAGTGTAAATTAGTTCAGCCATTGCGGAGAGTAGTGTGACAATTTCTCACGGAACTAAAAGCAGAACTACCACTTGACCCAGAAATCCCATTATTGTATATAAACTCAAAAGAATATAAATTGTTCTACCATAAAGACACATGCACATGTTTGTTCACTGCAGCACTATTCACCATAACAATTATGGAATCAACCTAAATGCCCAACAGTGGTGGAGTAAATAAAGAATACATGGTACATATCCGCTATGGAACTCTGCTCAGTCATAAAAAATAATGAGATAATTAGTGCAGCAACCCTCTATTTGAGAGAAGAGGGTGAGAGGAGGGGGGAGAATCAAAAAACTACCTTTTGGGTGTGATGCTTATTACCTGGATGATGGAATAATCTGTGTACCAAATCCCTGTGACATGCAATTTACCTATATAAAAAACTTACACATGTGCCATGAACCTAAAATAAGAGTTTAAAGAAAAGAGACAAAAATAAAAGTATTCATGGTTCCAGAGCCTAGCAGTTTTGGTAAGAATAAAGTAGTTTTCCCTTATCCAGGGAAGATACATTCCAAGATCGCCAATGGATGCTTGAAACCATGGGAAGTACCAAATTATGTATATTATGATTTTTCCCATAAACACATGTCTATAATAAAGTTTAATTGATAAATTAGGCACAAAAGATATTTACAATGGTAATAAAATATAAAAATATCCTATAATAAAATTTATGTTCAAATAATTTTTCTTACTAAATATCTTGTACTGTGCTGATCTGTTTTTGGACCACAATTGACCATGGGTAACTGCAAAACTGTGGATAAAGGTAGAGTACTGCATTCTTAATTTAAAAATGTGTTTCATTTCTTTCTTTCTACACAGCTACAAAGTCCATATAAAAGCATAATTTAAACAACTATTATTATTGAAACTAAGCTAATAATTTTTCTTTCAAAAAAAGCATCAGCACAGAAATAATTAAAATTTTTGAAAACTAATTCAATTTGTGCTATTATATGCATTATTTACTGGGTGCACACACATCTGTACACCAAGGTGCACATAGAAACACACACTTGGGAAATCTTCCACATTACGAAAAGGAATATCAAGGGCCCATTGGAGCACCTGATCTTTAATGACACCAACGTGTTTGGCTAATAATTTCCTCCAGAAAAGTACTGACTTTCTGACTTCTTTTTTTGTTTGTTTCTCATATTCTATGACCAGGGAGTCTCACTCTTTAACTGCATTTTTATTTTCCAGTTGTATTGTATTGAACGTCTGCTCAATACGTCTGTTCTCTGGGTTCATATCATTGGTTCTCTTCTCTCAATATTCTATGACTCTGAGATGGAATATATTTATTTCACATCTGTGGTCTCATAAAATAGTAAAAAAATAACTCTCCTGCAACTCTTAACTAAGAAAAATGTCCATGTTTATTTTCACTTTTAGGCATGCCATTTGCAGTTAGGATGCCACGCCTCTGCCTATTTGCTTCCGATGCTTAATTTGCAATGTAATGTCATAGAAAGTCACTGTAATCATTAAAGAGTTTTTGACAAATCAAAGTGGAAACAGAAACTAAGTCGTCATATTAATATGAGAGTCAAAATAAAGACAGTTGAAAGAACAGCTATTCATGTCCTGAATTCATGGTACTTGATGTGGTTTGTCTCTGTGTTCCCATCCAAATCTCATGTTGAATTATCATTCCAAGTGTTAGGGGAGGGAGATCTTGAATTATTATTCCTAGTTAGAGATGAATGGATCACGGGGTCAAATTTTCTGTTTTCTGTTCTCTTGATAGGAAGTGAGTTTGCACAATGACTGATGGTTTAAAAGTGTGTGGTACATCCCCCTTTGTTCTCTTTCTTTCTCACGCCACCATGTGAAGAAGGTCGTTGTTTTCCTCTTCACCTTTCTCAGTGATTGATTGTAAGTTTCTGGAGGCTGACCAGTAAAGTTTCCTGCTAAGCCTGTGAAATTGTAAGTCAATTAAACCTCTTTCCCTCAAAACTACCCAGTCTCAGGTAGTTCTTTATAGCAGTGTGAGAACACACTAATTCAGAGCTGTGGAAACTACAATGGAGTAGGAAGGAGAAAGAGAGGCGAACTCCTATAATTCTCTAAAACAGACTAGTTTCATTTACCTTTAAATGATCACTAATTCCAAATTCCAAAAAGACACTACTACTCCGTATTGGATAGTAGCACAGGTTATATAATATTTATTTTTTTGCCTTCAGAATTGTACAGTATATCCTTCAATGTTATGCCTATCTTGACTGTTGAGGTTACCCTGTGATTAGAAGAAACTGAGCAAAATTATTTAGAAGTGCTAACTTACAGTAAAATCTTAGTATGTGTAACATGACTAATGCTGCACAATATTTATATTTTTTCAAATTGACATTATAAATCTGTGTCACTGGGTTTTCTAGTTTGAAATTGCATTCTTTGTCCCCTCACTACATTTACTATTCTTAGCAAAAAGAAAATTAAACTATTTTTAAATTCTTTAATTCTCTCAGCAACAAGGAAAAAGTACCAACTAACATAATAAATACTGTAAACCATTATTGCAAATTTTGACAGAGGTAACTTAATGAACTGCTGTTTTATTTCATTTTCTAAGGACTCTCTCCCTTTGTCTAATCAAAATTTAGTGTATCAAAATTTTATTTGTATGAACTATATGTACAAAAATTTTCCTAAATTTTCCATGTAACTCCTTTTTAATAAAGGTCATCAGGAAACTGGTATTTCTGACACTTTCACAAATGACAATACAAAAACTCCGATACTGTGCATTAATTCTGAAAGGTGTAGATGAAAAGAGACAGAATAGCTTTAGTAATGAATAGTCTATTCTTTCATAACCCAATCATTTCAATCTATCTCCTCGTACTTTCTGAAATTCTTTATATTTTTTATATGCAAAAGAAATACTGATAGTATCTATTAAGTAGTAACTCAGAAGAAATAGTAGTTAATTGATGTAGGGCCATAAAATTGATATACTGGAATTTAATGTAGAGTTTTCTGGAAACTAAAAAAATATGTAAACTTTGCAGTTATATAAAGGATGTCATAGACAAAATATTTTGCACAATAATAAGTCTTCCAGGCAAAAGTTTTAAACTCCTATTTAAATGGGAATATTTAGAAGTACATGAAGAAAACTTACTATTAAATACATAATAATTTTATAAGCTCTCCAGGGACTAAATTACTTAAATAGGATATTAACTTGCTTTTTCCGGTTACACTATATTTTCACATTAATGTAATATAATATTTTATTATGTACTATACTCTAGGAATTAACTCAGTTGTGAGTTACTGACATCATCTTAAATCATTTGAAGCAATGTTTTGAAAAAGTTACAGCTTTGATAAATCATTTAATTGTGGGGAACTTACCAAAATTAGATTTACCCCCGACAGATATTTGAAAATACTTACCAGAAACAATAGTTTAAAGGATATAGTTTAAAGGATATATAAATTGTATTATTGATATGGATAATTAATATATATTTTAAAATATCCAATTGTGTAATATAAGCAAATTCACATAAAGTCACTGTGATGAGATGTGTCACCAAGATCAGGAATAAGATGCTATCTAGACTTTACTGGATATAAGGAAAATCCAGTAGTAAAAGTGTGTCTGATTATAAAGTAATGAAATGGGATATGTTAAGAAGGAATATACAGTAGTATAGGTTTTATTCATGCAAACATGGTTAATGTTTTGAAATATATTTTTACTGTTTTCAGCCTCAGAAACTAAATTTATTTTGCAGGCATATTTATTTATTATGTGTATATATATATATATATATATATTTATATATATATATATATTATAAGCAGAAATTAACATTTAGTGTCAAGTGTGTGGGCTCACCTCACACATAGAGCAGATTAGGGTTGGCTGCCACCATTTCTGATGTTCACATTTCAAATGGAAGCCTCCAAGATCTTCAAGAAAGGCACTCTGGGACACAAAACTGGCAACAGGCTCATTTTTTTTTAATTGTATACCTTGAAAATATATAAAGAAATGATTTACAAATAACAACACTTTTTAAAGAAATGCAAAAAGAAAAAAGGAAGCTTCTAAAAATTTTGATTCTAGGAAAACTAAAATATACATATATTTTTAGATTTGTACTTAATTTTACAATGTCTCCCTTTTGTTATTATGTGATAGTAACACAAAGTTTTTGATAATCTCCATTAAAAGTTCAATGCCATAGTGTCTTTATGCAAATTCGGTAGTTCTATTCTTCCCAGGGTAGATTGAAGCTACTAAATATCTAGCAAGTCCACAATAAGACACATAATTAAGTAATAATGAGAATTAAAAGAGGATGATGTATCTGAAAACTTAGTACAATATTTGCTTTGAGGGGATTAACTTTAAATGTATAATACCAATGATGAGTTTTTAAAGCAGATTCTTATTTAGAAATGTGTAAAAATTTCCCCTTTATCGCACATTAATTGCACAAATTGTTGTGGTGTCTTTACTGTTTGCACATTCAAATAATTAATTACAGTGTTTGTCAACTATTTCACGGTACCCCAGAAAATTTTATTCAATTCAGGCATAAGGAGTAGCATAACTGTGGAGCTCAATAATCTAAAATGTTCAATTTAGTGTTTTCCTTGCGAAGTCCAATGAGTTTTACTAGTCATATATGTAACATTACACTTACATAAAAGTATCAGTCCTTTGGCAATTATTCTGCTTTCCCAAATACTTTTTCCCAGATGTGAAACACAGATACCTATGTCCATTACCTAGCATGAAGTTGTATAATAGGGACTTACTGAAGTGTACAGATTGAACTTCCAATGTGTAATGTACATGGCTTTAATTGCTTTAAGTCATTAAGACAAGCACAAACCATGGGTCATTTCTCACATTGGATCAAATCAATAGATACATGATTATAATAGCCATTTAAGTCTTCATGAAAAATAAGGACCTGCACCTTTGTTTATCTTTTTGTGCTTTTCTTGAAATAAATTTAAAATCCAGAGTTAATTGAACGACATTGTAGCTGTCTTTTGCAGCCTCTCTCTGTAAATGGAAGATATCTGTTGTCCTATTAATTAGAAGTTTCCCTTTTCTTCGTCATTCTACCTTTTCTAGTGCAGTCATAATCTCAGTACCTAGTGGTTCCCTTAAGTATGGGAAACATTGCTGGGAGTACAGTAAGAAAAAGTAGCCTAACAAATAATATGTTTGTTTGCAAATAAAATAAGATTCTTAAAATAAAATAATATTCTTATTTTATCTTATTTAAATGAAATAATATTCGTATTTTATCTTATTTAAATAAAATAAGAATTTTAGTATTTTATTTTCAAATAAAATAAGAGTTTAAAAATATTGAAGTACTCATTGCTGTGGATAGGGCAAGGCAAAATATGAGACTAGTAGTAAGTTCTCTAGCATATCTCCTTTCAGTTGAGTTCAGTACCAGTGTCATACTCTAGAAAACTTAAGTTTCAGTTGCCTTGTGGAAGCCACAGTCCAGCCGTCCTGAGGTACTGGCTTTTCACAGGAAGCATGGATTCAGCAGGGCACTTATTATACTTTTGTAGCTGTATGAATGATAAGTCGTACTTGAAAGTCTTCCTTTCAGTGTATTGACAGCTTATCTTCATATATATATATATATATATATATATATATATAGAGAGAGAGAGAGAGAGAGAGAGAGCACATATATATATATATATATATATATATATATATATATATATATAAAAGCATGCTCTTTCACATAAGCATGCTCTTTCTCTGTCTCTGGATAGAGCATAATCATGCTCTATCTCTATCTGGTGATAGATAGAGCATGCATATGTGAGAAGTCAGTTAAATGAGGCATAGGACAGGATCTCAAACTCAAGTTCATAGTCCTGTCAAACATACATTCAGAGAATGATACCAGTTGTGATGGTTAATACTGAATGTCAGCTTGATTGGCTTGAAAGATGCAATATTGATCCTGCGTGTATCTGTGAGGGTGTTGCCAAAAGAGATTAACATTAAATCAGTGGACTGGGGAAAGCAGACCCACCCTTAATCCAGTAGGCATCATCCTAATGAGCTTCCAGGGAATATAAAACGGGCAGAAAAACGTGAAGAGGACAGAGAAGGCTGGCCTACGTCTATCTCCTGTGCTGGATGCTTGCTGCCCTTGAACATCAGACTCCAGGTTCTTCGGTTAGGGATTTCAGACTGGCTCTCCTTGTCCTCAGCTTGCAGACAGCCTATTGTGGGACCTTGTGATCATGTAAGCTAATACTTAACAAACTCCCATTTATGTACATATACTGATAGGATATGTAACCTATTAGTTCTGTTCCTCTAATAGAAACCTGACTAATACACTAGTCTTGCTTGCAGGATTACTGTAATTTTTTAACAACACTGGTGTAAAGTTCTAGGCCATTTAACCCAGTAGATTGTTGAATCTTAGCCAACACGTTTTGTTTTGTTGAGTGTGATTCATCCATTTTACTTGTCCAAAGGACTGAAGTTAAATGAATATGATCATTAACAGGAGTTTACAAACAGTTTCAAAATTACTAGATTACAATAAAAATAAATATTCTCCTTATGATTGTGTATGCTCTGATATGATAAATGTAGGACTTTCTCTATCGAGAGAGGCTTTACCACTGTCTTGCAACTAGATTTTGAAAAAGACAAGACTTCAGGGTACACTGAGAAATATTTAGTCTGCTGAACTTTAAGAAAATTTTGAAGATATCTAAGGTACTGTTTGAGGTTTGTAAAACAGTGTGAGTGCTACTTGCAAACTTTTAAGCATTCAAGCAATTCCAGTGCCACTACATCTACAACTAAAAAACAAACTACTGATCTCTACAATACTGTCAGCTTTAAGTTGAAATTTTACTAGCAGGACTTTTATTCTCTTGAAAAATCTAATGTAAAGTTTTCTCAAGTTTTGGAATTCCCAAAGTTGAGGAAGAGACACCCGTCAACTTAGATTGTTTGAAAGTTTTCAGAGCCTGAGAACTGGTTCAGAGGTTGTGGGGAATTATCAAGTATTAACTGCTCTATTAGTGGTTTTACCTACTCCACAAAAACTGAGACAGTAATTATAAAAACAGTATGGGAGCATCAGAAATAGAACTACCATACTATTCAGAAATCCAACTTCTTAATAGATATCTAAAGGAAACACCATCAGTATCTTAAAGAGTTATATGCACTCTCATATTTACTGTAGCATTTAGTCACAATGGCCAAGATATGGAATCAATCTAAGTATTTATCAACAGATAAATATATGTATGTACACACACACACACACTCACACACACACACACGAATATTATTCAGCCCTAAAAAGGAAGGAAATCTTGTCATTTGCAGCAACATGGATTGGTCAGGAGAACATTATGCTCCATGAAATAAGCCAGACACAGAAAGACAAAAACCACATGATCTAAAAAATGGAACTCATAGATGTAGAGAGTAGAATGGTAATTACCAGGGTATGGAGGGTGGAGGATGGGGAGAATGGATGGATGTTGGTCATAAGACACAAAGTTTCAGCTTTGCAGGATAAATGAATTCTGGAGAGCTAACATAATGTACAATATGGCAACTGTAGTTAATAATACCCTATTGTATACTTGAACTTTAAGAGTAGATCTTACGTTTTCACACAACCCCACATTAATATAACTATGTGAGGCAATAATTAATTAATTAGCTTGATTGTAATAGCATCTCATAATGCATATATATGTCAAAACAACACATTGTATACCTTAAATATATATATATATATATATATATATATATATATATAGTTTTTATCTGTCAATTATATTCCAAGAAAGCCGAAGAAAACAAATTTATTAAAGTACAAAAAAGAAAATATAAGATAAATAATATTGAAATTTATTCACAGTCTACAATATCCTACTCATCCCAAAAACTGTCTAAGCTGTTTTTTATGTTGGTTTGCTGTCTTTTTTTCTGAATTGGCTAACTCAGATTTGAATGCTTTGCTGCTTTCTCCTGATAACAAATGCTCTAAATATTTTACTCCACTTTGGCAATATTGTAATTTGTCTAATGAGTCCTCTTTCCCCTGTGAAGCAATGAATTATGTCAATGAATCAGTTTTGCTTTGCTCTTTGGTTTCCTAGGCACCTGCAAATTATTTATGCATGAAATAATTATAAATCCCTCTCATGGGACAAATTTCTCTAAGGTTTCCTGTAAATGACTAAAAACAAACGTTGAAACCTTTGATGAATCCTTTATCCTAAATACTAGATTCCTTTTTAAGTAAATTCCTGAGAGATTTTAGAGTTATCTGCTAGAGAAAACAGAGGGGTGGCAGAGGTGAGGTGAAGAATGCAAAACATAGATTAACTACAGAGAAAAGCTTTGCAGATGATGGTAAGAAAGTCAGAATAGTTACAGGGTAGAAAGTTTAGCATTTAGCAAGCCAACACATTTATTTGTTTCAGTAAGGTCTCCTACAAATCCATACAAGTAGTGGTTGAATGGTGACCACCATTCTTTTTTTTTACTGGAAATAAGGGAGTATTCTGGCTGAGTGGCCTTTCTATTTATCCCTTGTTTTCTAATTCTTTGATAACTGTCTTTTTCTTTCTAATGAGCTTTTGACAAAGTATATCATCTTACACATAACCATGGCTTATTGTTTACTATTAACCTGTTTTTATTGGTTTTGTATATAAGATTAAACAAGTATTACTTCCCAGGGCCCAAAGTGGTTCATCAGTTTGTTTCCATTCAGGGTATTTTTACAACAGTGTGAGACTGACATTCTCTTTCCTAGCCTTTTCCTTTCAGAAGAGACAAAATAACCAAATCAGATGGCTTTTTACCCCAGGGAGTTCTATAAACATTTCATCTGGAGTACTGAATGTGGTAGCCTTCAACTTTCACAGCAGATACTGCTCCAGTTGATTTACAGGAGAATCAAGAGAAAGCAATCAAGCAGGTCCCTCATTTAGAAGTATTTGTATGAAATATCCCAAGAGTAAAAAGAAAAAAATAGAAGGAAAAAGTTTGAGGTTTACTTAAAATACCAAAAACCAATCTTGATTTATCATCAGATTAAAAGCAAGAAATTTCTGAGGAATTACAGCACCAGCATCTACCAGAAAATGCCAGGGCAAATTAGCACAAAGGAATATTACTGAGACATTTCATGAACAAATGAATGTAAACATTCATGTACAGTTTCTAGCTCTGAGATTTTCCAGATCCATAAATTTTAAGCTGTTTCTGTAGTGGAGTTTTGTCCTTCTGGGCTTTCCTAAATCCTTTGTTTCTGCTGTGTCTATATTTCCCAGGGTCTCTTTTCTACAATCCCTCATCCAGTATTCTGGCTTCTTGCAGTAATGACATGCAGTTTTTCTTTCTTCTTTTACTACTTCATAGTGTTAGCAGCAGCAAATCTGTGTGGATCTGCAGAAACCTCAATTCATGCCTCCTCAGAAGAAACAAGTTGACCAAGAAGCATAAAGCAGAGAGAGAGACTAAGGCAAGATTTAGAGCAGAAGTTAAAATTTGTTAAAAAGTTTTAGAGCAGAAATGAAAGGAAGTAAAGTACACTTGGAAAAGGGCCAAGCAAGCTACTTCAGGGATTCACGTGCATTGTTTGACCTTTAACTTGGGGCTTTGTATGTTGGCAGTTTGCATCCTCAGTAGCCTGCCAACACTTAGGATGGGCCATAGGGGAAATGTGTTTACGGAAGTTGTACACATGTTCACTTGAGGCATTTTCCCCTTACCAGTGGAGTGTCCCTAGAGGAATTCACATGCCAGTGAAACTATCATTTTAACTCTTAGCTTGCATGCTTGAGCCCACTTGCCCAATTCCTGAGATTTTATCCCAAAGCAGCTGTCTATTGGGAAACTGCCTTTCCCTGGAACGACCTGCAACCAAATGCTATTTTACGAAGACAGTTTAACAACCCTTGACCATCACCTAATGGTTGCCTGACATTCCTGGTGTAGGGTGGGTGTCTCTTCTGCCTGCTCACTTCTGCCTAACTACCTTCTGTAACAATAGTACAGCCAGAATAAGGGTTATCCTTAATAAATAGTTCTAACTTAAAACATAACACCCTGTGTATGTTTATGCTTCCTTCTTTTCTTGCTTGCCTTTCTCTTAGAGATTCCCTCTAAACTGATTAGCTGCTGCTAAGATATGATACAAGCCTCTCTTGGTCACCCTGCTACTTTTTCCTAACTTAAATTTGAATAGTCAACAAGAGTGCACAGGAATACAATAAAAATAAAATAGCCTTTAGTAATACCAGCTGGCAAGGAGGTGCATGCATTTTTTCGGAGGCCTAGTTAGCTTCTCAATGACATCAGCTCCACTGGTAATACAAATAGGAAGGGATAATTTTCCTAACATAAAGACAAGAAAAATGTAGAATTTATAACATTTTTATTTTTTTCTCATGCTGGTATTTTTCAGTTTTTTTTTTTTTTTTTTTTTTTTTTTTTTTTTTTTTTTTTTTTTTTTTTTTTTTTTCTGTTTTTGCCTTTTTCCAGATTGTTACAGGATCCTTGGGCTGTCACTTTTCTGGCTGGAAACCTCTGTGGCCAGTGGTGCCTTTGCCCGAGTTTTGCTCAGACCCACTGGGCTCATTTTACCCACTCAACATGGCAGGCTGTACTCAGCCCATTCTACCAGCCTGGATCCCACACCTGCCGAGGGTGAGTCAGCCATGGAAGAGTGAGGGGTGTGCGAGCAAGCATGGGGCTCAGCCACTGTGCACAGCCAGACAGGCTTGCTGATGCAGTAACACAGGCATCTCCAGGTCCTGGCATGGGTGCTGGCTCTCTGTGAGGCTGTGGCAGAACCAGGCACACTGGAAGCAGCTTCCACAGCTGGCACTGGGAAACAAGGTGGTACCTGGAAGCTTAGAGATACCAGGAACCACAGGACTCCAAAGAGGGAGCTACAGGCCTGGCTCAGGGTGCTTCCAGGTCTGGGATCCTGAAGAGCTGCAACTCCTCTCGTTTTCTTTGCTTGCGAAGTGGCGAGTAAGGAGCAAGTTTCAGCCCTGTTTGTGTTATGGCTCTTTTAGCCTCACCATTCAGTGGATCCCAAGTTCTTGTCCTGCCATCGAGAAGAATGAGGTACACAGACAAGTAGAGGGTGAGCAAGATGAAGAGGAGCTTTATCTTGAGAAGATGAGACCCAGAGGTCTTATCTTCAGCTCAGAGAAGATCCACAGGGGGAAGCTCCTTTCTACCGACAGGGTGTCCCAATAGAGAGGGGGGGGTCCTCTCTTCTAGACAGGTCATGCCAGTGATTGTTCAGCTCTCAGCAAAGAGGGTAGCTCTTCTTTGCAGCTGGTCCACCTATTATCTGTTCAGCTCTGGCTGAGCCTAGAGCTTTTATGGCCCTCAGAGTGGAGGAAGTGCACACAGATAGGTCCATGGGTGGCCACGGGTGTGCCAAGGAATGCACCACAGGTTCCCACTCTGGTCCAGGGGACTGGGAGCCCAGCCTTTGGCTTCAGGCCTTTCCTAACTTGAAAGTAGGACCTCACCAGGGGCCAGCCCAGTTCCCTCAGGAGCCTGTCTGCCTGCCACTGCCATCCGTGGTGCCCAGGCTTCTCGTGCCAATGAGCACAAGCAGGCTAGTGCTGAGCTTCTGTCACACACACCCCTCTATTTCCCCCTGCATTTGTTGCTGCCTAGTGCCCAAAGTCTGGAGAGAGCCAAGGCTGCAGGGGCTGGCATGTCAGTGATACCCTGAGCATGCGTACACCCAGCCAGGCTGTGACGGCACCTGGGCTCAACCCCACCCCCACTCTGAAATCAGAGCAGGCACCATGAGTGGGAAGAGTCCAGGCAGTAGGAGCAGACACCTGCAAGCCTCTGGGGGAAAGGAGGCCTTCCCAGGTTCCCAAGGGTGCAGAGTGCAGAGACGCCTGGGTCCTGTGCCTGAGAGGGGGAGGGGTGGGAGGGCACTAGGTGGAGCGTGCAGGCGTCCCTGGCCAGGCCTCCTCACAGCCTGGGCCGGGGCTCCAGGCTCTCATTGGGCTGCTCTCTGTCCTCTCTGGGCCTGACTGCACTGCTCCACTGCCAGTGGGTAGCTCAGCCTGTCCCCATCGTGGTGGCCCTGTGGTCTGGGTAGCAGACTCTGGGGTCTCTCAGGGGCGGGCTCTGGGGATTGACCACTTCCTCTTTGTGTCTACTCCAGAATGGTGCAGGTGTCCCGAAGTCCCCCCACCATCCCCGCACAAACAAATCTGACACCCTGTGGGCCAGCCCTGCAAGTCCCAGCTGAGACTTTAGGCAGGTGCTCGTCGGCTTCCAGGATGTGGAAGAAAGTGAGGTTCTCCTGGCAACAAAGGCTCCAGGACTGGGACCGGGTCCTGACTGGCCTTGTAAGGGGTCGGAGTAGCACGATCTTCTGCCACAGGGACACAGAGCAAAGGGGACCCATTGTCACCACTGCTGCTCCTGTACCTGCTTGAGCCACCACCACTGGTACAGCAGCATTATGGCAGCAGCTGCTCCAGATGGGCCGCTGCTGACATCAAAATGACAAGCACAACTACTTTCCTTCCTGTTGCTTCCATAGAGAGACACGATTTTTTTAATCCATGTTCTCAATGATCTTCTAATCACATCTCTACCGTCTGCTTTCCTAACTACATGGTGTGTGGATGATAAAGGGCCCTTGGAGGTGGAATATGGGCTAATATTTGAAGGAGACACAAAACTATGTCATAAACACTAAAACCAGTGTCCTCAAACAGAGAAGGTGATTCATTCTTGGCTAAAAATGTGTGCAGAAGCAATATATTGTGGTAGCTCTATGGAGAAAGAATAGATCCAATATTGGAAGACAACTTGGCATATCTGGCACAAAATGTGGTATTATCTATTTCCACTTCTTGAACAGTCTTTCTACCAGTACTTTTTCTGGCTGCTGCTTTATCATTCATATTTTAGCATATGTAGGAAATGGTGAGAGAACCCTGCCAGATACCAAACTTGTCTGTATTTGCTCTCACCTTTAATCACATTACCCTTTTGAAATTATTTTCAGAGGTTGAATCCCAGACTTATCTTTGTCATTTGGGTAATTGATCAGTTACTCACTTTGTTTACTTGTCATTTCTCAAAATAACATAAGCTTCTTGGGAACATCTGTGTTGTACTTGGCTTATAAAAGTACAAAATAAACATTAATGGATGGGATGTATGCATGTAAAGTCAATTGTTTCTTAATATTTTTATCAACAACTTGAAAAGCCCCATGTAAACTAAAACCTACCAATTTTATTCCTCTAATTATTTTAAGTAATTTTTAAAATACATTCCATTAAAAATAATAAATAAATGCTTTCATTATGTTATACGAAGAGAAATTCAGTAGTTTTGCATACTCCCCCATTTGAAACAAGATTGTAAATGAAACATAATATAAATGAAAGAAGCCATGAAAAATTATGTTATTGTTATGAGGGGAAATTGATTGTTATAATATCAATCCATACACCCTAAGAAAGTGTACTTTGAAGATATTTAGTGCATTTTTCTATCAAGCTGAAAAATTGTTCCGTTTCAGCATAAAGACAACATAGGCTTAATATAGTTATAGTTAATAGATCATTTTGCACAACATTAAGCCTGCAAATGCTTTCGAGAATATTTGATGCTGCAATACTTTTAAACAACTGTGATGCGATTAATTTCTACTGTATACATAGGCAGCTAATAACCGTAGAGGCATCATTCAGTCAGTCATATAGCAAATATAAAAATGAAGAACAAAGTAAACTAGGATGGAA
This sequence comes from Saimiri boliviensis, assembly GCF_048565385.1. Taxonomy (NCBI): domain Eukaryota; kingdom Metazoa; phylum Chordata; class Mammalia; order Primates; family Cebidae; genus Saimiri; species Saimiri boliviensis. The sequence continues at coordinate 275,344,470 of NC_133449.1, read as the reverse complement.
AGGAACTAGAGGTAAAAAGAAAATTATTCTGGTTTGCATGTGAATATATGTAAATATATGGGGTACATGGATAGGGTGAAACCACTGCACAATTCTCTGGATTTTTCTTTCCAATGTCATTAAATAACAAGACACATATATTAATAAATATTTTATTATGTATTAGATATGTTCATTATTAGATATCAAGGGTTATCCTAACCAAGGATTATATTTCTAGACATACTTACCTTGAAATTTGGGATTGTCATGATTTGATAGATCACACTATAAAAAGTATCTGCTATTTGCAAATATCTTTCTTTAAACCTGCAGTTTTCTTAAGTTGTTGTACATCATTTATTCTTATATTCAAGACAATTGGGGAAAAGTTTATTCCATCTTCTTCAACTTCATTAAAGTTGAATTGCAATATCACCGATGGTTCCTTCAGTTGACATTTGTCTTTTAGGGTAATGCTATCCTTTGGTTCATCTTACATAATTTCATTTTGGAATCTTCATCTGAAATATCTCTTGTCAAAATTCTCTGTTTGTATTTTCCCCCATTAGATTTGAGTTTCTTTTAATGATCAAGAATATATTTTCAAATATTTCAGAATACACTCAGAAAGCTTTTAAAGGGTTAAATACATTTCGAAAATGAGTATTCACTGGTCAGTACCTTTTCTGTCATGTAAATTTAAATGCCGTGATATATAATAGTGACTCTGACTGAATTAGGCATCCTTTGTGCCATTTTAAAGTGGGTGGTTTCTAATAAATGACAAAGCATAGTGGAAAACATTTAAAATTGTGGAAAGCCACTTCTCTGGTAGGTTTTGTTACAGGGCACATTGGATCAATTGCCTGGCTCTATCTCTTTGGTCACTTCCTATAAACAAATTGGATTTCCTCGAGGAGCTTGGCCTGTGTGCAGCTGATAAGTAGTACAGCCGGCTCTACTTCTATTTGGTATTCCTTGTAGAACTTTGACTTCATTCTTTTCATCTAATTTTCTGGCTGTTATAGTTTGTACTGATGTTTTTCCTCCCCTGCCTTTCCCTTCCTATTCACTCAATTGCAATTTCTTTTCCCTTTCGGTGCTTGAATAATAAGTTGCTTTGTCAAGCAATACTAATAGCTGTCTCTAGTCACACTCTTTAGAGTGACTCATCCCACACAGAGGCATTTTGCATTGCTTCTCTCCAAAAATATAAACAAATAACTACAAGATTTTGGGAGGCTGAGTTAGAATTTAACAACAAAATACAAGGAAAAAAGTCACATTAACTGCGTAAGGTTTTTATCTCTGTGCTGTTAGTAGAAGTTAGAAATATTGTGAGAGTTCTAGATTCATGGACAAGGGAATATTAATCAGCTTGGGAAACAGAAGCCACCGTGTGACTGAAACAAACAAAAACCCAGACTCCAATTAAAAGGTGCAAAAATAAATATGATGACAAATATTACGTATAACGTGCAAAGTGTTATTCACCATTCTAAACTTGCTAAGGGAGAATGGGTCATATGATATTCAGTTTATAGATGAGAAAATCGAAGCAAGGAAAGTTGAACAAATTTACCTGAAGTCACCTACCTAATAAGAAAGGGTCAGAATTTGAACTGTGATAGCCAGATACCAAAACTGGTATTTAAAATATGATACTGCCTACTGTATATTAAGGACTTCAAGACCAGTAGCTAGACCAAACATTTTACTTTTTACCTTTTGATGGGTCATGGTAGTAGAGGTAGTGTTGCAAATAAGTGATTTTTTTAGTAAAAAGTCAGACTGATTTTCTGTATGTTAATAAATTTACTGGGATGAAGAAGGTAAGATGTTTGGAATTAGCAATTCTGGTTATCAAATATATTTATTTGAATTAATTGGAATATAAATGTAATTTTCATCAAGTAATTTAAAATAGTAATTCCAAACATTACATTATTCTGCAAGATGCTGCAACTGATGAGGCTAAAAAAGGTTACGTGGAACCCCTTCATAAATTTCAGAATCAACTCCATAGGCCAATAAATTTGCATTAAAATGTGTGGTAAATAATTTAAAAATAAAATATAATCAAAACACGAGAAAGTCAAAGTAATAGCTTTTCTCTGTATATGAAAATCATGCAAATCAAACTACTGCAAAGTTCAGAAGTTACTTTTATGTAAAATTCCCATTTTCAGTCAAGAATAGTTAGCTTGAAAACTTCACAATAACATTCATTTAACACAATAAAAATATGCACAGTAATGTATCAGAAGTAGGATATGTATGTATATAAAGAAATGTAAATATTTTGTTTTATGTACTTGCCTTATTTTATATTATCTAAAGATTCACAGCATATAATAGTAGAGATTGTTTAAATAGCTTAATCAACCAAAAGCAAAATTACTTTTAAATTAAGCCATTTTTTCAAAGACTGGAATGCTTATGAAATATTATTATGTCAACTCTATTGCTTTCCTACTGGGTAACATTGTAGTAAGCCTAATTAATTGCATTATTAATATTTATGGATTCTTTTTTATACTACTTTCTTTGCTATGCCACATAGATGCCAAAATTAAAACTTTAGTAAACTGAGATAATATTTACAAAGCAATCTCATATCTAAATCACTTGGTTCCTTATATATCAATGAAAAACATGTTTTGTTCGATTTAAAGCAATTTTCATTACATACTCACTATAATTCTTTGTACTAATATTACAGAGAGAAATCTAGAATAAAGCATACTGATATTTGACCAAATGACTTCAGGCTTTGAGAATTGCATTATATCATTTTGATTGTTGAAACAAGTACTAGGAAGTTCCTAAGAACAAAAACAGAAACTCAAGTAAAAAGACAAAACAAACAAAAATATCAAAACCCCCTTGATTTTAAACAAATTATGTAAATGCTTAGGTAATTAGAAAATACTGTAACCATTCTTTAATCCCAGCATTTTGGGAGGCTGAGGAGGGAGAACCACTTGAGTTCAAGAATTTGAGACCAACCTGAGCAACATAGCAAGGCCCCATTTCCATAAATAAAATATTTTTAAAAAGTAAACATAAAAATAAAAAAGAAAGAGCACGAAAAATAAATTGGCCCTTAGAAATCTCACTCTAGCTGCTATTTGGAGAAAAGAGCAATGGCAAAAAGCTTAATGACAGTGGAGGAGTAATTTAAGAATATATTGGTGTGTCCAGGTGAGAGATGGTAGAGGCATGTTGGATATCAGAAGGTATCTGTGAAAATGGACACATTAGGCCGGGTGCGGTGGCTCAAGCCTGTAATCCCAGCACTTTGGGAGGCCGAGGCAGGTGGATCACGAGGTCAAGAGATCGAGACCATTCTGGTCAACATGGTGAAACCCCGTCTCTACTAAAAATACAAAAAAATTAGCTGGGCATGGTGGCATATGCCTGTAATCACAGCTACTCAGGAGGCTGAGGTAGGAGAATTGCCTGAACCCAGGAGGCGGAGGTTGCAGTGAGTCGAGATCGCGCCATTGCACTCCAGCCTGGGTAACGAGTGAAACTCTGTCTCAAAAAAAAGAAAAAAAAAAAAAAAAAGAAAAAAGAAAGAAAATGGACACATTGGAAAGATTAGATAACTAATTTTTGTTTTACATAATTTATATAGTTCACTCAATGTAACAAAATCATAGCTTTTAAAAATAATATGTACTATTATTTTAAATTATATCTAATATACAAATGCACTTTTCATTGTGAAAACACTTGTTATTTATATTTTAACATAAGTATAGGTTTATAATTGAATAGTAATGTATGTAGGGTATAAAATCCAGTATTTGGAGAAAAATTACGGTCAAAAATACAATTATTTTTTGTATTTTGCAAGTTCTGTTGTTTATATTCAGATCAATGATGATCATTCAGACAAGAATGCAACAGATAGGGTAAAGAAATACATTAGTAAAACAATCACAGTAAATTGAGGTTTTGATCTTTGTGAGCATGGGTTGACAGAATTTTGTTGCATACTACATGTGTTTTAAACATAATTATAATCTACATTACTATCACAAATGGAGAGATATTGAAGTTGCATAATGAGCCTCTATAGAGGGATAGATCTGTGAAATATAATGTGAAAGCTAAGATTTGAGCCTATAAAGACAGAATTTTTGAGAATATATCGGAAAAACTGTTATGAAAATGTAAGTTTTCTATACAGCTTTTTAATTTAATAAATCCCTCAAAACAATCCCTGTAGTAATGTTTCTTTATATGTAATGGTATTAGAATACGCACAGAAAGTACTCCTGAAATTGCAATTAATGTATTTTAACAAACACATTATATTATGAATTTTTATTCATTTATCATACATCATCTATTAGAACACCTCTGTGAATATAATAATTTTTTTTTTTGCCTGAGTGACTTATAATTACACATAAATATTATTAGTAGTAACTTTTTAATCTAGCTAATTGAAAAGCTTGGGAAATTGAGTAAATATTTACAAACTTTATTGAAATCATCTGTTATATTGACCCAGGGGCTTATGCCTGTAATCACAAAAGTTTGGGAGGTCGAGGGAGGTGGATCACCTGAGGTCAGGAGTTCCAAACCATCCTAGCCAACATGGTGAAACCCAGTTTCTATGAAAAATACAAAAAATTAGCCACTTGTGGTGGTAGGTGTCTATAATCCCAGCTACTTGGTAGGCTGGGGCAGGAGAATCCTTGAACCCAGGAAGCGGAGGTTGCGGTGAGCTGAGATCACACCATTGTACTCTAGCTTGGGCAAAAAGAGTGAAACTCTGCCTTAAAAAAAAAATTCCTTATAATCAAGATTAATATAATACAAATACTTTTGTATACATAAAACTAGAAACTAGGAAACTTTAGGTTTCAATATTTCACTCAGAGGCTTTATCAAAATTTTTAAAATACCTATAAATTTAACAATTTTATTGATTAAAAAAGGGGAAAAAGCAAGGTGTTTTACTGTTCAGTTGTTTGGAAAAAAATGTAGAATTTTCTTTTTTTAAGATACTAGCTTACTAATCAGTTTACATACATACTTGAACAATTTAGGTTTTGTAGATATCTGGAACAGAAAATATTAAAAAGTAATTTATATTATCTTTTTTATTTTTTTCTATAGAAAATATTTTACATCTCTTAATTTTGATTAAAGTTTGTTTGTATTGTGTTCATTATAATCCATATTATAACACTATAAAAGTCACCTTCAAGGTGGGTCTGTTATACTACAGGTGGAAAAATAATATCTAGTATAATTAAAATGTAGATTTCTTTCATAAAAGAGGATATGGAAACTCATTTGTATGCACTGAGCTACATAAATCAGAACACAAAGTAAAATACTCCCAAATAAAGGTACAAGATTCTGCCTCCCAAATACCCACTCTGCCATCTCCTGTTAATGTACAACTGATCTTATATACATGGAGTGGGGTTTCTAGTAGGCATGATGGAAAACTCCCACCATTGCTTTCTTAGGGATCATTTCCTCCTCCTAATTCCTCCTAGTTGCTTGGGATATTCCAGATTTTCGCCCACTTGCTCTCCACCTATAATTAATTTTTATAAAATAATTCAGCATTCTTTCCTGTTTATTGTGAGACTGAGTAACTCAAAGGTCAATTTCCCTGTGTACCATTTCTTCATGGAATAAAATATCTATACTTATTGAAACAATTACATGTTCAAAATAAAATACAACAACAGAATATATAACTTTTGTTAAAGCATAATTAACCTGTAATTCAATTACGAATTATTAGTCGTGAATTTGTCTTGTTGCTGCCCTTCTAATCAGCATGTATATATGCGTATAAACAAAATTATTGATTTTGTCAAAGAATTCTGAACACACTTGAATGTTAGTTACATGTAAATACTTGGTTCACTTAAAAGAATCATATATTCTTTTCACTGTTTGTCTACTAAACAATAAAACCACCTACCCAAATTTTAAGTTACTAAATTTTGGATCAGGAATAATTTTATAATGTCATAAGCATAGATAAAATGTTAGGCATTATATAAATTTTGCAATTGTTTTGTTTTTGAGATGGAGTCTCGCTCTGTTGCCCAGGCTGGAGTACAGTGGCATGATCTTGGCTTACTGCAACCTCTGCCTGTCAGGTTGAAGCAATTGTTCTGCCTCAGCCTCTGAGTAGATGGGATTACAGGGGAGTGCCACCACGCCCAGCTAATTTTTGTGTTTTTAGTAGAGACAGGCTTTCACCATGTTGATCAGGCTGGTCTCAAACTCCTGACCTTGTGATCCTCCCACCTTGGGTTCCCAAAGTGCTGGGATTACAGGTGTTAGATTTTGCAAATGTAATAGTGAGAAATTAAAACAAGTTTATCAAATTTGAAATTGGAAAAAAGTTTTAAAATACTCACCTTCTTTCTTCACCTAGCTTTTTTAACAGTATAAAATCCAAATAATAAAAATAAGATTGCAGATCAATCAGAATGTAACACAGAATTCAAAACAAAGACCATGAAATTCAGAATATCCTTCTCATTCTATTATGAATATCATCCTATTTTCCCTATCACAGCAGATTTTCTAACTGTATTTGTATTGGAGAACTCATATTTTGACATTAAGAATTGAACTGAATTCAATCACAAAGATTATTTTAAGTGGTTTTTTTTTGTTGTTGTTGTTGTTTTTGTTGTTGTTGTTGTTGTTGTTGTTGTTGTTTTGTGGAAACAGTCTCTCTCTGTCACCCAGGCTGGAGTGCAAGGATGCAGTCTTGAGTCTTGGCTCACTGCAACCTCCCCCTCCTGGATTCAAAGGATTCTCCTGCCTCAGCCTCCCAAGTAACTGGGACTACAGGCACCCACCAGGCTAATTTTTGTATTTTTTGTAGAGACGGGGTTTCACTATGTTGGCCAGGCTAGTCTCAAGCTTCTGATTTCATGATCTGCCTGACTCAGCCTCCCAAAGGGCTGGGATTACAGGTGTGAACCACCATGCCTGGCCAAAAATATTTTAATTATCATATAATTACAGCACCTATCCAAAGTTTTCTTTTTATTAATAAACTATGTTTAAAGCAGCTTTAGTTTTATAGCAAAATTGAGCAGAAAGCACAGAGAGTTCCTATATAACTTCTGTCCTCCCTCTCCCCATACAAACATACCACCTCCCTCACCGTCTATATCCCACATACACCTCTGTCCATACATACATCTCTTTCACCATCTATATTCCGCTACAGTCGTGTATTGGTTACAAGTGATGAACCCACAATAACATATCATCATCAGCCAAAGTCCATAGTTTTCACTAGGGTTCAAGCTCAATGTTGCATATATTCTATGAATTCTGACTAATGTGTAATAATATGTATCCAGAAACTTTTCACTGTCCTAAACTTATATATGCTTTGCCTGTTTATCTCTAGTAACCATTAACCTTCATCCTGACTAGTCTCTGGTAACCACTAACCTTTTTACTGCCTCCACAGTTCTGCCTTTTTCTGAACTTTGCATAATGAGAATCAGGTAACCTTTCAGATGAGCTGCTTTCACTTACTTAATATGCATTTAAGTCTTCTCCATGTCTTTTTCAAGCCTTGATAGCTCATTCCTTTCTAGCACAGAATAGTATTTCATTGTCTACATGTCCAACAGTTCATCAACTCAGCTACTGAAAAAAGAACTTGGCTGTTTGCAAGTTCTAGCAATTGTTAATAAAGCTGCTAGAAACATCCATGTGCAAGTATTTGTCTGGAGAAAATCTTTGAGTAAATACCAAGGAGTTTACTAGCTAGATTGTGCAGTAAAGGTATGTTTAGTTTTGTCAGAATTTTGCAAACTGCTTTACAACTGTCCATATCATTTCCCCTTTCTACCAGCAATTAAAAAATGAAAGCTCCTTCTACTCTACACCCTTGCCAACATTTGACATTATCACTTTTTGGATTTTGGTCATGCTAATTAGAGTGTAGTGGTATCTTGTTTTAATTCACACTTTCCCAATGGCCTGTGATATTGAATATCTTTTATTTGCCTCCTTATAATGTGTATCTTTGATAAGGTGTATGTTTAGGTCTTTGGGCTATTTTTTAAAGCAGGTTATTTTCTTATTGTTGAATTTTGAGTGTTATTTTTTTTTCAGATTGTATCATTTGCAAATAATTTTTCCAGGTTGTGTTTTTTTTTTTTTCATCTGATTCTCTTGACCTTTATTTTTCAGAGCACAAGTTTTTCATTTTAATAAAGTCAGGTTTATGAATTATTTTTCCATAGATCATGACTTTGACACACTATCTAAAACTTCATAATCATTCTGAAGATAATCTAGGTTTTCCACTGTTTTTATGGATGTATAGTTTTGCATTTTACATGGAGGTATATGGCCTATATTCAGTTAACTTTTGTGACAACAGTAAGATCCATGTCTAGATTCAATTCTTTGCTTATTAATCACGACTACTTTCAACACAATTTGTTGAAAATACTATCTCTGCTTATGTGGGTCTATTTCTAGGCTCCCTGCTTGACTCCATTCATCTAGCTGTCTTTTTTTGTTGCAATATAACACTATGTGATTACTGTAGTTTGAGAGCAAGTCTTGAAATTCGGAAATGTCAGTCCTTCTTACTTTTTCTTCTCCTTCCATAGTGAGTTGACTATCCTAGGTCTTTTGTCTCTGCATATAAATTTTTGAGTAAGTTGGTCTATATTCACAAAATAACTTGCTGGAATTCTGATGAGAATAGTGTTTCATCTATGGAACAATTTCAGAAGTACTGACATTTTGACCATATTGAATCTACCTATTCAAGAACATAGAAGATTTATTTGTTACTTGCTGCCTTTAATCAGTTTTGTAGTTTTCCTCAGATAGACCTTGGACATACATTCCATGAATTTATGCTCAATATTTCATTTGTTAGGGACACTAATCTAAAGATTAATATGTTTTTATTTTCAAATTTCAATAGTTCATTGTGTAAAGTATATTTTTCAATCTTTTTGTAATCACTTATTGGCTCTGGTTTTTAAGATATATTCTCTCAGATTTTTACATAGATAATAATGCCATCAGTGAACTAAGATAGTATTATTTATTTCTTCCAATTTTGTATAAATTTTATTTTATTTTGTTGTCTTAATATATTAGCTAGGACTTCTAGTACAATACTGAAATGCAGTGGTGAGATGGAAAATGCTTATCTTGGTCCTAATTTGGGGAGAATTCATCAGTGAACCCATCAAGATCTCATGCTTTCTATTTTGGAAGGTTTTCTTTGTTGATTCTATTCTTTTAATAGATTTATGCCTATTCAGATTGTATTTTCCTTCTTGTATGAGTTTTGGCAGATTGTGTCTTTCAAGGAATTGATACATTTCATTCCAACTTATCAAATTTATGGGCAGAGAGTTCATAATATTTCTTTATTTTTCACTTAATGGCCCATGGATGTATAATTATGATTTATTTCATTTCTGGTATCAGTGACTTGCGTCATTCCTCTATTTCTCTTAGTTTATCTGACTAGGAACTTACTGATTTTATTGATCTTTTCGAAAGGCAGATTTGCTTTCATTGATTTTTCTCCAGTTTTCAATTTCATTGATTTCTGTTTTAATATTTTATTATTTATTATAAGCTACTAACTTTGGATTTAATTTGTCCTTTTTATAGTCTGCTGACATGTAAGTTTAGAATATTGATTTTAGATCTTTTCATTTTTTATATGCAAAAAATTTTCCTCTAAGCACTGTTTTCGCTGCATCTAACAGATTTTTTAAAATTGTATTTTCAATTTCATTTAGATAAAAATTTTAAGCATTTTTCTTAAATTTTTTGTTTTTTGTTTTCTGGTTTTTTTTTGTTGTTATTGTTGTTGTTTTTGCCCATGTGTTATATAAAAGAATGTTCTTTAATCTCCATGTATTGAGGGATTTTCCAGCTGTTATTCTGTTATTGATTTCTTGTTTATTTCATTTTTTACTCAGAGAAGGATTTGTATATTTCTATTCTTTTAAATTGGTTGAGTTATTCTTTGTGGCTCAGAATATGTTCTACCTTAGTGAATATTTCATATGAGCTTGAGAAAAATGTATTTTCTACTTGTTGAATGAAGTAATTCATAGCTATAAATTACATTTATTTGATTGATGGTGGTGTTGTGTTCATCTATGTCCTTACTGATTTTCTGCCTGCTGGAACTATTTTTGGAAACATGCTAAAGTCTCCAACAAAAATAAGGGGCTTATATATTTGTAGTTTTAATTTTCTATATATTTTTATGCTTTCTTGTTAGCCACCCATGTTAAAGATGGTTGTATTTTTGTGTAGTATTGATGCTTTTGTCATTATGCAATATTCCTCTCTATCTCTGATAATTTTCTTACCGTAACTTCTATCTAAAATTAATATAGATATTCCTGTTTTCTTTGAATTATTGTCCATATTTGTCATAATCTCCATCATTTACCTTTAATCTGTATGTTTCTATATTTACAGTTGGTTTCTTAGGGACAACATGTATTTGGATCTTGTTTTTTGATCCATTCTATCTCTATCTTTTAATTGGTGTACTTAGACCATCGACATTTAAGGTGATTGTTAGTACAGTTGGATTAATATCTACCAGATTTTTTACTGTGTCCTATTTGTTCTTTTTCTTGCTTTTGTCTTCCATACTTTTACTACTTTTTGTAATTTTATTTGAACATTTTATATGATTCATTTTCTCGTTTTATTATATCAATTATACTTCTATTTGTGTTTTTATTTTTGTTAGTAGTTGCTGTAGAGTTTCTGATTTGTATCTCTCATTTAAGCACTGTTTCCAAGCAGATCACAAATATAGTATGTTGCTTTCTGAATAGTACAATTATGTTGTTAAACACAACATCTTCCCAATTTCTCATTGTTGTCCCTGCATCACTGCTATCATTCATTTTCTCACATATAAATGTGATAAAAAAACTCATATTTTTTATATTTTTGTGTATTTTACATATAGTTATATATAAACATAAATTTTATATAATTTATATATTTATATAAATAAATGTACATATAATCATGTATTTCATTATATTTGCATATATATTTTTATTTTATATATATATATAATGAAATAGGCTTTTTCTAATATATTGGAAAAACTGTTCTCTCTTAAATTAAGAACGAGTAGAATACATATTTTCCTTCCACATTTAGTATTCATTTTCTGAAGTTCTTTCTTTCTTCATGAAGATACAAGTTTCTAATTTATATTATCCTTATCTTTGACACATTTCTAACCTTTCCTGCAAGACAACTCTCCTGGTAACATTTTTCCTTAATTTTTGTTTGTCTAAAAATTTATTTACTCTTTCTCTTTTTTTCGAAAGGATCATTTCACAAGATACCGAATTCCACATTGGCAGGTTTTTGTTCACTCAACATTTAAAATATTTCTCCACTCTCTTGTTTTGTCTGCATGGCTTATGAAGATAAGTTAAATATAATTCTCCTTTTTGCTCTCTTATAGTTAAGTTGTTCTATTCCTCTGACTTCTTTATGTTTTCTTTGTCTTTGATTTTCTGAAGCTTGAATATAATGTGTCTAGGTACTTTTTTTTTTTTTTTTTTTTGCATTTATGTCTCTTGGTGCTTGGTGTTTTTTACCTTTAACATTTAGAAAAAAAATTATTCAGAGAACTTTGATCTCTGCTTACATTATTCATTTGTTCTTGCATGTCGTCTGCTTTCTCCATTAAAATTATTTGAATGTTAGTTGTGGTTTCTAAAAATTCTGTTCTAAAATTGCTAACAATCTTGGCATACACTATTCTGGTTTGAATGCTTGTTCAGTCTCCTTAGACTGTATTTTTTATCCTTTTATTGTGCTTTGTAATTTTTGCTGTGCGTAGCAGAGGTGATTTACTGGGCAAAAGGAACTACATTAAACAAGACTTTAATAATGTGTTTGTAAGATGTCAGGACAGGGGAAATGTTCTTTAGTTCTATGGTTAGGTCTCCGCCTTTTGGTGAGTCTGTGCCCTTAGACTGTAAACCTCACAAGTGCTTCTCCTTTTTCCCCCTGGGTAGGTAGAGCAGGATGGCTGAAGGAGGGGCTTCAGTTGTGTATTTTCTTTTCCTTACGTGGAAGACTAAAGTCAGCTGGAGTTGGCTAATTCCCTTGCCCTCAGTACAACCGTCTCTGATATAACCTCAGCAGGTTAGGCTCTGATACAATTGTTTTTTCCTGAGTGCTGGCCTTGTTACCTACGTAATACTCTGGCATATTTCAAACGGTTTCTTTTCTGCCCACCCTGTTGCACATCTGATAGTACTTTTCTTCTGTATTCACTATGAAAGCCTGAGACAACTCCTGGAGCTAAAGCTAACAAAAGCATGAGGGACCTTCTATCATTGAATCTTCCTGGAGACTGTGTTTTGTTTTTTTGTCTCTTCGGTTTGCCACACTGAACCTCCAGCAATTAATCAATTATAATGTAGGTTTTCCTACCATTTTACTGATTCATGAAGGTTTCTGCTCATAAATTTCTGCTCAGATAAGTTGTGATTCCCTGTATCTACCTGTCTATCTCTGTAATTTTGAGGATTTTGGTTTGTCCTGTGACCTCATTTCTCTGACAGGCATAAGAATAGTTGTGTTTGTTTATCTTTTCCTTCTTATCTCAAAATTATTTGCAGGTCATTTTGTACTATACTTATTGGTAAATTACCATAAAATTTAAATAAATATGTAGATATCTGCTATCATGTTCATGTGACTAAAATTAGGTTATTTATGAAGACTCTATTTTTAGTTTTCTGAAGAAAAAGTACTAAGTAAATATTATAACATACATAAAGTCTATATTTTCCTTTTTTATGTTTTAAGGTAGGTGTTTTTCTAATGTCATCCTCTAGTTTTTTTTACTGATAATGGAATGTAATAGGGTTTGGATTCAGTGCTTGAAGTGCCAACACATTTCTAAAAATAAGGATAAAAGCATTATTATCTTAGTTTTTCAAAAATAACAAAATTCACTGAGCATCATACAGGTGCCTTAAACAAAAATATAAAGTAACTATAACTACCTCTCCAATAGTGGAAGCCATAACCTGCCACCATTTATCCAATTAGATACATTCCAGGAGTAATGGTATTCTTGAATCATTTTACTAGCTTTCAAGCACCAGTCATGAGAAGAATAATATGAAATCAAGAAGAGCTGAAAATTTTCCCCTTTTTTCTTCAACCATTCATCTCTGTGGGGAAGCATCAATATCTATTATATCTGTTACAATATCAGTCTGAGTGCTTGCTACAGTAGGATGACTGATTTCCATTCTTTCCTCAACTTATCTCACTTCTGAAGTTCATCAGCTCTAGGGAGGTACAGTTACTTCCCACTGAGTACTCTTTGAGTCCCTCTTCTGACTTGAATTTGTACCATAAAAGCAAAGTTATTATTCAGTAAATTAAGGCATGCTGGGGAGCAACCCATTTTCATTGTGCCTAGCCGATTTTCATTTTAAGAGGAAGATAAGCAACGCCTTTAGAGTTTCACTCCATGAAATTTCTCTTCACCATGGGTGATTATGATTGACTGCCATTCTATATCTCTAATCACATTTGTATTAATCTTATGTTATATTGTCTTCTGACATAGAATTGCTGAAATGTAAGTGTTTCTTTACAACCCATGGTTACAAATCTATTTGAATCATGTTCTTTAAAGAGTTATCCCATTAGAAAAGAAAACAAAAATAGTGCATAAAACAATTGATTATTCTGCTCTCATTGTACTGAATAAGAATCTCTTTACAGAAAATAATTCTGGAAGTTATTTTCCTTGATACTGAGATGAAGCAGAGTATATTAAAGTTTCTAGTGAAAATTGAAAGAAACAAATCCATGATTATTTAATTTTATGATATTCTTAATTTTTTCTAAATTATAACTTCACTTACTAAAACTAAAGTATAGCTAAATAATAAGAAATTATAATTATTCCTTCATAAATGACAAAAAATAAAAATAAGAATATTGATCTGGGTTGTTTTCTTTCTTTCTTCCTTGATCCCAGTCACAGTAAAAAGCTATAATATTTTAAAATAATTTTTACTTATCTGTTGCTCAGGTAAAATTTTAAAATAGTTCTGAAACTGGTTCAACATTTAATTTTTATTTTTGTGAGACAAAATTTCACTCTTGTTGACCATTCTGACATGATCTCGGTTCACTGCAACTTGCACTTCCCCGGTTCAACCGATTCTACAGCCTCAGCCTCCCAAGTAGCTGAAATTACAGGCATGTGCCACCACACCCTAGTAATTTTGTATTTTTAGTAGACAGGGGATTTCACCATGTTGGTCAGGCTCATCTTGAAGCTCTGACCTCAGGTGATACACCTGCCTCGGACTCCCAAGGAGCTGCGATTACAGGCATGAACCACTGCACCCTGCAACATATTTATTTTTTGGTAGTCAAAGTACTTACAAAGCAACATTTATTAAACTTATTATTTCTGCTTTTTTTTTCCTTCCTTGGCAACTCTAGGTCAACTGTTTTTATAATTTATATTTATTCCAAGCAAATATTTTATCGATCTTTTAGGTAAGCAAAATAATATGCCTAAGTTAAACTAATTATAAAATTTAACTGGAACTTTATAAATGGAAATCTGCCTACTTTGAAAGCAAGAAAACAGTCCAGGGACACAGTAGGTGCTCTTACACATATGAAACATTTCTATTATATTAATTACATAAAATTGTTATATTATTTATATTAATCACATAAATAATAACCATTAGCGGTGACACTTATATTTCTGCTCAATGAGTTCGTATATTTCCAACTTGGATCTCTTAGTAAATTTTCCTCCAAAAAAAAAAGAGTTCTTTTTTTTGGGGGGATGGTCTTTTTTTTTGTTGTTTTTTTTTTTTTTTTTTTTTTTTTAAACTCTGGCTAAAGAAACACCAGCATTGTGCCCGTGAATGACATCAAAAGAGGTTGTGAGAGACTGAGTACTAGTATTAGAGATTTTTTTTTTTTTTAAGGGGTAAGATATCAAGGGAAAAAAGTCTACTTGCCCTGTGTAAGTAATTTGTAGGTTGGTCCATTTTGTGGTTTACAGCATTGCATGTGCATCATATGTTTAAGGTCTGCAGACATACCAAATGTTGTAGAGCTCCTGTGATTACATCTCATGCCCTATACACCAGAGGAACTTTTTCCTATGTATTTTCTACCTGGTTGTTTTAACTCTCTAGCTAGGTCTATTCAATTCTGTTTTCTAATTTTCCAGTCATAGGTTATTTGAATCTTCCATTTCAGGATGAGTCCTTACTGAATTCTAACTCTAACATAATGAATTTATCCATAAAACATTGCATGCCTTTGATTATTCTGCAATTGAGATTTGACTACACATATTACCTGTGGATTCAGGTACTCTTTCTCTGTTAAACTCAAGATGAGTCACTTACCAGGAAGCTGGAATACCCTCTATTATTTCAGACAAAGTATTTATCTGAATATAGAATGATTTCCAGAGTGTAATCTCTAATGACTGAACATTTATTTTTGCAACTCAACAGTAAAATTTCCAATTCGGTTGGCTTTTAATATGAACTTCATTCATTTCATCTTTCTTTTATTTACTTATTAATTCATCTCTTTATTCAAAAAGTTTCTAAATTCTCATTGTATCATAGAAATAATGTCTATAGCCTTATGCATACAATAATGTAGTCATGCTCTTAATCTTCATGGTTTTTATAGAACAGCACACAGATAACATACAACAAGCAAGAGTACGGGGCTTTTAGAAAGTTCATGCTCATATTTTTTTGTTTCCTTTGTTATTTGGCTCATAATAAAATGACTGTAGCATTTACCAAATAAATGAAGGTAGGCACACAATTGAATCTGACAAGATTTCTAGCAAGCGTAATGAGGCATTCATACCATTCCCCTCTCCTGAACCTCGCAATTCAGTAGCACTAAAGTAGGTAAAATACTAGTGTCCACTATTTCTCATTAGCAAATATATGAATTAGTACTTAATTCAATATATATGTATTGTATTTCTATTTCAGGCAAGGCACTATGTTAAGTGCTAGTAATAAGATGTGAATATGTAAGAATCATCATTCTCGTCTTTACGGAGTTTATTGTCTTTAAGAAATCAAGTGAGCTGGTAATTTTAAATCATATTTCTTAATAAAGCATATCACTTAGGTAAATTTCTCTGCAAATCTGCATGAGAGAATTAGTGGTAGGGGTTCTGAAACTCTTTGAAGTCAGAATGAAATACATTTTTTATCTCAGTGGAACATTTTCCCAAATACATATTTTTTCTATGTAAAATGGATATTTTCTCAGTAAATATACTTCTAAACAGACTTGCTGAATGTTGCATTTCTAGATTGATGGTACCAAAATATTTATTCATGAGAACCTTTCTGCAGAATCACAACACAAAAGAGACCAACAATTCTGTGTATTTAAGTAGCTGATACAATTCTTTAGAGTCATATAACAAAAATGATTTTTTGCTGGAGAGGAAAGCTTGCTTTCAAGCAGACTGTTGGAATAAGGTGGATGCTAGAATATATTGAGTGGCTTTACAAATCTTCTGCAGGCATTTAACAGACTTTTATGATGCTTACATTTGCCTCAAATTTATCCTTTTTAAAAATATTTTAGATTTATTACTTAAATTAAAATAACAACAGGAGTACAGTTAACTGGTTATAAGAAACGCTTTGCATGTGAAAAAAAAAAAAAAAAGAGATATTTTAATTCACATTTTTGGAATGCCTAAAACATTACCACACAGTAAAAAAGGATGCTTGAGACGAAAGATGAAGGCTGTTTCTTTGCTTGATGTGGTAGAGGCTACTCGTTTTTACCCAATATTCGTTATCTCATTATTATCTATTTGAAATACCCTGTCAATATCTGTTAAGCATATGACTACCCAAAGTAAAGTCAAGCTTTCCCATCCTTGTTGCCACAAAGCTTGTCCTTGTGACAAGCTCACACTAAAGGTTGTCTTTTACGTTTACAAGCTGAAAACTGTCTTGAAACCGAGGGATATTCCTTTCATCTTCGTCTTGCTTCTTCTGGCTCTTTATAAAGACACACTGCCATGTTTGATTAGTATGTGTAAGAGTTCTTACTGAACAAGATAAACTAATAGAAGGACCATTTGTTCCTGCTGATAGAAAAATCCATACAAACCCCAGATTACACCTATTTATGGGAAACAGATATAAACTTTGATCTTTTTGAATCTACAATTGTTTGGAGTTCACTGTCACCTTCATCCTGACTTGGTATCACTGACATACTTTCCATGTTAGGAAATATGGCACATATTTAGCACTCAATCGGTATTGAATTATTATTGTTCTTGAACAGTGGAAGTAATAAAGTAAAAGTAAATGACAGCGTAGGGTGAGTTCCACAGAACTAAACCTTACTATCAAGATTTCTTTGCAAGTGACTTATTAAGAAAGTGTTTCTGGGTCAGGCGCGGTGGCTCAAGCCTGTAATCCCAGCACTTTGGGAGGCCGAGGCAGGCGGATCACAAGGTCAAGAGATCAAGACCATCCTGGCCAACATGGTGAAATCCCGTCTCTACTAAAAATACAAAAATTAGCTGGACGTGGTAGCATGCGCCTGTAGTCCCAGCTACTCGGGAGGCTGAGGCAGGAGAATTGCTTGAACCTAGGAGGCAGAGGTTGCAATGAGCCAAGATTGTGCCACTGCACTCCAGCCTAGCGCCTAGCGACAGAATGAGACTCTGTTAAAAAAAAAAAAAAAAAAAAAAAAAAAAAGTGTTTCCAGAAAACAGAAACTAACGAAAACTTTGTAAAGGAGTGAGAGAATCAGATTAAGAGAGGAAAAAAACAAGAATATGTGGTTTTAAGCAAAGTCCTAGCCTCAGCTTCATGGCAAAGCTGGAGGGACAGATTCTCAAGACATTAAGAAGGTTCTATCCTACTGTTAACACAGAGAAATGTAACCCAGAAATAATTTCACTAAATATAATGGTCATACTTTTTTGGTTTTACAGTGCCTTAATTAAGAAACTTAAATTCATTCACAGAAAATAATGCAAGTGCAATAGCAACACCTAAATAAAATTTCAGACCGTATTTGGCATTATTTGGCATTATGCCTAGATTGAATGAGCAACTGTGCTCATGAATCAGCCTAAGAGTGGCAAGATAAATTCAAGTATCTAAGTTATGACTCATTCTTAGTTTTCCCATTTTGAGTTCGTTTTACCATTTGTCATTTCAATATTACCTAGCAGTATCGCCTCCCCAAAATGTTTTTGTCAGAAAAGTTGAAGGCCATTAGACGAATGTAAGTATTTACTGTAAAACACAAGCTCTTTTGTGAAATATTAGCTCGATACAACAGCAGTCGTGGTTTTACCATGGAAAGTAATGACAAAAACAGCAATTAATTTTTCACCAATCTAATATATTCAGTTATAAATGAGTGTATTACCTTAGCAAAACCAAATGTTTTGAACTGTCATAATTTTCTTTGTCTTTAGGGATGAATGAGATTTCATTTTATGCACATTTTGCTTATCCATTCATCCAAACACAGGACACCTGCTTTTCTTCTTTACTTTAGCTATGGTGAGAATGCTGAAATAAATATGAGTGTATAAATATCTCTTCCAGAACAGACCCTGTTTTCATATGGCAAATCTTTTAAATTTTTTGTGAAACTCCGCCTCTGTTTTCTACAGTGATTGTACCATTTTACATTCCCACCAACGGTTTATAAGCATTCTAATTTCCCACATCCTTGACAAAACTTATTTTCTGTTTTTCTGATTGTAGCCATCATAATGGATGTGAGGCGGTATCTTACTGTAGTTTTGATTTGCATTTATTGATAATTTCCTTGATGGTGAGTTTTTTTTTTTTTTTTTTTTTTTTTTTTTTTTTTTTTTTTTTTTTTGGGCTTATTGGCCATTCATGTATCTTCTTTGGAGAAAAGTTCATCAAGTTTTTAATTTATTTTTAAATCTGGTTGTTTGTGTTTTTGTTGTTGAATTTTAGGTAGTCTCCATGTATCCAGAACAATAAAATTTCTTATCAAACTGAATATTTGCAAATAATGTTTCTCATTTGATGGATTGCTTTTTTATTCTGTTAATACTGTCTTTTGATGCACATTTAAAAATAATTTTAATAAAATATAATTTGTCTTTTTCTATGTCTTTGGTGTCATATATAAAATATCACCAAGTCCAGTTATCATAAAGCTTTTTCCTTGTGTTTTATTCTAAGAGTTTTATAGATTTAGGTCTTACATTTGGGTTACAAATTCATTATAAGTTAAAATTTGCACGTGGCATTGGAAAGGGTCAAATTTCAGTCTTTTGCCTGCGGTACCCAGTTTTCTCAAGATCATTTGTTGAAAAGACTGTCTTTGCCCCATTGTATGCTCTTGGCACACTTTTTAATCATTTAAGAATATATGTGAAATTTATTGTAGATTGAGAAGTATTAACATTTTAACAATTTTAAGGCTTTAATCCATGGAAATGGGATGCTTTTCCATGTATTCGTGCCTTCCTTAATTCCTTCAGAAATGTTGTGTAGCTTTTAATGTACAAGGTTTTTGTTTTTGTTTGTTTTACCTCTTATAGTATTTTGTTATTTTTGATTCTACTATAAATTATTTTCTTAATTTTTTTTTCAAATTGTTGACTGTTACTGTGCATAAATGCAACTGATTTTTTTGTGTTGAGTTTATATCCAATAAAGTTGCTGAATTGAGTTTTTAGTTATAGCTCTGTGCACGCATGTGTGGTGTGTGTGTGTGTGTGTGTGTGTGTGTGTGTGTGTGTGTGTAATATTCAGGCATTTTTTAATCTAAGATCATATCATATAGGTACAGAAATAATTTTTTTCCCATCATTTCAATTTGGAGGTCTTTTGTTTGGTTTTCTTACATAATTGTCTTGACTAAGACTCCCACTACCATGTGGAATAGAAGTTGCAAAGGAGAGCATTCTCGCCTTATTGCTCATCTTAGAGGAAAAGATTCATTTTTCAATCTTGTGTGTAATATTTGAAGTGACTCTTTCTTATAAAGCTTTTATTACATTGTGGTAGTTTCTTTCTATTCCTAGTTCGCTGAGATTTGTTTCATCACTAAAGAGTATAAACTTTATTAAATGTTTTTTCCATGTCATTTGAGATGAGCCTGTAGTTTTTGCTCCTTTGTTCTATAAACATTGTATGTTACATAGATTAGACTTTATATAGTGAACCGTTCTTGCATTTCAAAACTAAAATCATCTTGTTCATGGTATATAATTATTTTAATATGCTGCTAAACTTGGTTTACTAGTATTGTGATGAGGATTTTTGCATCAGTGTTCATAAAAGATAATAGTTTGTATTTTTCTTTTCATGCAGAAGTAATTTTGTCTGGCTTTAGTATTAGGGTAATATTGGCCTCATAAAATGAAGTAGGTGAATTAAAAGTGTTCCCTCCGCTTCAGTTTTTGAAAAAATTTGAGAAAGATTGATATGTGTTCTTTAAGTGTTTGATAGAATTCACCAACAAAGCCACCAGGTAATTTCTTTTGGTCAGGAGATTCTGATTCAAATTTCTTACTAGTTATAAGTTTATTTAATTTTTATTTTTTTGTGTGATTTAGCCTTTCTATGTTTTGCCTTTTTAGAAATTTTTCCATTTCATCTAGCTTATCATTTGTTGGCATACAATTATTCATAGTACTTTCTTATACTTATTTTTATGTCAATACAATCAATAGTAATGTCTCCTTTTCATTTTGGATTGTACTAATTTGATTCTTCTCTGTTTTTCTTTTAGTGACTCTGGATAAATAATTGTTTTATTATTTTCTTAAAGACACAATTTTTTATTTTGTTTGTATTTTTGACTTATTTTTTATTCTCTAACCTGTTATTTTGGCTCTAACATTTATTATTTCCTTATTGTCAGCTTTGGATTCAGTTTGTTCTTTTGATAGATTTTTCAATTGCATAATTAAGTTGTTAATTTGAGATATTTATTGGTTTTTAATGTAAGAATTTATACCTATAAATTTCCCACAGCATTACTCTGTGTTCTATGAGTTTTAATATGTTGTATTTTCATTTCTACTCTTCTCAAATTATTTTCTAATTTTCATTTTGATTTATTATTTAATTCATTGATTGTTTAACAGTGTACTAATTTCCACGACTGGAAAATTTCTAATTTTTCTTCTGTTATTGATTTCTAACTTTATCCCATTTTTATAGAGAATAAACTTTTTGATATATATTTTAAATTACTACAACCTAATTTGTGGCCTACCATATGGTCTGACCTTGGAAATATTCCATGGGAACTTGAGAAGAATATTCATCCTGATGTTGTTGAGTAGAGTTTTTTAGATCTAGTTGGTATATTGTGCTGTTCAAGTCTTCTGTTTTCCTTCTGTTATCTTATCTCTGGTTGGTCTATCTATTTAGAATGAATTATTAATGTTTTAAACTATTATCATAGAACTATCTATTTCACTCTTTACTTAAATCAATATATGCTTCATATACCTTGATAGTTTGTAATTAGGTACATATATGTTTGTTGCTATTATATCTTCTTCCTGTATTGGACATTTTATTAATATAAATCTTTCTTTATCTCTTATAATCTTTTCTTATTTAAAGTAAAATAATTGCATGCTGTTTTTTAAATTAACTGTTTTTAATAAAAGTTTAATTCACTTAATTTGAAGCACTTACTTGTGAGCAAGTTACATCTGTCATTTTACTATTTGTTTTCTATATATAATTTTTTGTTCCTCATTTCCTGCATTACTCTCTTCTTTTATATTTTGTTGACTTTTTTTTTAAAGTAAAACATTTAAATTCCTTCCTCATTTCCTTTTGCAAATATTCTGTGGCTCTCTTTTCATGGTTACCATGGGGATTATATTTAGCATCCTTATTTTACAACACTCTAATTAGAATTTATGCCAGCTTAACTTAAATGACATACAAAAGCTCTGCTGACTTTATAGCTATATCTCCACTTCTTTCAGCTGTTGATGTTACAAAATCTTTATTTTTATACATAAAAATGTATAAAATTTTTATACATAAAAATATCTTTATGTATTGTATGTCCAAAAACATAAACTAATAATTATTTTTAACAGATTAGTCTCTTAAATTTTGCAGAAAACCAATTTTGAAATTATAAACCAAACAACAATAATACTCATTTTCAGATAAGTAATTGTTTTTGTTTGAATTTTTTAGTTTCTTAAATTATGTTGAGGAAAAAAAAGTGGAGTCACAATATTACTAGCTTTTGTAATTGCTCTTGTACTTATCTTTACCAAAATTCAGATGTGTTTATCTGTATTCAAGTTACTGTCTAGTGTCATTTGATTTCGACATGCAGTATGCCTTTTGGTATTTCTTACAGGTCAAGTTTAGTAGTAACATATTCCCTGGGAGTATGTTATCTGGGAATGCCTTAATTATTTCCACACTTCTTAGGAACAATTTGGCCAGATATAGAATTCCGAGTTGACACATTTTTTATTTTTATTTTCAGTACTTTGAATCTATCAGCGCAGTGTCTTCTGACTGCCAAGGTTTCTGATGACACATCTTCTGATTAAATCTGAAACTAAATCGAAATATATGATGATAATCTGCTGTCTCCTGTATGTAATAAGTCAATTCTGTTTTACTGCTTTCAAAATTCTCCCTGTCTTTTACTTTCAACATTTTAATTATAATGAATCTTGCTGTGATCTCTTTCAGTTTACTTGTAGTTTGTTAAGCTTCTTGAATGTTAACATTCATGTCTTCCATTCAATTTGGGAAATTTTCCAGCCATTATTTCTTTAAATATTCTCCAAATTATTTTATATTTTTTCCTCTTTCTGGGATTCCATAATGCATATAGTAATTCACTTGTTAGTATTCCCCAGCTCCCTGTGTACACACTCCTTCAATCATTTTTTTTTTTTTTATTCTGTACTTCAGATTCAGCAATTTTCATCATCTTAACTTCAGGTTTGCTGCCTCCTTTTTCTTGATTAAATTGCTTTTGAATCCCTCTAGTAAATATTTTATTTGTTATAATTTTGAGTTATAGAATTTCTTTTGGTTTATTTTTAGAATTACTGTCTCTATTTCTATTTCACTTGTGTTCATATATTTCTTGACTTTCTCCATATCTTCTTTTAGTTTTTGAGTATTTTTAAGACAATTGTTTTAAGGCCTGTGTAGATCAGCCATCAAGTATTTTCAAGGGAACAGTTTCTGTTTTGCTGTTGTTGATTTATTCCCCCTCTTTTAAATGGGACATACTTTTCCATTCCTTTGGATGCCTTGTGATTTTGTCGTTGTTGAAACCTGAACATTTAAATTTAATGATATAATAACTAGAGATTAATTATATCTCTTCCCCAGCATGTGTCATGTTTTATTTATATTTTCTTGATTATTATAGGATATCTCTGCTGAGATTCAGCCAGAGGTGTCGATTTAAGATTTTCTCAAGTATTTTTCTGAGACTCCACCTTCTACTGGGCAGGCATTGAACTTGTCATTTTCCCTCATGTATATGATTGTTTTTGAAAGTACTGTGTGTCTATACCTGGCTCCCAAAGTGGGAGAAGGGAAAATATGAATGGAGGAAGAAAGCATCAGCCCATTAAATCACCTGGAAATTATTTCATTCAGAGTAAGAGGGGCTTGCAATAATTGAGGGTGGGTATAAAATAATGGTTTCTGCTTTTTATGTCTTTACCTCTGTGAATAAGAAGCAGCAAGAATCATTGATCAGAACACAGGTTCCAAAAATTTGTAGAAGAGGTTCCTTTTTGGCTTCTATGATCTAGATTCAAGCTACTTAGGTGCAAGAAACATATGAACAACTGCCTGACATGCGGCTGAAGGGAGGGTGACAGCGGGCTACCGCTGTGCTAAGAACTAAAATTAACCACAATTTATCATCCAAGCCTTCCACTGGAAGTCTAAAACTTTCAGTATATTCCAGAGTTCTAAAATAGCAATATCAGATAGATTCTGCCTGTACAATTGTTGTCAAGGTAGGGAGACATGTTTCTGATGCTTCCTACTCCATCATCTTCTCAGAATTCTCTGTGGGTCCAAATACAGCACTTCTCATCCAGGAAAAGTGCTGCAGTCCTCTGAGCCTCAGTTTCCTTGTTTGTAAGAAACAATGTAACCTCTATATCAACTATCTTTGAAGGTTATATGAAATAGGAAATATAATGACCTGTAATAAATATACAGTAAGTGGTAAGATATTTTAAAAGTGCATAATAGATTACAATGTTTGAACATTTGCCTACTCTTGCTATTAATTGCTGGCATAGGATTTAAACGTTTTATTCAAACAAGGAGAAAAGCCAATAGTCCTCAAAAATGGCTTTTTTTGAGTTCTGAAATAGGAATATTGCCAATTACTAACATTTCAAACTTTTTACTTCTTGATAAATGAAATTTAGAATTACAATGAGAAGTGAGATAGTTAGTTGACAGCAAGATTAGGGCAACAAGATCACAGTAGAATGGTCTTATTTCGCAACACCTCACTTCACCTTTATTTCCTGAATAAGATTTTTTATTCAATTTAATTTTTTTTTTTTACAGAAAAGTGTCTTTTAACTCTAGTACCAGTAGGATAGTCAGACACCGGTCATAAGCCTAAGGAAAAACATGCTTCCTGTCATCATGATTACTTTCAGAAACACATACTGAAATGAGATTAGCAGCAAAACAGGAACTCAGAGAAAACCATGCTCAAAAGCAAACAAAATGCAGAAATTATGTAATTGCCTAAAAGCCATGAAGTCACTTAGCTAAATATTTTAAGGAACAGCATTACTTAAAATAATAATCATCCTCACTTGACTAATAACATTTCATTTTCAGGGCATAAACAAAACCCAGGTTCAAATGATTAGTAGTTCAAGTCAGATGCCTTGAAATCCACCTCAGTCCCCATTTCCACTCATGCTGTTTCCACCCATTCCTTCAACCCACCTATTCCCAGAAATTCTTTTTTTTTTGTTTTTATTTTTATTTATTTATTTATTTATTTATTATTGCATTTTAGGTTTGGGGGTACATGCGAAGAACACGCAAGATTGTTGCATAGGTACACACATGGCAGTGTGGTTTGCTGCCTTCCTTCCCCTCACCTGTATCTCTCATTTCTCCCCATGCTATCTCTTCCCACCTCTCCACCCCCCTGCCCCTCCCTTATTTCCCCCCAACGGACCCCAGTGTGTAGTGCTCCCCTCCCTGTGTCCATGTGTTCTCATTGTTCAACACCCACCTATGAGTGACAACATGTGGTGTTTGATTTTTCTGCTCTTGTGTCAGTTTGCTGAGAAAGATGGTTTCCAGGTTCATCCACGTCCCTACAAAGGACGTGAACTCATCGTTTTTGATGGCTGCATAATATTCCATGGTGTATATGTACCACATTTTCCCTATCCAGTCTATCATCTATGGGCATTTGGGTTGGTTCCAGATCTCTGCTATTGTAAACAGTGCTCCAATGAACATTCATGTGCATGTGTCCTTATAGTAGAATGATTTATAATCCTTTGGATATATACCCAGTAATGGGATTGCTGGGTCAAATGGGAGTTCTATTTTTAGGTCATTGAGGAATTGCCACACTGTCTTCCCCAATGGTTGAATTAATTTACACTCCCACCAACGGTGTAAAAGTGTCCCTATTTCTCCACATCCGCTCCAGCATCTGTTGTCTCCAGATTTTTTAATGATCGCCATTCTAACTGGTGTGAGAGGGTATCTCAATGTAGTTTTGATTTGCACTTCTCTAATGACCAGTGATGATGAGCATTTTTTCATATGTTTGTTGGCCTCCTGTATGTCTTCTTTTGTAAAGTGTCTGTTCATATCCTTCACCCAAAGGCGCCGGGATCTCCCGTGCTGTGACTCACTGAGTCGGTTCAAACAGCGGCACCAAGGCTCCTGGCGGTTTTTTTGCCTAGGAATCTCCTGGCCTGGCTCACTATTTCAAATGAATGGGCAACTCTGCCGTCTCAGGGCTCCAATCGCCAGCTAAGAGGGCTCCCAGACCAGTGGCTTTTGTACGGAGAGCTGCAACAGGGTGTGGTTAAAGCAGCCGCGTGGGCCAAATCAGCCCCGGGGGGTTAAAACAGCCACACTAGCTGGAACAGCAGCGCTGGCGACCCCTCTGCCTGGGTATCTCCTGGTGTGTGGGCAATGAAAATTCATCTGGAAATGCGGCGTCCACTCACCCTCTGCACTTTCACTGGGAGCTGAAGTCCTGAGCTGTTCTTAGGCGGCCATCTTCCCAGCATTCCCCCTCAATTTAATTTAATTCAATATTAAATATCAATATTTCAAAGGAACATATCTAATATTTAATTATAAAATATCAATGTTTAAAATGAACATACTAATTTTTAGTTCATTTCATATCTTGTTGATCCCTATTCCTTTGTTAACAATAGTTGAATTATCCAATGAAAGGTAAAATTGTGAAAATCAAAAATAGAATTAATGTTGGAATAATAGCTCCAAGGTTTTGTTGAACATATTTTTCCCCTTTCAACTGAACCATGTTCTGGGAGACAGCCAAAAAGGAAAGTATTCATAAGACATTCAAACTGTCTATATTGCCTTTGAAGTGTTTGGTAGAAAAATAATTTTTTAACACCTGTATTACAAGAGAATCTATGATTATGAAAATGATTGATCACACACATTGTGATTTAGGCATGTATTTTTCTGTGTGGCATAAATTCACCTTTGCTTTACAAGTTTTTTTTTTTACTTATTTTTTCTTTAGTGTTATTTTATTTGTTCTCCAAATAATATAACTTCTTATTCAGTATGTCTTCTTTGATGTTGTATTTTTGCATAAAATTCTGCATATATTTATTGTAAGGTACTTTTGAAAAATATTCTCCTATACAGTCTGGACAGCTATTTTTTGAATATAAAAAGCAGAATAAATCTATTTGTACAATTAAAATATTTGCATGATTTGTCTTTTTTCATATGATTACTTGTTATTTAAAATGTCTCCAGCCTTATAATCAATGCAGTTATTTGAAATAACATCAGATAGAAAATGCACCCAGAACTAATATTTTTTAATCAACAAGATGCTCATTTTTTCAAAGCATATTTTAATTAATCTTATATTTATGTATTTATAAAGCTAAATTCACTGAACTACATGTAAATACTTTTAAATTATCACATTTATAATTTTATTCAATAACATAAATATCTAGCTGCTTTTCTAATTCACAAAACCTTTTTTGCTAATCTTTCTTCATAAACAAACTTAATGTTTTCTTTCTCAATGACCTTTGTTTCCTGCATTTTACCTGCCATGTTACTTCAAGAAATGTTTTCTATTTCAAATATATTATTTTTCCCCAAAGGAGCTTTTTTTTTTTTTTTTTTAATTTAACCTGATTGAGGATTTTTAGTTAATGTAAGTAACTTGCTGACAAGCAATTATTTATTTTTCTTCTGATTAGGTAACCTTTTTTGCCCAGTGACTTGATCATTATACACCTCTGACCATATAGATAGTTCTGAATGAGATGCAACAGAAAATGTTTTATTAGCATGAAGTTACTTTACTCTGAGGATACCAATCGTTGGTTTAAGAATGAACTAATCCTGACAGTCTCATTAATGAGTGTTACATATCACTGATACAATAGCATTAGTTCGGTGACATTTGTCTGTAATTGACGTCACAATTTTTTGGCAAGTTTTAATTTTTAAATTTAAAGAGTTGGAAAAAATATGTAGCTGTTACCATAAGGCTTAAAATCTCACAGTGTATCATTTATATGCACTCCAGTATATACAAATCTTTTCAAACTTTATCTTTAAAGTAAGAATATGCTAGTTTCAGCAAGAACTAAAGTTCATTGTCAGCATTTATTCTCACCTCAACTTTTGATTCCTTATTTCTTTTCATGATTGTTGAATCAACAATCAATGAATCAATGACTCAATCAGTGTTAAAGGAAGCCTTTAATGATTGTTGAGTTTAGAGCTGCAGGGAGAATATAGAGATATTTTAAAGTGAAACATCTCTCCATTTGTATTTATAATAGTGGTCTATGTTTCAAACTCTGTACCTAGCAAAGAAATGAAAGAGCAGCCTTTCTTCACAGAATTTGTAGGAAAATAGACAAAAAGCAATTAAAATATAATGAAAATAAAAGGCTTTGGCTAAAGAAAGACAATATACTGACCTCAGTAAATGTAATTTTTTTAATCTAGCTTTAATACAGTAGAATTTTTCAGAAAAAAAATTGAACTGATATTTGGGTTATTTACTCGGCCAGGAGTCCCCAGACCCCAGGCCACAGAGTGGTACTGGCCTGTTAGGAACTGGGCTGCACAGCAGGAGGTGAGTGGAAAGTGAGAGAGCAAAGCTTCATCTGTATTTACAGCTGCTCTCCATCCCTCCTGTTACCACCTGAGCTCCACCTCCTGTCAGATCAGTGGGGGCATTAGATTCTCATAGGAGCGCAAACCCTACTGTAAAGTGTGCAGGCGAGAGACCTAGGTTGCTCAGGGCTCCTACTGATTCTCCATTATAGTGAGTGGTATAATTATTTCATTATATGTTACAATGTAACAATAATAGAAAAAAACTGCACAATCAATGTAATGTTCTTGAATCATCCCCAAACCATCCCTCCTCTCTGCCAACCCATCCATGGAAAAACTATCTTCTGCAAAATTGGTCTCTGGTTCCAAAAAAATGGAAGACCACTGTATTAGACAACGCACATCTATTTCCTCTTCATCCATCATATGGGGCTGTCTATACTGCAAAGATATTTTAAAGCCGTCATCTTTTAATCAGCCACAGGGAAAGAAGAGCGCTGTTAGATCTAATTAGTTTTTCTCAAATGGAGCACAGAATTGCCACTAATTTATACAAATACGTTGCTGAATTGAGCGTATCTTTGATAGCTGCCCCAAAGCTTTATTGCTCCAAGGTAGCTAGCTCTCTCCTTAGGCACAGCACTTAAATGCCCCCTCTTAGCAGGTGCCATTGGGTCAAATGATACCTGCCCCATGCAAGAGGATTGTCATAGCTAAGTACGTGGAGTTAAAAGTGATAGCTAGGAAATCTGTTAAATTCACATTGCAACTGAAAGAATTGGTCAGCTGTCTATACCCATTAATACATGATCACGAATTGGTTTACATATTAATATAATAAACAAACATGTTACTAAATGGATGTTATATGTCAACACAATACTTTTGAAAAGATGACAGGGCAGTAAAAGTATAGAAAAAGATTGTGAGACCGAGAATGGAAAGGGGTCACAGGACACCTGAAATGTGCATGCTAAAAAGAGGGAAATAAGGAATCAAAAGTTGAGGTGGGGATAAATGCTGACAATGAACTTTAGTTCTTGCTGAAACGAGCATATGCTTACTGTAAAGATAAAGCTCGAAAAGGCAAAAAGAAAGAAAGCAACTTTGCCAGAAATTATAGTTTTATATTTTCTAAGTCATATTGATTATTTGATTTGAAGGATATAAAAATGCCTATATATATATATATATATATATATATATATATATATATAAATATGCCATTTGTAGTGAATGAAAAAGAATGTCTCCTACCAGGAATCTTGAGGGGTACTGTAACATTTTAGGGTAACCCAATTGATAAGCTTGGTTTAAGGTCTGTGAGGCATAAATCTGAATTTCGAATGGGATGGCAAAAGCAATTACCTTACCTTTCAAAAGAAAAGCCACAAAAGCAAAAATACGTTCGTCCAAAGTCCAAATGCTTTTTTGTCATTGAGATGTTTGTGCTGAAATTTAAAACCTGAATTATTCTGGTTTCAAATGTATATATATTCTGGAAAAATATATTTATATATATTCTGGAAAAATATATTTATTCCCAGCGATTTTAAATTGATCAAATACAATGCACATAAATATATATTTATATTACACACACACATCTATATATTGCACAGAATGTCTACCACAGCTTATAAATTTTCTCTAAAAATTCCTCTGAAACAATTGTCTATATTATTTATACTTAGCACATTTTTATTATTATCACAATTTTTGCTATTTTTTTCCTACAACAATGAAAACTAATCACAGTTTATGTCAGATAGTAGGCTGAAACATGAATATATGGTAAGGAGAAAAGACAAGCCGACCATTCCATCCTCTGTGCCCTACTTTGGCATCAAGGCAAGTAACTTAAATTTTATCGGATTTGGTGACTACAGAAATGGCTTCAGAGAATACAGTGTGCCTTGCTTTAAGCTATTGTAAATGATTGTTTAAAAATGGATATTAAAAAGTCTGCATTTAAATATGTCCTCAAAGACTCTCTCCATTATGTTTGCTATTATCTTGCCTTTTTACTCAGTTTCAAGATTTGAAAAAACTGATAGAGATTATAAGAAATATAGCATAGCAAGACTTTAATAAGGAATATGTTAAGAATTCAATGTACTTTAGATATTACTAGTATCGTTGTTAATATATTTCTATTTCATTATTTAAAATATGTGGTTTTTATTAGATAATAACCCTTTATGTTCTATGAATAATTTGAATTTATTTTGTTTATTTTAAAAATTCATATGTATTTAATTTTTTAGTAATGTCCGATAGTGGGCATAAATCATCAGATTTTGGGTGGTGACTACAATATTTTCCATGATTTTCAGCTTTCTCACTTCTTTTGTGCATGTAAGTGTGTGTCTTTGCTATGAATTTATCTTCCCTGAGTTACATCTTCTCCAGGAGGTGAATTAAGCATATACAATGGACAGCGGGGGTTTGTATTTGGTTTGTGTCTAGAGTTTGTGTTTGTTATTTTGGCCTGATCTTCAAGTATTTTCCAGCCTTGAATCAGTTTTTCCATTGGATCAAGCATACAACTCATGCATATAATGAGCAATAGCAATTTATGCTTTTCTGCAAATAAGTCTAATGTTGAAAGAGTTCGCATAGTCTTCATCTGTGCATATTCTCCCTTTGGTTTCCAATGACAAACAGAGTAAATTCTCTTTGGTACTCTACGGTGGTGGCCCCAGCTCCTTTCTAACAGTGTCTTTGAAACCACAATTCCTAATATCCACTTTTGAGGTTTATTCCACATTTATTTTACACTTTTTTTCTCTGAACATCATTATAATTTTTAGCTCAGTTTGGTTCTGGAGATTTCCCTTTGCAGGTGGGAATTTATTTTAAAGTTCATTAACATGTATTCCAACTACATTAATGTCTTTGAGGCAGTAAAAGGTGGGTAGATCCCAATATGTGCACAGTTTCCTCTTTTTTTTTTTTAATTAACTGATTTTATTGTATATATTTAAGAGCTACCACATGATACCTTGACATATGTATAGATACTGAAGTAATTGCTACAGTTAAGCAAATTCATTTATCCGTCACCTTCTATAGTTATCTCCTATATTTTTCCTTTTTTGGTGGTAAGATAACCTAAAATCTATTCTTTTAGCAAATATTCAAAATACTGGACAATTTCATAAATTATAGTTTTCCTGACTTAATTATATCTCCAGACTTATTCATCCTATATAACGGCAAGTTTTTTTTTTTTTTTACTTTATAATATACATCTTTCAACAGTCTCCCTGCTGAGAGATGAAATCAGCAACTCAGAGTATGTCCAACAGCCAAGACATGAAAACAACCTGTGTCCATTGAGAAATGAATGAATAAAGATATATATATATATATATGTATATATATATATATATAATGTAATGGAATAATGTTGTGGAATATTATTCAATCTTAAAAAAGGAGAGGCTGCCATTTGTGGCAACATGGATGAATCTGGAAGACCTTGTGGTCAGGGAAATTTGCCAGAAAAGAAAGAAAAATATCACAATATCCTCCTTGTATATAGAATCTTTAAAAAACTATGAAATACATAGAAGCAAAGAGTGGAATAGTGATTATCAGGAGTGCACAGGGGAAGAAAATGGGAAGATAAATCTACTCTCCTTATCTAAAATTTGATAGCTACAATGCTTTATGTTTTTTTTTTTTTTAAGGACCAGGAACATCAAGAACTGATGTGGCCTATGGCTAACAAAATTAAAGCTCCATTAGGATGGAAATTTAAGAAGCTGTAAAATTTATCTCAATGTTATTAACTGTTCAAAAGTGTTAGTTTGATAGCAAGAAATAGAATTATATTTTGCAAGAATAAGGCAATTGAATTGTGCCTCTTTAGTGCTCCATGGCTAGTCCCTTTAGTAGTGCTGAATCTGATGATGATGATAATAATATTAGGGAGAAAAAACTGAACAGAGTGCTGATTAGGTGCTACATACTAGTCTGATTGCTTCACATTTATTATCTCCTTTAATTCTCACAACCATTATTTGAGGAGTAACTTTCATTATCTTCATTCAACAGATGAAGACATTTAGGGCAGAAAGTTTAGTAATTTGCCTGAGGTTATACAGTCATATGTTAAATATCTAGGATTGAAATTAGGCAGCTTGGATTAAAATTTATGATGCTATCCTTTATGCTGTAATTTATGTTAGCACTGAATGATATTAAAATAATATTCATTCTTTGCATACATTGAGAGAGGTAAACCAGACTGCTATTCCAAGACTCAGATAACGCAGCCTTCAGCATCAGATTTCATTATCACACGCCTGTTGAAAGTCATAAGAATGAAATTAGTACTACCTTTAAATTAAGATGAGGTATGGCAGAGTTCCCCAACCCCTGGCCTGTGGCTTGCTAGGAACTGGCCTGCACACCAGGAGGTGACCAAGGATCAAGTGAATGAAGCTTCATCTGTATTTACAGCCAACCCCCTTCACTGGCATTACCATCTGGGCTTAACTTCCTGTCAGATCAGTGGTAGCATTAGATTCTCATAGCGTCACAAACTCTATTGTGAACTGCGCATATGAGGAATCTAGGTTGCACCCACCTTATGAGAATCTAATGGCTGATGATCTCTCACTGTCTCCCATCACTCCCAGATGGGACTGTCTAGTTGCCAGAAAATAAGCTTTGGGCTCCCACTTATTCTACATTATGGTGAATTATATAATTATCTTATTATATATTACAATGCAATAATAATAGAAATATACTGTACAATGAATGTAATGTGCTTGATCATCCCAAAGCCATCCCCAACCCTGGATCTGTGGAAAAATTGTCTTCCACAAATCCCATTCCTGGTGCCAAAAAGCTTGGGAACCACTGATGTATAATATACACATACAGAATATCTATATAACCACTAATGAATTTACAGTTTAACTTTTATAAACATTTCTGAGTACCCAATAGCATAGAAATAGCATTACTCACTTGAAAAACATATTTTATTGAGCCAAAAAAAGAATAATAGAAACATTAGGAGGAAGAGATACTGTTTATCTGAGCTGCTTAGGGCAATTTTTAGCCTTTTGTAAAGATAAATGACATTAAACACACCCAGTTGTCAGACTGCCATTCCGTGGTGAATATTCTGACTGTGGGAGTTTTCAAAGAATCAGACAAATCATAGTAGCAGTTAGATAGACGTAGGCGTTACTGTCCACCAGAGGAGGTTAGCAGCCTTTATGTTTGCTTGACATAAATCTTTGTTCAACAACAAATGAACCTCTATTCCTGCTGTTTTTAAAATGCAAGCTTTGTTCATTTTTGTTATTTCTAAAGCAGATATATCACATGAGGGGGTGGGAAAAAAGGGTAAGAATTCAGAAAACATTCTTAGAATGAATATTGCTCACCCAGAGACAGACACCACAACTAGATTGCATCAGTAACTCCAATACCCTTGACTTTTTAATCAGATTCCCAACTCAGAAAATGGGACACATTTTGAACATACAGTTTAAAATATCTAATTAAATATAATAAAGCAGAATTAGTAATTTGTGAATATTTTCAGTAGTGTTTTAAATTTTTGCTTATAAAAACAGTGCATGGTTTTGGCTACTTATGAATTTTATTCTTTTTAAATTGTGAAATATATGTTATTTTATATTATTTATTTTACTACATACGCACATCTATTAAGTATATCCACATATGACTATCATCATGTAGATTAATAGATAAAACACACAGGCATACACAGTAAGGGAGCAGTGCTCTATACCTCAATTGGCTATTCTACTACTTTACCATCTCATTGTTTATTTTACTTTTCACTTGATTTTGAAAATCATCATACACTGGTGAGGCATAACAGTTTTAACCATTTTTCCAATTGCTACTTTTTGTTTTTGTTTTTGTTTTTGTTTTGTGTTGTTTTGGTTTTGGGATGCAGTCTCACTCTGTCTCCAGGCTAGAGTGCAGTGGCACAATCTTGGCTCACTGCAACCTCTGCCTCCTGGGTTCAAGCAATCCTCCTGCCTCAGCCTTCTGAGTAGCTGGGATTACAGGCATGCACCACCACACTCAGCTAATGTTTTGTATTTTCAGTAGACACAGGGTTTCACCATGTTGGCCTGGATGGTCTCCATCTCTTGACCTCATGATCTGACCACCTTGGCCTCCCAAAGTGCTGGGATTACAGGCGTGAGCCACTGCACCCAGCCCCAATTACTACTTTAAAAAAGTTCTTGTCTAATACAGCTAATATTTTTGGTAAGATGATAAACAGTAAGACCGCTAGCCAGTTCCTGTTACTATTTTGGTCTTGGCTTCAGTGGATGTGTTTCACTATGCACAGTGGATGTGCATCGTGATGGCTTTTGGGCTGAAATTTGTGTTATCTCATGAAGAAGCTCTTGATTTTTTTAAATGTTTTTGTCTAGCATGAGTTTAATATTTCCAGATACCTTTTTATTGTTTGTGAAAGTGGTCACATGATTTATTTCATGAGGTTTATTACTGCTGTTACTGTGGAGTAAAACTGTAACCAGATTGTCTGCTTCCCATACTGGGAGTTGAGTCCAGGACACATGGGTGAAAACCAGGAATTTTAACCAAAGATCACCACGGAAATGGAAACCATTGCCGGCTTGTAGACTCTTGGCCTCTCTAATCCCAAAGAATGGCGGAGGCATATGAGTTTAGCTTTGGAATAAAAATTGTGGACCCAAAATGTTTTACAAAGGTGTGATTTATTAGAGAGAGAGAGAAAGAGAGAGAGAGAGAGAGAGAGAAAAGGTAGCTCTCATGCTGTTGCAGGAGGTGATCAAAAAAGGAAATGCATTTAGGCAGGGGAGGCTGAAGTTTTATTTCTTGAGTTTTTCCGTCCCCATTTATGCTCTTGTTTAATGAGAGGAGATTTTTAAACTTCCCCTGGATTGATTTATTTTTTATTCTGTTACCGGATTGGCTACTTGCTTTACAACCCTGAGTTTCAGAGCCACCCTCTTCCCTCAACAGGAATTGGGAGACAAAAAGCTCTACCTGGCTTGCCCTCAAGTGTGGGAAGGTAGACAAAAAACTATCTGGCCCGTGAGGAGGAAGGTGCACAAGGAGCCCTTGCCATCTGAGGCGGGAAGCCAGGGAATTCCTGCACTTGAAACCATGCCACTTGCGGACCCAGGAAAAGAAGTCTCTCTAACACTCCCTCACTACGACTGACAAACATTTTCTATTATAGAATATGTTTTTGTATTTGGGGGACAAACTAAGTTGATCGTGTTATAACAGTTCAATAATTTCTGTTTCCTAAGAGTTTAAAATTGTTACATTAAATCAGTTATTGAGGTGAGTTTGCAGTTACTTATTTTACAAAACAATCTCTGTTAGGTATGGGTCAAAATATTATTCATAACTTACAAGTAATATTAAAGATTTTCTTCTTTCTCTGTTTTGGAAGTATTATATAGCATAAGAATTCTCTATTTTTTTTTCTTTTTTTTTTTTTTTTTTTTTTTTTTTTTTTCCTTTTTTTTTTGAGATGGAGTTTCGCTCTTGTTACCCTGGCTGGAGTGCAATGGCCCGATCTCGGCTCACCGCAACCTCCGCCTCCTGGGTTCAGGCAATTCTCCTGCCTCAGCCTCCTGAGTAGCTGGGATTACAGGCACGTGCCACAATGCCCAGCTAATTTTTTGTATTTTTAGTAGAGATGGGGTTTCACCATGTTGACCAGGATGGTCTCGATCTCTTGACCTCGTGATCCACCCGCCTCGGCCTCCCAAAGTGCTGGGATTACAGGCTTGAGCCAGAGCGCCCGGCCGAATTCTCTAATTTTTAAATCCTTAGTTGAATTCTTCCAGGAAAACATCTACTCTCGGGCTTGGAAAGGTTAGTTCTTTGAAAAAAAAAAAAAAAATCCCGTATTTTCTTATTGTAAATAAATGTACTATAAGTTGGTTTTGATAACATATATTTTCCTACAAAATTATTTCATCCAATTTTTTAAATGTACCCACATAAAGTTAAAAAAATTAATGCTATGAGTTTGTTTGAATTACTAATAGTTTGGTCATCTTTTTTATCTTTTATAATATTTTATTAATATTCATGAAATTATCCATCAGTTTATCTATTTCACTTCTTTCAATTAACTTTTTAATTTTTTTAGTAATTTGTTTTTTTAACATATAATGCTAAAATAAATAACGATTTTTTATAATTAATTTTAATTTATATAAAATTATTGGGGTGATAGTATTTTGGTCTTTGATCCACAGTGATTTAATATAACGTTTTTGCTCTATAAGCAGACACTTAAAAATATAAAACAATATAAACTTGTATGCTCATACATACTGATTTGTATTTCATTTTTCATTTTATACATATGTATTTATATACAGTTGTGTGTGTGTGTGTGTGTGTGTGTGTGTGTGTGTGTATGTGTGTGTATTTTTTTTATAGGAATCGATTAACTCTATAGAGGTTTGTGGTGCTCAAATTCTGGACATGCCAAAGAAAGGACTCAGTTAGACCTCTTGGTGGGGGCAAAAGAAGAGCTAGACACTGAGTTGTTAAGGTCGGTCACGTGGGTGCTCCATGCTTCCTGACTGACCTCCAGCAAAAACGCAGGACACCAAGGCTCCGGTGAGCAACTCAGCTGGCAATACTACATCACTGCTGGGAGAGTTTAGTGCTGCCTGTATGTCTCCACGGGGATGGGAGAAATGGAAACACATGCCTAATTTCTCCCTATACTCTATACACCTTTTGTTTTTCCTGATATTGATCTGTTTCCTCTCACTGTAATAAATTATAAACAGTAACATGACCATTTTTCTAGTTCCTGTGGTTCATTCTAATAAATCGTTAACCTGTGTTTGATTTGGGGAATCTCTGACACAATGTATGATGTTGTTCAGTATACAATTATCTCCTTCATTTTCCTTTCAGTTTTTTTCTCTTTCCTCTCCCTCTATCGTCTCTTTTCCATCACTCAACTTTAATTAGAACAATTATTATTCTATGTGCTTTCCTTTATACTTTTAAATATGCTTATAACCTTTGACTAGTCATATTTTCATGATTCCTTATGACTTCCAACTATTACAAAAGAAACAATAAGCCAGCTTATGTTATGGTCTACCTTCTATTTCTCTTCTGTTCTACTGTTTTCCAACATCACGTAGACATTGGCTGAGGAAAAATACACACAGAAACACACACATACACACACCAACAAACACTATTCTGTTTCACTTATACCACATGGGATTTCATCTTAGCTGTGAAATCAAATGCACCACTGTTTACCTCTGATCTTTGGCTGAAGCTTCACAGGTTACCTTTATTTAAAGACAGTTAAAATTTCAAGTGGTTTCCTTAAGAATGAGTTATGAAAAAAATGTTCCTTGATATAGTTTTCCAGAAATGCTGAATTTATATTTGTAAAATAGCTTGTTCAGATAAAAAAAAAAATTCACTTTCCACATTTTACCGTGGAATACTATGAAGTTGGAGTTTCCTTTTGATACCATTATTTTTATATAAATTTGATAGTCTGATTTTTTTCCACTTAGAAATAGATTACTTTGCTTCACTAACTGAAAATGTCATATTTATTTTTAACATCCATATACTTAAATTAAATAAGATATTCTCAATGCGGACAATTACCTTTTGTTTATAATAGTCCCATTGAATGTGTATATATATCTATATAATTGGAATTTCCAAAGAAGAAGTTCAAGTGATAAAACAGAAAATAAAATGACATATAATTTAGGGATATTTTCCTGATGTTTTTAGGCAAGTTAGAGTATTCTAAATCTACACTTTTTGCTTAGATTTTATAGAAACAAAAAGATATAATCTGAAAACTTGGCATTTTGTTCTATTTTTACTTTTCTTCAATTTCTTTTTTCTCCTTTTCCATCTGTATTCCGCTGCCTCTTCTTCCTCCTCAACCTCCTTATCTTCTTCTCCTTGTTTGCTTCTTATTTTATGTCGATACTGCCAAAGGCCATTCAGTTAGAGATTACATTTTAAATAGATAAGATATAAACTTTATTAGGACAATTACCAATATTAATAAATAAAAATGATTAATAAACATTGAGATTTATTTGGAAGTGGAAAATATGACAATTGGCAAAATCTGATTGACATTTTACCTATTGATATAGAAAATAATTTACCTATATTTGTGTGTACAAACCTGCATTTCTCAAATCATTCTTAGTATTAAATAATGTGTAGCGACCTACAATTCATTATAAAGCCACACAGTTTGATATAATTGCAAGCGTGTCTAGCTGCTCACCTGTTCATGTCTCAACACCAACAAAAGAAATTGTCCTGTGCTAATATTAATTTTTGCTGTCTCTTTGATAAACTTGATTGTAAGGTATTTGCATTTTAATTCTGTAAGGTGTATTGTGAAAAGTGTGTTTTGACACAGTGAAAATGAAAACGTGAGAAAATAATAACTATCAATTGAAATAAAGATTATTCAATTTAACATGTAAAGGATGCTTCCAGGGCAAGTAATAAGTAAATGATATCACCCATGCTCTAGAATAGAAATTTTATGATATTCCAAATAATTAACAGCAAAGATAGAATATTCTTATTGAACAGAATGAGCTTCTGCATAATCTCCACAATAACAATAGCTGTGACATACACACTTGTGACAGTATAGTAACATTAAAAGTACTGATAAATGTTTCATGTGTTAGTATTACTTCTGTGGGTTGTGATAGAAAAATAATTCCAAGTGACTCAAGTAAAATTGAAAGCCTAGTGGTTTATAAATCTGAAACTTCCAGAGGTGTCTCTGATATCAAGCATGCGGGATTCTGGATGTCAGAAGTGTCCTCAAGAAACTATGTTTTATACCCTTCACTCTGTTTCCATGTGTGTTGGCTTCCATATAAGGTAAACAAAATCCACACTGTAGAAAAGATTGCACCAGTGGCTTCAGGAAAAGACAAATACCTTGACGCCAATACTTCTATAAAATAAAATAAAGATGCTGCAAGAATAACAGGTGACATATTCTTACTGCCAAAATATTATGTCCAAAACAGTATTTCATGAGGAAATATCCATGGAACAATAGTGTTTCTCTAGTACAACATTCAGGGTATTCAATAAATTGCATCTTCATAGTATAGCAAATAATAACTTATATTAACTTATTGTTTAAAAGGAAACATTTATTACTCTGCAATGAGAGTGTTTATTAATATTCTAGTTCATCATCCACAAAATATCAAAGAATTAAATCAATAGGAAACAAAATACAATACATGTTTTATTAAATCTAGCTTGGAAATTGAACCCCGCAAAAAAAAATATCACAAATAATACTAAATCATGTATTTAATTAGATTTTATATGTTTTTAATTTTGTTCAAAATAATTTTATAAATTGATTTTGAATTGAAAATTGTGGCCAGGCACAGTGACTCATGCCTGTCATCCTAGCACTTTGGGATGCTGAGGCAGGTGAGTTACCTGATGTAGGGAGTTCAAGACCAGCCTGACCAACATGGAGAAATCCTGTCTCTACAATATTTACAAAAAATTAGCTAGGCATGGTGGCACATGCCTGTAGTCCCAGCTACTCTGGAGGCTGAGGCAGGAGAATTGCTTGAACCCAGAGCGGGAGGTTGCCGTGAGCCAAGATTTCACCATTGCACTCCAACCTGATGACAGAGAAAGACTCAGTCAAAAAAAAAAAAAAAAATGAAAGAAAGGAAAAAATTGTACAAAGGTTTTTAAAAACCGGTTGTTGCTGCATGTAATTATAAACATCATGTCAACATAAGTACATGAGGATTATATTTTCCATTAAAATATATCCCGATATTATTGAAGTTTGTAATACATTATATAGTACATGGCACAAATGTTCACATATTCATCTTACCCCTCTGTATATACTCTTTGAAATATGACTGCGACTTTAATGTGTTGTCTGTCAAGAATTAATGTCTATTTCTCCACTACTTTAAATCTGAGTTTACCTTATTACTTGTTTTGTCCAACAGAATGCCACAGAAGTGATGGAGCAAGACTTTTGGAACTAATTTTAAAGACATCTTGCATCTTGGCTCTCACTTACTCTGAAAGAACTATGAAAAGCCTTATGCAGTCTCTGTAAGGATAAGAGACCTGATGGATCGAAAGGCTCAGTGAAGTGTCAGCATAAACACTACACATCTGAATGAGCCAATGTTAGAGAATATACCACGTTATCATGGCAGCTTCTTCAATGAACCTAGCCAAGACAAGCAGAAGACCTTCCCAGCCGAGCACAACTGGGCCAAAATATCTGACCCACAAATTTGTGAGAAAACAAAATACTGGTTTTAAATTTTGGGATACATGACAATAGATAATTCAGACACTCTGTTTTACAAGTATGTGAGATTGTATCAATACAGTCCTTTTAAAACCATTATTTTGCAATAAACACATAAATAAATAACAAACGTGTAATAGAGAAATCCAATGGTCCCTTTTTAAGGTTTAGAGTCAGACTGAAATTGTTATAAAACTATTTGAAAATTTATTTTTACCAGTTTAATTTACTATCATAAATTTTTAAAATATAGCTATTTTCCCTTCATTCATCATTTTTTATTCATACATTATCAGTATATTTTTGACTATAAAGTAGAATACAAGTCTATTAAAATATGACTGACAGCACTTTAAATAAAACATTAGGTGATAAAGAATGAGAGTTTTAAATAGAAGAAAACGAGTGTGCAAATTAATTACACAGCCTAATGAACCTGATTAACATGCATTTCCCTTTCAGTAGGTATGCAAAAGGAAAGATTATTGATGGGGTGGGGAAGGTATAAGCAAATCGCTAAGATTGATTAGGTTTTAAGAATTAATTTGTTATTTAAAATATTATCTAGCTACTAAGAGTGATAGTTTCTAAATTCTCACCAAGTCAAATTGCTTAAAAATTAATGTGGTCTAAGCTCTAAATGTAGGTATTTAGTGTGTACCTAATAATGACTATTTGATATACTGTAGTTTAATGAATCTCTGTAATAGTTCCATGCACATAGGAAAAAAAAAACTCATTTTTTAATAAACACATATTTACATATTTCAAAAATATTTTTTAAAACAATGGTCATATTTTTATACCATAATTAGTCTGTTGTTAGGAGCACATTTTTAAAAAATAAAATTGACTAGAACTGAATAGAGTACATTGTATTTCAAAAGCTATTCATATTTTCATCAAACTTTCTCCACATTTACTGCATATGCCTATGAGGGTGTGTTTGTACTTGTGCATATACTGTGCAATGAATTTCAAAGTACTTGGATTACAGAAAAATCATCATAAATGTACAACATTGGAATTTCAATCTATTAAAATACATAAGATATAGCCAAAGCAAAAATCAGACAAAATAAATAGAATAAAATATTTTATCATAAAATATAACAATTTTATAAGGTAAGTATTTCATTCAAGATGCTGAAAATTAGAAAACAGCAACTCGAGAAAAGTATGTGAAATGGTTATGAAGCTAAAAACAGAACTTTTATTTGTTTATTATTATTATTATTATTATTATTATTATTACTTTGAGACAGAATCTTGCTTTGTTGCCCAGGCTGGGGTGCAGTGGTGCGTTCATAGCTCAGTGCCACCTCCATCTCCTTCGCTCCAACATCCTCCCACTTCAGTTTTCTGAGTAGCTGGGACTACAGGTGCACAAAACCGAAGCTGGCTAATTTTTATACTTTTTGAAATTTTTAGCAGAGATGAGGTCTTGCTATATTGCCCAGGCCGAATTTTGGAACTCAGGCAACCCTGCCACTTTGGCCTCCCAGAGTGCTAGGATTACAGGCGTGATCCACGAAGCCAGTCCACAACTTTTAAATACATACACACACACAAATGGCAAGAGCTAACTTAAATATACGTTATTTATAATGTAATGAAAAATAAAAATACGTTTTTTAAAATTAGCCTAACAGTGAGTATCTCACTCACTAGGCCTCCAAATATTACTTCTGATCATTTAAAATGGGGATCACGAAATCATGATTCCTCACATTTGTACGAAGTTTGTATATGAACCCAATATCTACTTTCATTCTCACCATTACATTTTAGGATACCAAATCATCATAGTCACCTTCAATTTATAGTAAGGAAACCAGAAGGCAGTCTTCTGAGAGTTAGGTGATATTAAAGAACCCTACTAAGTGCCCATAATCAAGCTAACATGAAGACATATCTTACTTAGTTTTAGGTATAGTCTTCATAAAATTTCCAGAAAATGAAGTAACCATCACAATCATAACAATATGCA
The DNA here is from genome assembly GCF_048565385.1 of Saimiri boliviensis. Classification (NCBI taxonomy): domain Eukaryota; kingdom Metazoa; phylum Chordata; class Mammalia; order Primates; family Cebidae; genus Saimiri; species Saimiri boliviensis. The sequence goes on along the minus strand of NC_133449.1, from coordinate 275,301,674 downwards.
TATCACTTGTAATTCATAGCTTATCCATTTTATTTGTAAAAATATTAATTATTTGCAGCAGCTTCAATAAGTTAGATATATAAAACAAATACTAAATTAATTAAGGAATATATTATTAGTGTTTTTTGGCTATCACTTTAGTACAATTTTTTTCTATTGTGCTTTAAAAGCTTCTAAAAGAATCCTACCCATTAAAATATCTTTGAAAGCACTTCATTTTTAAGAGGAACAATACCTTTTAGTGTCTATAAATAATATTTACATAGCATGTTCACAAGTTACCAAAAGCACTTATATATGTTATGTTTATTCCTCAATGTAAATTCTGTAAGAGCGATAGTATGTTTATTTTAAAACAGATAGATACTTAGAGAAAATAACTTTTTACAAAAGCATACAGCTGTAAAACTCGAAGGCTCAGAACTCAAATAGAAGTCTTCTAAGTCTTCAAAACCAGCAACAATGAAACGCAGATCATTTATTGCATCAACAAAAAATCTTTTTAATTCTCTAGGTCTTATAAAGCATAGCAAAGTAAATGTAAAGCAGATAAATTTGAGCTGAGGAAAAAGTAATAAAAATTAGAAGTTCATTCTGACCACTTAGCCAATTAAAAAAAAAAAAGTCACATTTAAATATCAAAAAGAAGTGCTTTATTTTTTACATAAGTAACATTATTGCTGTCATTATATCTCTTAAAAAATTAAATTCATGCAACAGAAAATTTTAAAGCGGCTTTAGTTTTTAAAAAGTTTATTAACTTGAGAGGGTTTCTTTTTAAGAATTGGCAGGAAGATAAACCTTACATCTACAGATTTAGAAAAATAAACTGGTTGTAGCAAAACATGTAAGATAACCTAGTTTTATATAGAAATAAGGTGTCAAAATTTTCTGAACATCTTAGGATTGTTTTACTTTTCCATATTTAAGGAAAAGTTAGTGAAAATGATGTTTCATCTATACAGCTAATTTATTTGTTTTTAAAAATGCTTTAGTTCTAATTTTTGTTAAAATTAACACATAGATGAAACAATGGATAGTGGTGGATACATTTCTAATTTATATTCATTGCAACAAGCATAATGACACAAAGCCCAATTTCCTAATTACTTGAATGTTAACTTCTTATAATTAGAAGAAAAGTAAAGCTCAATTTCATTATTTTTGCCCTTGTTGTTAATTACAAGATAGTTTTCTTTTATCTTTTATTATTCTACAATGTTGTTATGCAATAGTAATTGCATTCTTGATGTCCTGATGACATGACAATAATTGTGTCTGCTGAGTTAACAAAAATATAAAATACATAATTTTTTTTTCATATAACTAAGTAGCCTATAATTTCTAACTTTTAAAAACTGGTTTCCCAACACTCATCAACATAGAGAGATTCTATCACTACCCAAAAAAAAAAAAAAAAAACAAAAAAAAAACAAACAAGCAAAAAAAAACTAGTCAGGTCATGGTGGATGGTGGCACACTGGGACATGCCTGTAGTCCCAGCTATGCAGGAGGAGGCTGAACTGGGAGAATCATTTGAGCCTAGAAATTTGATGCTGCTGTGAATTATGGCCATGTCATTACACTAAATAGGTAAGTTCAACTGCTGAACACCAAAACAAACATAAAAAAAAAAAAAAAAAAAAAAAAAACTGTTGTTAAACAGTTTATTTTCTAAGACAGTTTCCTTTAAACTGGAGATAACTGGAATAAGGTTTTAAGGTTTTACGTGTTTGAAATAGCTGCATTAGTAGAAATAAATCTATCATCATTTCCATGAAAAATCTATGAAAGTGTGACAAATATTTCTTAGTTGTCAATAGGAGTTGATGTGTTTATATTGGAGGATAAGTAAATATAAGATATTCACACAAGAAATCTCAAAAATCAAAATATCTTAAAGAAAAACTCAGCTAATTATAACAAGAAATCTAACTCTTGATTTCCAGATACATTATTTCAGATTAAAAAAAGTTATCTGATATTGAAAAAAGTATTGTCATAAACCTTGTAAAATACTTCTTTTTATTGAAAATCACATGAAATGTGTTACTTTTCTTTGACTAGGTATTGTTTTTGGGTTACACATGCATAGTCAATGTTTCTTGTCTTAGAGGCTACAAAAATCAATTATAATCTACATTCTATACTTTCTATTTTCAGAGGAAATTCAATATATACTTATCTAAAGATTATATTTATGTATTTCTGACTTTCTTTTCTTAATTCACCAGAAATGTTGTTTACCGAGCAGCCTCCATATGCTTGATGATCTGGGCATAGCCATCCAAAGTGAAAATTGACACTTCGTTTTTGAGCCTGGATTAATTTAATAATGAATTTTGGGTTACTGTAAAATATATATTTGATGGGAGTAAATGGAATTTTGCTTGAGTTAATCCACTTATATACTAGTGAAAAATTATTGCTTCTTATAAAAACAAAATGTTTATTCTAATTTAATACTATTCTTAAACTATTTATTTAATTTATTGAATGACTTTTCATCTACCTTAACCATGTGAGACAGTAATATTTGTATGTCAGTTATTCTGTGTAACCTCAAATGCTGAAGTGACTACAAACTTATGAATGTTCATATAGTAAAGTATTAAACAACTAAAATGTCCACTAATTTTCTTTGCATACATTAATCTTTAAATGTTCAATTTCAAATGGAGTTAGTACCTTACAGCTAAATTATTAAGTAACAGAATTAGTCAAATGTGTTTGTTCATGCTTTTGGTTTAATCATAATAAATGTATCTTAACAATCAACAGGATGGCTTGGAAGAGCAGAAGCAATCATATTTGACAAGCCTTAATGATTTTTTTCTGATCCTACTAATCATGTTTATTATTATAAATGTATATTCTGAGTCTCCTGCTGTTGAACTCCTTTCAAAAGTTAGCATGTAAAATTTGCCAGTGCATGAAAGCGCTGGAAAGTAACTCATAATGCTTCTGGAATATAGCAGCCAAAAGTGAAAGAAATCAGCACCTTGTATCACCTCTGTCTGTGTGTATTAAAGCTAATGGAGGGTGAAATTTGTTTCTTTAGATAATTTTCAGTAAACTGATTACCTTCATCAATTCTACCTTCACGATTCTAACTTTTACTTCCTGTTCTCCTCTGTTTATACCCTTCCATTTTTCAGTGCAATGTCTCAGTCACACCATATTCCCTATAAGAGGGAATCAGAAAATGGAATTAAAATTATGAGCAATTTAAAGTGATGCAAAGCTGCTGATTTTATCCACTCCTTAAATGGTTCAAAGATAAGTAAGCCATTCCTCATTTGAAAGTTGCAGTTGTTATTTAACATTTATTCCTGCAAATTTTGTCTAGAGAAAATAAAATGATAATGAACCAAAACATAAACAAGTAACATTTTATTTATAAACTGCTTCTTGGAGAAAAACAATGAGACATATTTGTATCAACTTCCATGCAATCATCCTTCTAATGTAATATTTTATCACTACTAATTTAAATTGCAGCAGTATTTCTTACTGGAGTATTGACTTATAAACCTATTAATAGGAGACGGGAGGAGCCAGTAACAAATTGCGGCTGCTAAGTGCTTCAAAACAGAAAGAAACAATTGAGCCGATACAAAGTATAAACTGCTGAATGGAAAACTATTAGCAATTGATAACAATTAATAAAGTGTATAAATACAACTTTACTGCTTAATACACAGTAGAATGTCTCTATTTCTTCAAATAATCAAAATACTTCTAAGGCTTTATTATACCTTACCTCATCAATACCATTTCTCATGACAAGGATCATTACATAGAAGTCCTTTTGGGATGTTTGTCAACAGAATGAGTAAGTGTGGAAGTAAATGAAAAGTGGAAAGAAAATAATTAAAGCTAACATTTATTCAGTGCTTACTAATTATGGTGCCAGCCATTGTTATATATATATATATATATATATATATATATATATATATATATATATATCTGTATCTATATCTAAATCTGTTTATCTATCTGACATATATTTTCTCATTTAATCATCATGGAAACCTATGCAGTTTACACCGTTATTTTTCTCATGTAATTGTTGAAGAAAATGTGGAACTGAGAGCTTAAATAACTCCCTCAGATCTCAGATGCAGTAACTGGCAGAGCCAGAGTTCACACACTTAACAATTATTCAATGATGCATTATTACTCATGAAGGACTGTGGAAATTCCAGGTGCAATTGGAAAGCTGTCAATCTGTTCTCTATCTCTGATAGAATCTGAAAAGACATTTTATGAAAACATTTAAAAACTCTATTTCCCATACTCATCATGCATCTTAAAATGTGAGCTTTTGTTCTTAGGATTATATTAGGATGTCATAATTTATAATTTCCTCTCATGTTTTAAAAATGGTGTTATCACATTACAGCTAGTGAGTGCTAGGAATATTCACCCTAAAAGAAGATTATTTCAGTAGCGATTTTAATAAGAAATAACATAATCGAGACCCTTTAATAATAGTTGCCTGCAGTAGGATTTCAAAAATCCCCTAATGTATTCATATTGAAAGCATTAAAATGTAGCTAGGTATGTTTGTTTTCGCAGGATAAAAAAAAATCCTCTCTGTCTCAGAAAACCTATAAAATAATATATATTGCATGAGTTTTATGTCACATTTTGAAATACAAACCACTAAATAAAAGTCGCACTGCAAATAGTTTATTGTTATCCTAGACTTCATACAAAGCATATTTCTAAGGTGAAAAATGAGCATTCCATGAACTAAGAATGGAATTTCAGGCATGGAAAATTCATTTTTGTTTTAAGAATACTCAAGAATAAATGGCTTATGTGTTTTATTTATTCATGAATCTTTGGGATTGCGAATAAGCCAAGTTATTATATATACAGAAATATGAAGTTTAGATTGCTTTTCATCATCAGAACAGATGCCATTTACAATTCATGAAATACCTTGTTCACAACAAATTATTTCCAACACCATCTGTCCTTTACGAACGCTATTAAAGTCCGAAGGCTTTGAAAATACACTGGTTTAATAATAAACATTTTGCAATAAACAAATTCATTCAGACATTTATTCATTGCTTTGCTAATTTATCTGTTAGTCTTCCCCTGCCCCCAAACACACACTTATACACACCAAGCTGTGATTTGTAATATTTGCTGATTTTGAAGGTATAAATCATTTCATCATGGTTGATCTCAAGCTATTAATATGACATCACTGGAAAAGGAGCTGTGAAGGAACGCACAAAAATGGGCTCTCTCAATGCCCTGTTTGTGCTGTCTCCAGGATGCGTTAGGAAAAGGTAACATTTGAGCTGGAAAACATGGTTTAAGTTCTCACTTTGGGCCGCTGTCTAGGCTTTGCAGCTAGAGGATGGGACTTTGTCAGGGACCTGCCCTTTTCTGTTGAGAATTTCTCTGCCTCCTGTCACTGTCATAACTACAGCTTATAATTTATGCTGATTACTAATTTTTACATTAATCATTATGTTTATTTAGTTGGAGATTAATTTAATCTAATTTTTACACACACACACACACACACACACACACACACGTTCTCCATGTAGGCTACACTTCAAGACATGAATGCCTTCATATAATTCATTTTGCTTATTTATTTTCCAAATTAGAGAGTGCCTTAGCAGTTTAGCCATTTATAAAAGAGAAATGGCCATATACAGGTGGAATTGTATGATGAGACAAAAGTGAAATAATTATATTGTAATCCTATATATTGGAGTCAACTGAATTTTTATTCACTTCCTTTGCCAAGTTTTTTTTTTTTGTTGTTGTTGATATCTTTATTTGTTTTTCATTTGCATGTAGTTCCTTTGTTGAAGAATAATAACTAAGTTAAATGTTTACTGGGTGTCTGAACATGCTCTCATAGCTGACGGATCACTAATCACCCTGATCACCAGTGGTCAGCATTACCAGTGGTCTACGTTATCACTGAGTTTAGGAAAGTCTTCCTTAGGAGAATATTTTTAAAATTTCAGGCCAGGCGCAGTGGCTCACACCTGTAATCCCAACACTTCAGGAGGCCGAGGTGGCTGGATCACGGGATCGGGAGTTAGAGATCAGCCTGGCCAACATGGTGAAACCCTGTCTCTACTAAAAAAAAGTACAAAAATTAACTGGGTGTGATGGTACACACCTGCAGTTCCAGCTACTCAGGAAGCTGATGCAGGAGAATTGCTTGAACCCAGGAGGTGAGGTTTCAGTGAGCCTAGATCATGCCATTGCACTCCAGCCTGGGCAGCAGAACAAGATTGCATCTTAAAAAGAAAAAGAAAAAAACAAAACAAAACAAAACTTCAGACTGCATTTTGTTTGTTTGCTTTTACAAAGAACAGAAGGACATGACTAAAGGAAGGCTGGAAAGAAAATCTCCGTAAGAGTGTATTTCAGAAGTGATTTTACATCAGTTCATTAAGGTCCTTCCTGGCTCATCAAGACTCAATTTGATTCACGTGTTCAGCACCAGCCACTTGAAAGAGAGCTAGAGTTCTGTAATGGGTCCTGTGGCAGAAAGGAGGGACATCACATATCTAGCTTCAACCCCAGTCTCACACTGGAAGTCTTAGACAAACTATTCTGTGATTACTATTTTAGCTCCTGTGATGTGTGATTAAAGTAAATAAAGCAACTACCAGACACAGTGGCTCATGCCCATAATTTTAGCAGTTTGGGAGGCCGAAGTGGAAGTATCACTTTAGGCCAGCAGTTTGAGACTAGCCTTGTTGATATAGCAAGACCTGCTGTCTAAAAAAAATAAATAAATTAGCCAGATGTGGTGGTGGTCACTTCAGGAGGCTGAGGTGGGAGGATCCCTGGAGCCAGGAGTTGGAAATTATAACGAGCTATGATCTTGTCACTGCAGTCCAGCCTGGGCAACAGAGTGTAATCCTCTTTCTAAAAAAGAGTACTGCATGACAAACAATTTTACTGGTACTGGCAATGTAGCAATGAAGAAAAAGGAAAAAAGTGAATTCTTCCTTCAATGAGGCACAGAAGTGATAAATAAAGAGAGAGATACAAAATATGTATGATAGGTGTTAATAAAGCAAGATGAGGGAATACAGTGTGGTTAGGATAATTCTTTCAGGCTGGAGAGTTTTTGTTTTTGTGTTTTTGAGACCGAGTCTCACTCTTTTCCCAGACTTGAATACAGTGGCACAATTTGGGATCACTGCAACCTCTGCCTCCCAGGTTCAAGGGATCCTCTTGTCTCAGCCTCCTGAGTAGCTGGGATCACAGACACACACCATCACACCCAACTAATTTTTGTATTTTTAGTAGAGACAGGTTTCACCATGTCGGCCAGGATGGTCTCGATCTCCTGACCTCCTGATCCACCAACCTTGGCCTCCCAAAGCGCTGGGATTACAAGCATGAGCCAACGTGCCAGACCCAGGTTGGAGAATTTTTTAAAAAGATATGACTACAACAGAAGAGAAATCCATATAAATGTATGCAGACAGTTATCACAGAGAAAACATTAAGAGTAGTGTTGATAGTTTACATGGTGTGTACAAGAAATGGAGTGGATCAGAGTGTGAAGAAGTAGTAGAAGATGAAGATGAAGAAGTTGTCAAATGCCTTTAAATGTTTTTTTTTTTTTTTTTTTTTGACAGAGTCTCCTTCTGTTGCCCAGGCTGGAGTGCAGAGCCATCTCTGCTCACTGCAAACTTCGCCTTCACCTCCTGGGTTGAAGCTTGCCTCAACTTCTAGCTGAGATTATAGGTGCCTGACATCAGACAGGCTAATTTTTGTAGTTTAGTAGAGATGGGGTTTCATCATGTTGGCCAGGCTAGTCTCGAACTCCCGACCTCAAGTGACCTGCCTTCCTTGGCCTTTCAAAGAGCTAAGATTGCAGGTGTGACCTGCCATACCAGGCCCTTTAAATGTCTTTATAGGTGGCAAAGCCAGGAAACAATTCTGGGTTTGAATGAGAAAGTGCCAAAAGCCGATTTGAGTCTAAAAAAACAAATGACAACAACAACAAAACAATCTGTATGCTGAATGAGAAAAGAATGAGGGATGGAAAATATGTGAGGAGTGAGAAACAGGAAATTACCAAAACCCAGATCAGGGAGGGTGGTAGCAGTAGAAGTTATGAATATAATTTGAAAGCAGAACCATCAGGATTTACATATTTTTTTTGGAATATGAAGAAATGAAGGATTTGTTTTCTTAAGATTTTTTGGCCTGAGTATGTATATAAGCAGTGGCACGTGTTACTCAGATGCAGAGCATATGGCCAGGTGTGTTTTTAGTAGTAGGGCCTTATCAGCATAGGTTTCTTAGATAGGAATGGACTGAACAGAAATAGTTTTCATGGCCTCTTCTTAGTTATATAATATGACTAAAGTGGGTGTTCTATAAATTTCTGGGCAAAGACAATCAAGATAGTTTCATGTAAAGAAATGGAAGATTTAGCCACTTTTGATATGGCAGATTTAAGTCATTTAAAGAGATAAATCATAAGTAATGCCAATAATAAAAATAATTATTTATCTGCAATTAACCAAGTGTTATCTCTGATTCACTGCACCTTCCTAGAATCCATAGATGTTTTTGCTGTTCTTAGAAAGGAAAAGGCAACATGTTCTTAAACCATAGCCAATCTAGTCACTGACACTAGATTTAAATCATAATCTATGACAGTTTTCCATAAGTAATTGTGATACAGAAGGCCAATCAGTGGAAGCCCTGCTCTTCTGATAGGCTGCTGATGTTTGAACTCCATCCTTCTTACATCCGCATGCATGACCAATACTGTGCTTGTGCAGATAAACAATGTCCTACAGTGCAAAGCTTCTCTCTTTGACAAGTAATAAACATACATTTTGTTTCTGATGTTGGATAGTAACTTCTTCCTTCCATAATTGGAGCGTCCATCTTAATTGTTTTAAAGACTATTACTTGGAAGCATTACATGGACATTTTGGACATACGAGCATGAAAGTTTGTCACTGTGGCCCAAATTCAGTTGTTCTCACTGCCAGGAAAATTTGTTTCAATAGTGAGCTCAGTGATGAATTATTTCATTGAGCTGTCTTTATTCATTTTGTTGTTGTTGTTGTTAAGGGTTTTAACATAACAGTTCTTGGCCTTGAGAGAAGGCAAAAAAAAAAAAAAAAAAAAAAAAAAAAAAAAAGTGGTAATCTAACTACACATACTATTTCAGGAGTCTTTTCATTAAGAGTAAATTGGAAAAGATTCAGAGTTTGTCGGGGAAAATCTAGTTAATAGGAGATGTCAAAAATCAGAGTATGGGAATGTTTCAATGTTCAGGCATAGATCCAACATCCAAAGTAAAGTTAACATTGTTCTCTTTTTTTGTAAATGAGATGCTATCTGAACGCTATCTGAGAAGGAGACTTGGTGAGATTATTGAATTAGAATGGCTAATTGCTAAGTGAGAAGATATACATCAAGCCGGCAAAATACTTAACAACGAGTGCTGGAACGTAAAAAAAAAAAAAAAAAAAAAAAAAAAAAAAAAAAAAAAGTATGAAAACCAGAAAAAACTTAAGACCCTTTAGATAAAATTACCTTTTCCCTTTTCCTGAAAGAAAAATAAGACTGATTTGTTTACTATTTTTAAAGAATTTTAAGTCTCTAGATCTGGACACCCGTAAAAATTACGAAGAGAAACGTCAATGAAAAACCTAACATTCTCTTTAATTCAGAAACAGAAGAACAAATGTAAAAACTTCATTGAATGATGTTGCTCTGTGGGAAAACGTAGTCTTTAACAATTTTCTTTCTCTACATTATCAGAGAAAATTTTCCATAAATAAAGATGCACAAAATACAGCTTTCTTACTGACAAAGGTGCAGTCATAGCTAAACAATACTACATTATCAGATCACAAGTACTAAAACTACCTGTGAAGTACTAAGTTATCTCATAAACTGTAGTCAATTGGGATCATTATTAGAAAAATAATCCTTTATTCTCCGTGACACAATCCCTGTAAGTTTAATGATGATTTAATTCACAAATGGAACTGCCAGTGAAACTGTCTTTCAGATGTGCTATTAAGGGAAGTTTAGATTTTTTTTTTTTTTTTTTGTCTCCACAATCAAATTAGAACTGATCTTGACATTAGTATACATACACAATGAATGTCTCAAGAAATAATCCAATAATTAAATATGATTGCAGAATAAATATCAGCAAGGACTCGATGATTATAAACATATTTGGAGCCATAATATTTCAGAATAAGTCTTCTTCAGTTATCATATAATTCTATTTAATGTAGATGAACATTTAGGTTATGCTTCATGAACATTAACTCAACATAGCACATGTCAAAGATGCATTGTTTGTCATGGCCTATCTCTTGATGCAAGTGCCAGAGTATATTCTCCTGGCCTCAGCAAATATACTTCCTATGATAAATTAAATAAAGCATCTTTAGATCTTGTAGAATCACCTGCATATGTAATAACATCGCCTCAATTTTTATTAAATAAAAACACTTCATATTTTTCACCTTGAGCAAATCACCATGTTAAAGAGGTGAATTTGACTTAAACCCTTAGAAAAGTGCATTATAAAGCAGCAAAATAAATCCATAGAGAAAGTCAAAGTTCTCCACACAGGTAAATGGAATCTGTTGCCAATTATAAAAGGAAACAATAGAAATGGTCAGTTTGCAAACTCCATGAGGAAAATATCTGGAATGCCTGGTAGCATCAGATAGTATTATGGATATTTTCTAAAATTCTCATAAGACAACTTTTAACAATAGGAATTCATTTGAAGTGATATTAAATAAGACTAGAGAATTTATTTTTAGGTTAAGAAATGATATGGCCAGTTCATGCATCAATTATCCAGTGTAATTCTAAAAATAATTATGGAAAGGCGGAACATGGTAATATGTCCAGAAGGACACATTCAGCATTTGCAAATGAATTTTATACAACCACTTCCTCTTTGTGTTATAAAAATGAATATGTACTATTGATGATGTTTTTCTATTTTCTGTATGTATTGAAGCAATCTCACCTATATAAATCTAAATATAGTTCACATATTTATTATTATTTATCTAAAAACTGCCTAAGGCTTAGTCATCATTAACTGTTTGGGATGGACATTTGCTGGATATTTTTCTCCTCAATATTCATAAACATGAATGTATAAACAGAATTACATGCAAGGATTAGAAACTTCTGCTTTTTGTGTTAATGAATGAATGAACAAATAAGTGCAGATAAATCTGGCAAAAGATAAATTGAAGATCATGGTTTAGGTCAGGAAGAATCCTAACATGTTCTGTGTCCACTTCTTATTTTCCAGCAGCAAAGAAGAATTCTAACCAGAATTATCCAGCTGTATATAAGAATAGAAAATACAATTGACTGAAAGGATGATAGATTTTAATTAATTTAAAAAATATAGTCCTAAGCATATTTTGGTGTTTAATATATACGATAATTTTTTTAGAGAAGCTAAAATGAAAATTAGAAGATTCTTTCTATGATATCCTCCCTATGATCCTTAAGTGCTCCTCCTTTTCACACATCCTCAAGCTGTCTGTTGTATCTTAGTATTTGGACTTAAGAGTCATGCCTATATTCTGCATTCTAGCATATTGTAAACTTAATCCAGTAAAATTCAGCTCTTCTCTGATATGCAAAATGATGAGCATTTTCACTGTCACTCACAGACCCTTGAAATGACCAAAAAAAAAAAAAAAAGGATATAGAATCTATGTTTTATAAAAATATCCAAAGACCTGAGGAAATGCTCACCATAGGCACTTCGTGATACATGATACTATATACAATGTGTGTAGAGTAAACATTCAATTTTTAAAGTGTGTGTGCCTGTGTGTGTACATGCATGTAGGCCACAGAAAATAACTAATCACAAACATCAACACTATGATAATCAGTATCCCTAGAATATAGTAATATAGTTGGTTTTTATTGTATTTACATTACACGTTTTTGGCTTACAGTTCTTCCATACTAAACATATTTTTATTATAAGAAGAAAACACAAACACATTTTACTTTCATTTAAGGATAAAATTTGTCATAATAATTCTGAAGTATTTCAGTTTATATAAAAATATATATTTCTTTTTTTTCAACATTAATGAACTTGTAAAATATTTTATGATTTAGTGTAGTCTACAAGAAACTCTCAGTTATATAAACTCTCTGTGGTTGTTTATGGTAGAAAATAAAACAAAGAAAGATTTATACAGTTTTGCACCCACTTAAATACTAGCAGAGTAAGATGGAGTGCATGATTAGTTCTTAGCCAAAATTTAAGCATACTATTCAAAAGTTTCAATTTACTTATTGCTGTTGTTGATCAAGAATGCTTTATTTGCGGGGAGAGGGAAGTGGAAAATGTTTAATCTTCATAAATGATAAATTGAAGAAATCACATGAGAATAAAAATTCTCTTTTGGGAAAATATTAAGGTCAAAGTCCAGTTAGTATTCTCTAATGAAAATGATTGTTACCTTTCAACTGAAATCAATTATTTGTGAATATTTTGGCAATATTTCAGACTAAAAGTAAATATGAAAATAAAACTTTAAAAATTGATATGTGTGTATGAATGATATGGTATGAAATTTGCGGGACTCCCTGTCTGTGTTCCCTTCCGTGAGCGCTCCCTTCGTGGAAGCCACCTTTCTCTCACCCAGATTTTCACTCTGGAGTCCACTTCCACACTCTGTCATGGAAGTCTGCCTTCCCCTCCTAAACTCCATCTCTCTCTATTCCCTTCCACTCAGTGTGGAAGCTGCTTTCCTCTCCTGGATTCCATCTTTCTGGATTCTCTCACTCAGTGTGAGAGTTAGCTGCTTCCTTCTCTCTCCTTCTCCTGTTTCTCTCTCTCTTTAAATAAATCACTTTCTCAAAAAAAAAAAAAAAAAAAAAAAAAAAAAAAGAAAAGAAAAAAGAAAAAAGAAAAGAAATTTGTTGGCCAGGCGCGGTGGCTCAAGCCTGTAATCCCAGCACTTTGGGAGGCCGAGGCGGGTGGATCACGAGGTCAAGAGATCAAGACCATCCTGGTCAGCAAGGTGAAACTCGTCTCTACTAAAAATACAAAAAGTTAGCTGGGCATGGTGGTGCGTGCCTGTAATCCCAGCTACTCAGGAGGCTGAGGCAGGAGAATTGCCTGCACCCAGGAGGCGGAGGTTGCGGTGAGCCGAGATCGCGCCATTGCACTCCAGCCTGGGTAACAAAAGCGAAACTCCACCTCAAAAAAAAAAAAAAAAAAAAAAAAGAAATTTGTTAAATTCAATTGGCATCAAATTAGTGTAAATTTATAGACTATATCTACCTTTTAAAAAGCTTCCTTTAAAAGAAGACAAGGTGGTGATTCCTCAAGGACCTAGAAATAGAAATTCCATTTGACCCAGAAATCCCATTACTGGGTATATATCCAAAGGATTATAAATCGTTCTACTATAAGGACACATGCACACGAATGTTCACTGCAGCACTGTTTACAATAGCAAAGACCTGGAACCAACCCAAATGCCCATCGATGATAGACTGGACAGGGAAAATGTGGCATATATACACCATGGAACACTATGCAGCCATAAAAAACCATCGTTCGTGTCCTTTGTAAGGACATAAATAAACCTGGAAACCATCATTCTCAGCAAACTGACACAAGAACAGAAAATCAAACACCAGATGTTCTCACTCATAGGCGGGTGTTGAACAATGAGAACACATGGACACAGGGAGGGGAGCCTCACACACTGGGGTTTGTTGGGGGGAAATAGGGGAGGGGCAGAAGGAGGTGGGGAGTTAGGGAGAGAGAGCATGGGGAGAAATGCCAGATATAGGTGAAGGGGAGGAAGGCAGCAAATCACGCTGCCATGTGTGTACCTAGGCAACAATCTTGCATGTTCTTCACATGTACCCCAAAACCCAAAAGGCAATTTAAAAAAATTTAAAATAAATAAATTAATAAAATTTTAAAAAGCTTACATTTAGTACATATTATTTGTCAGATATGTGGATGGGAGGAATTTCCATAGTCAAGTGAGTTTGGGGTGTTTCTGGGAGTTTAGCTCATGTAAGAGGGAGAGAGAGGGAGTGAAGGAGGTAGCTCAGTTATGTTCAATGTGTGTGAATATGGGTGTGAATGAGCATGTGGGTAAAAAGGTGCCAGTGTAAGAAGGTGGCAGAAGTTGTACATACGTTAACTGGCTCCACTCTTCTGTTGAATTAAAGCTGGGCGTAAGTATGCTAATGTATCTTATCACTAAACACTTCTGACTACTGATCTACACAATATGTTGTTAAGAAAGGATTTTATTAAATGAATTAAAGTTTCAATCCAAACTTTTGCAAAGGATGTTTGTATTCATATAATACCTACTGCCATCCTAATGAACTGAGGAGGAACATACTATTGTAAATATGTATATGTAGTTAGGATATTGTATCCTCCAGCTGCAAAATATTATCTTCAAACAATCTGTTCTGAGAAATGATGGTGAATAAAGATGAACTATGTGTAATTCTCAGAACATATAGTGTCCTTTCATAGTGTAGTATGTACATACTAGTATCAACCGAAATTCCTGCACTTCTTTTCCTTATAAGGCACATTTCTATTTTTCCACTGATCTCACTTCAGTTTTATAGAACTTTCTCTTACATTTGTAGTCACCACTGGATATTAACTCTCCTATGACCCCTCCATGCCCTGGTCTATTTTTTACCATCACCCTGCCATGTTTATTGGCATTGTTTAGTAACCCAATTACATACATATTTACGTAGCTCCTAGAAATCACTGTCCTTGATGCAGGGACTCTTTCTTCCCTTTATATTCCCAGCCACTGAACATACTACTTGTTGATTACAAGGCACTCAAAAATGTTTGTTGAGTGAATGATGAATGACTGAACATTCTTCTACAAAACTGTTTCCATGGACAGAAAAATTAGTACACATTTCATTTTCCGCTAAATGTTCAAAAAATGAAACTCTGGATGTTAGCAATTTCAAAATCAACAAGTCACTAATAATCACAATCTATGTCCCATATCATAAATCAGAAGAGCCAACATCCAATCATGAACTCTTGGAAAGTAGATATAACCTTGAATTCACTTGAACATGAAAGATGAATAATGTGTCTGCTTGGACTGTATTCGTTGAAAGCAGAAACCAAGCAGTCATAGAAAGGACAGTTAATTGAATTTTTCAAAAGATTTGATTTGTATTAATGACTTCATAAATTATTTGCTCTCAATGTTGTACACTTTTTATCTTTCACAGCTTCATTTTTCTCATATACTAAAAAGTGAAATATTAATATCTACTTCCTAATTCAATCGGTGTGAAGTAAAGAAATGTATGGCTATGCATCAGAGACTTTCAGTAGTCGTGTTGCAAATAAACCTCAATTTTTTTATGCTTTTAAACTTTTTATTTTATACATCTTGCATATATCAAATTATGTGGGTTAATCTGGAATTATAGAAATATCTAGCATATATTCTGTATTCACAACATATTTAAAATCTAGAGTAAATAAAAGGAATAAGAAAGGAAATGATCAGAAATTCAGAATGTTTTTAATAAATGCAAAACAATAATGTCAATGATGTATCTTCCATAAAGGGTATTATGCTTATAAAAGTACATTTCAGCATGCTTTAAGTTTCCTGGCAGAAACTTTAGAGAAAATAAGTTACATGGCTCTAATTATTAGAAATGACAGACCATAATAATGACTGTATGATAATGCGTCACTTTTAAAAACCAAATTTAATGAAAACCGAAGCGATTGTTCAGATATTTGTTTAAAGAACTAAAAAGTAGTTGAGAAATATTGATGCAAAGGCATAAGAATAGCACAATGGACTCTGGGAACCCAGGCGGAAAGGGTGGGAGAGAGGTGAGGGATAAGAGACAACAAATAGGGTGCAGCGTATACTGTTCGGATAATGGGTGCACCAAAATCTCATAAATCATCACGGAAGAACTTATTTATGTAACCAAACACAACCAGTCCCCCAATAACCTATGGAAATTAAAAAACAAATAATAAATAAAAATAAAAAGAGTAAGAGAAAGGGAGATGGGGGAAGCCCTCACCCTCATTTGCAAGAAAGTCGTTCACATCATTTCCAATCACATCCCAGTGCAGGAACTCAATCAGGAACCCACCACGCGCTGCGGGCAAGTCTCAGGCTGCGTAGCGATGGTCCTGCTAAAATTCATGCCCCTAGTCCTGGTCAGTACTTGCCCTCCCCTTCACACCAAGACAGCCTTGTTCTCAATATAACACACAATATAGTACTGACATCCCTGGCATTCTACTTCAGATTTTTGACTTTGCAGTGGCATGAAAATAATACTCATTCAGTAGGGAATGTACCTGGGGTACTCATACAACCTGTCTTTGTTCACTTTCAGCACAGTATTCAATACATTGCATGAGATATGCAACACTTCACTTCAAAAAAAATCTTGAGAAATACTGAGATATTTATTTAAAGGACCAAACAGATATTTATGTAAAAGACTGAACAAATATTTGGCCAACATCCTCCCAATAATAGACAGATATAACCCCATATTAATTTATTTGAGACAATACAGTATTTCAGAATATCTGTGGACAGAATATTGAAATTCAGACCAGTGAAGATTCATGTTACTCGTAGCTAAAAAAATGTGGTATAATTGTAAAGTTTTATCATGAAACTAACTGGTCCCAAGAATAGAGTGGAGTACCGTTTGTCGGAGGCCAACTTGCTTAAGTATTGTGTTTGATGTTTCTTAAATTATTAACTGTGTTAAGGAAGTGCTTCATAATAGAGCAGAGATTTTGCAGCCATAAACAAGCTGGATGATATAAAGTTATATAAAATTATATTATTTGTGAATGCCTAAAATGATAATACTTCATAATGGAAAAATGTTGAAAGTGTATATCTTGGCAAAAATCTGAGCATGTGGTAAACTTAGCATATTCCAATAAAAGTTAAAAATGTCATTTAAAATACCAACAAATATTACATGGTGAGATTTTATATTTATTTGTTTTAAATGCATGTTAATGATATATGGTACAATTTTTAAGATATGCAGAATCGAGCTTAGATAACCTTAAAATCTTAATCAACTAATGGAGAACACAAATGTTTTTTGCACTAGAATCCAAGAAGAAATATTAAATTACTGTGCAAAGTATGAGAGAAATCCAAAGACATATTCCCCAAGTAAAGCCAGATATGTTGACTTGACACTAGGACAATAAATCTTGAACAATAAATCGTCATCATACTGAATGGATAATTACAGAAAATGAGCTTCTTTTTTGTAATATAGGGAGAAAACCAGTTTTTCACTTAACCGGCAAACAGACTGCCATATCAAGACCCAAACATGAGAACTGTAAAAGAGTCAGAGGCCAAGTTCTCTGATATATTAATATAAGTTTTAGTTCTAATCTATGAACTCTGAATCATGTGGTGGACTTAATAAAGCTATTGTTTGGGAAGTATTGAATTTATTAAGAGAAGAAGGAAAACAATAAATTATATCATTCCCAATAAGCACTCAAAGAAGCTAACAAAAATTTGTGACATACATAAGAAAGCAAGAAAACCTAATACAAATGAATTATTCCAACTAAAGGACCTATAATAATTGCAACCATATGAGTAGTTTTCTAATAAAGTTAGTAATTAGAAACAAGAAATGCATAAGGCACCTAGAATTAATTATGAAACTAAACATAATTAATATAAAATATACAAAGTAGAAATCTTAAAAAATGTACATGTACTGACAAAAGTCTCAAAAGAAGTTATAGAAAGCAGATTAGATACATTCGACGAGAGAATTACAGAATAAAAGTACTGATGGAAGAAATTAATCATGATAAGACACAGAGAGATAAGAAAATTGAAAATACAAGAGTGAAGCTAAGAGGTGTGGAGGGTAGAATCAGAAGTGTAGATATGCATCTAAAATACTACAACAGAAAATAATGGAAAGCGTGAGAAAAAGATGCTATTGAAGAGTTAATGGCTGGAAAATATACAGTACTAAATAGAGACAAGAGTCATCAAAGATTTTAATGCAGAAATTAATTATTGCTGGGCCACCTATATTCCTAACACTGGGAGGCCAAGGCAGCAGGATCATCTGAGGCCAGTATTTCAATGTCAGCCTAACCAACAAAGCAAAGAACCCATAGCTACAGAAAATTAAAAAAAAAAAAAATAGTTTAGCATGGTAACACATGTCTGTAGTTCCATCTACACAGGAGGCTGAGGTGGGAGGACTGCTCGAGTCTGGGGAGGTAGAGGTTGCAGTGATCCGTGATCATGTCACTGCACTCCAGCCAGGGTGACAGAGCAAAAGTCTCAAGTTAATAACTGAGATTAAAGTTAATTTAGTAAATTAGGCCATAGATTTTAATGCAAAAATCAAATGTCAATCAATTAAATCTTCAATTGTAAATGACTCTTAAGAGTTTTCAATGAGAAAGTAAATGTAATGGTAATAGTACAAATAATTATATTGTCAAACCCGCCTAAGATTTTATAAAATGTTAGAAAAATTCAGACTTAAAGTCACTAACAAAACAATGTGATTACTGAGAAGAGTAAGCTATTCATAGAAGTAAAATAGGCTCCACAATAAATACTAACATTTGGGGAGACCCTAAATATACAATTTCAAGTTAAAAATCATCTTACGGTTTGTGTGGAAATAAAATAATGCACAAGAAAAATAGGCGGGTGTTGAACAATGAGAACACATGGACACAGGGAGGGGAGCACTACACACTGGGATCCGTTGGGGGGAAATGGGGGAGGGGTGGGGGGGTGGGGAGGTGGGAAGAGATAGCATGGGGAGAAATGACAGATACAGGTGAGGGGACGGAAGGCAGCAAAGCACACTGCCATGTGTGTACCTATGCAACAATCTTGCATGTTCATCACATGTACCCCAAAACCTAAAATGCAATAAAAATAAAAAATAAAAAATGAAAAATAAAAAAATACAAGAAAAATAATATACTGATTGGAAGATATATTATTTCTTTTTAAAATCAGGTATTGTTTTCTTCTCTTACTTTACTAAATTTATCTTTTAAAAAATGCATACTTTTCTAAAAAGGGGGACTAAGAGATTTAAAATCACCTCACCATAATTACTGAGGTCAAAAATGAGCTGCAGCCCTAACAATGCAAATTCAAAAGCAATTTATACATAATTAAAATATATCAGTGGGGCATGTTGGCTCACGCCTGTAATCCCAGCACTTTGGTAGGCTGAGGCGGGGTTATCACCTGAGGTAAGGAGTTTGAGACCAGCCAGGCCAATATGAAGAAATCCTGTCTCTACTAAAAATACAATAATTAACTGGGCATCGTGGCAGGTTCCTTTAATCCCAGGTGTTCTGGAGGCTGAGGCAGAAGAATCGTTTGAACCCGGGAGGTGGAGGTTGCAGTAAGCCAAGATTGTGCCATTACACTCCAACCTGGGTAACAGAGAAAGACTCTGTCTCAGGAAAAAATAAATAAATAAATAAATAAATAAAATATATTGGAACATGAACTTGACTGTAAATGGTATTCTATATTTTGACTGAAGTTTATTTCTATAATTTTAAATGTTTATCAGTAAAATAATACCACATATTTGTATTAGAAGGTATTTTCCAAGGCCAGATGAGATTGGCAGGCTCAATGATACATAACTCAATATGCTGCTGACCAATTTGTTTTCACAGGCTAAAAACATTAATTAAGACATAGCATTATGAAATGAGGGAGAAAAACAAAGCTATTTCCTCAGTGTTAATTTAGTATTTGAGTATGAACAAGTTTGTGAAAGCAACTTAATAAAACTATAGAAGTTTGGAAACATGTTTTCTAGGAAAACAGTGTGTTCATTTGACTCTAATTCCAGTTTTCATATTTATTACAGTATAATATTAACAATTGCTGAGTAGCAAAATGGAGTTACTAATGTTTATAATTATTCTCTCAGGAATAATTTAGGGTCAATGTTATGGAATAATAATGAAAAATTTTTAAAATGATGCATGATAGTCATATGAGGACTGACTAACAATTAGGAATTTTCTATGTGAGAAGGACAAAGAACAATATTTAGAGTGTATACAAAATGAAAAGTGTATTACATATTTTAGAAGATTAGCTGCAACAATAATCAATATCGTGAGTTAACAAACTGAATTATATTTGGAGCAAAGCACCTCTGAACCTGGGTAATAAAATTTGGCCCAAAGCAGCCTCTTAATACAGCTTGATGGGTAAGCAAGTTGTAACCTAACCTGAGTGTCCCCTTGTAACCAAGCAACTGAGTCTCATCCAATCACAGTAGTTGACACGTCTGCCAATCCCAGGCTGAAAGCTTCCAGATTATGCCCAAATAAGGCAAAGGCTGAATTGCACCTATTAGGTAATCTCTGTATGTCATTTTCTGTTTATCTTGTTTTAAATGCAGGTCACCATGTTGTCAGTGGGGGTATTCTACCCATCTCTGGTCTGGAATGCTGACCAATTCGAGAATCATTTTATTACTCAAATAAACTTTGTAAAATTTAGCTGGTCTTGGATTTGAATGTTTTTTGTTTTTGTTTTTGTTTTTTTGGTTTTTGTTTGTTTGTTTGTTTTGTTTTCCCTAAAACAGACTAAGGTAGGGAACCACATCCACAATAGAACTTCCAGGAAGTCTCAAGAACAACTAGCAACCACTCTAGGTACCTGCCAGTGCCCACTAAGCCCCATGATCTCCCCAGGCATGGCTAAGTTCTCTCTCTCATCCTGAGTCCCACTAATCTTGTGTCTTGAGCTCTCTAAGGTTATGTGAGAAACCCCTGTGTTCTTCATTTTCTTACTTTTTATTTTCTTTTTCATACTTAACTGAATTAGATTTACTTAAGAGGCATTGGGTGTCTCATACCAAAACTCAACTGTGTTCAGAATCCAGTTGGATAAAAGAGTTAACGGAATTTGATCCAGGTAAGGGCCTTGATTAGTCATTTTTTATCTCTTTGGCATTTTAACTCAGGATTTTGAGCTGTGAGGGAGTAGTTAGCCTTTGTAAGTCATGGCAGATAGAGTACTGGGTCCTGTAACAGGAGGCCTCAGTCTGATTGGATCAGAAAGAGGTGAAGTGGGCTCAGTAGTTATGAGAAATCAGGGAATCATGGCTTTATCATGCCCCAAGGAGTCTAGAACTTCTCCACCTGGAACTCCAGGCAATATTATGTGTAAAACCGATAAGCCTGGTACCTATGCCTTCTTAGAAAGGAATGGATCTTTAAAAATTAATATAAAATTTCAATAGTCACAGTGGGGTAAGTTTCAATTTGTATAAAATTGCTTATTTGAGAGGTATAGTAGAAAGGAATGGATTAAAAAACAATCACAATTATAATGAGATTCCTTTTTTTTTAATTGACAGGCAGAGACATCTAAAAGATGAATCAAGAATTACCTCCATTTGTGGCATTTCTATTTTTTCTGAGCGGAGTTTTGTAATTCTGGCTGTAGATATCTTTCACCTCTTTGTTTAGTTACATTCCTAGGTGTTTTTTGTTTGTTTGTTTTGTGGAAGTTGTGGATTGCATTCCTGATTTGGCTTTTGGCTTGACTGGTTTTGGTATATAGGAATGCCAGTGATTTTTGTATACTTATTGTGTGTCCCAAGATTTTGCTGAAGTTGTTTATAAGTTTAAAGAGCTTTAGGGCTAAGACTAAGGCATTTTCTAGTTATAAGATTATGTCATCTGCAGACAGGGATAGTTTGACTTCCTTTATATTTGAATGCCCTTTATTTCTTTGTCTTGCCTGATTGCACTGGCCAAGGCTTCCAAAACTGTGTTAAATAGGAGTGGTAAGAGAGAGTATCCTTGCCTTGTGCTGGTTTTCAAGAAAAATGCTTCTAGGTTTGCCCATTCAGTATGATGTTGGCTGTGGGTTTTTCATAGATGGTTCTTATTCTGAGGTACGTTCCTTCAACAACTAGTTTATTGAGAGTTTTTTAGGTGAAGATGTTTTGAACTCATTGAAAGCCTTCTCTGCATCTGTTGAGATGATCATGAGGTTTTTGTCTTTAGTTCTGTTTCTGTGAAGAATAATATTTATTAATTTGTTTATGTTGAACCAACTTGGTATTCCAGAAATAAAGCCTACTTGACGATGGTGTTTTTTTTTTTGTTTGTTTTTTTTTTTTTTTTTTTTTTTTTTTTTTTTTTTTTTTTTTTTTGCTGTGCTGCTGCATGCATTTTGCCAATATTTTGCATCGATGTTCATCAAGGATACTGGCATGAAGTTTTTGTTGTATCTCTACCAAGTTTTGGTATCAGGATAATGCTGGCCTTATAGAATGAATTAGGGAGGAGTTGAATCCATCCTCCACAATTTTGTAGAATAGTTTCAGTAGGAATGGTATCAGCTTTTTTTTTTTCTTTTTTTTGATATGGACAGAATCTGGGCTCACTGCAATCTCCACCACCTGGATTCAAGTGACTCTCCTGCCTCAGCCTCTCAAGCAACTGGGATTATAGGTGCCGGCTACCACACCCAGCTAATTTTTCTATGTTTAGTAGAGATGGTGTTTCACCATATGGGCCAGACTGGTCTCAAACTCCTGACCTCAAGGGATCCTCCCTCCTTGGCCTCTCAAAGTGCTAGGATTATAGGTGTGAGCCATTGTGTCTGGCTGATACCAGGTCTTCTTTGTCATCTGTTAGAATTTCACTGTGAAGCCATCTGGTCCCAACCTTTTTTTTTTCTTTTTTTTTCTGGTTGCTAGATTATTTATTACTCATTCAACCTTGGAACTTATCATTAGTCTGTTCATGGTTTCAATTTCTTCTAGATTCAGTCTTAGGAGGGTGTATGTGTCCAGCAATTTATTCTTTTCTTCTAGGTTTCCTAGTTTGTGCATACAGAAGTGTTCTTAGTAGTAATATCCCTTTGTCGTTTTGATTGTGTTTATTTGAATGTTCTCTCTTTTATTATTTATTACTCTAGCTAGTGGCCTGTCTTATTATTTTTTTCAAAAATAAACTCCTTGATTTGCTGGGTTTTTGAATGGTTTTGCATGTCTTGATCTCCTTCAGTTCAGTTCTGATTTTGGTTGTTTCTTGACTTCTGTTAGCTTTGGGATTTACTTGTTCTTGCTTCTCTAGTTCTATTAGTTATGATGTTAAGTTCTTATCTGAGATCTTGCCAACTTTTTGATGTGGGCTTTTAGTACTATAAATTTCCCTCTTATTATTGCCTTAGCTGTGTCCCAGGGATCCTGATTTGGTGTATATTTGTTCTCATTAGTTTCAAATAACTTCTTGATTTCTGCATTAATGTTATTATTTACCCAAAAGTCATTAAGGAGCAGGTTGGTTAATTTCAATGTAGTTTCCTGGTTTTGCATGACCTTTTTCTTAGTTTCTATTTCTATTTTTATATGCTGTGGTCCAAGAGTGTGTTTGGCATGATTTCAGTTCTTTTGTATTTAAAAAGGTTTATTTTATGTCTAATTGTATGGTCAGCTTTAGATTATGTGTCACATGATGATGAGGAGAATCTATGTATGCTGTTTTGAGTTCAGTGTTCTGTGGAAGTCTATTGTTCCATTTGATCCAGTGTTGAGTTCAAGTTCTAAATATATTTGTCAATTTTCTGCTTTGACGCTCTGTCTAATGCTGTCAGTGGAGTGTTGAAATTTCCCACTATTATTTTGTGGGAGTCTAAGTCTCTTTGAAAGTCTTAAATAACTTGCTTTATGAATCTAGGTGCTAATAGATAGGAAATATCAATACTATAAAATGGCCTTACTGCCCAAAGCAATTTACAGATTCAGTGCTACTACTATCAAACTACCAATGACATACTTCACAGAACTAGAGAAAAAAATCTATGTTAAAATTCATATAGAACCAAAAAACGAGATTGAATAGCCAAGGCAGTCCTAAAGAAAAAGAACAAAACTGGAGGCATCATGTTACCTGACTTCAAACTATACTACAGGGCTACAGTAACCAAAATAGCATGGTACTGGTACAAATCCAGACACATAGACCAATGTGACATAATTGAAAGCCCAGAGATAAGGCCACACACCTATAAACATCTGATCTTTGACTAAACTGGAAAAGCAATGGAGAAAAGACTGCCTACTCAATAAACGGTGATGAAATAACTGTCTTTCCATTTGCAGAAGATTGAAACCAAATCCTTTTTTTGCTCTATAAGCAAAATCAACTCAAGACAGGTTAAAGACTTAAATACAAAGCTCAAAATTATAAAAACCCTGGAGACCAAACTAAGCGGTACCATTCTGGCCACAGAAATGGGCTAAAATGTTATGATGAAGATGCCAAAAGCAATCAAAACAAAAGCAAAAATTGACAAATGAGATCTAAGCAAGAGACACTGCACAACAAAAAAACAGAGTAAACAGACAACAGAAATAATGGGAGAAAATATGTACAAACCATGCATCTGACAAAGATCTAATATCTAACATCTATAAAGAACTTAAACAAATTTACAAGAAGAAAACAAACAACTTCATTTAAAAGTGGGCAAAACACATGAACTCATACTTTTCAATAGAAGATATACAATCAGCTCAAATAGCAGAGCTTGCTTAGAAATATTAAGAAAAAGAAGCTCAATATCACTGATCGTTAGAGAAATGCAAATCAAAACCACAATGACATAGAATCTCACACCAGTAAGAATGACTTTTATTAAAAAGTCAAAAAATAGCATATGCTGGTGAAGTTGCAGAGAAAAGGAAACACTTATACACTGTAGGAGTGTAAATTAGTTCAACCCTTGTGAAATTCTCTGTGGCAATTCCTCAAAGAGCTAAAAACAGAACCACTACCATTTGACCCAGCAATCCCATTATTGGGTATATACTCAAAGGATTATAAGTTGTTCTGCTATAAAGACACATGTTCATGTTACATTCATTGCAGAACTATTGACAATAGTGAAGACATGAAATCAACCTAAATGCCTGTCAATGTTGGACTGAATAAATAAAATGTGGTACATATACACATGGAATACTATGCAGCCATAACAAAGGATGAGATTATGTCCTTTGCAGGAACATGGATGGAACTGGAGGCCATCATCCTTAGCAAATAAACACAAGAACAGAATATTAAATATTGTGTGTCCTCCCTTATAAGTGGGAACTAAGTGTTGAGAACACATGGACACAAAGAGGGGAACAACAGATGCTAGAACCTTCTTGAGGATGGATGCTGGGAGAGAGAGAAACAGAAAAAATAACTAGTGGGTGCTAGACATACTACCTGGTGATGAAATAATCAGTATAACAAACCTCATACGTGAGTTTACATATATAACAAATGTACACATGTACCACTGAACCTAAAATAAAAGTCAAAAAAAAAAAATTTATTAGCTCATGCCTGTAATCCCAGCACTTTGGGAGGCAGGTGGATTATGAGATCAGGAGTTCAAGACCAGCCTGTCCAATAGAGTGAAAGCCTATCTGTACTAAAAATACAAAAATTAGCTGGGCATGGGAGTGGGCTCCTGTAGTCCCAGCTACTTGGAAGGATGAGGCAGGACAATTGTTTGAACCCAGGAGGCAGAAGTTGTAATGAGCCAAGATTGTATCACTGCACTCCAGCCTAGGACTCTATCTCAAAAAAAAAAAAAAAAAAAAAAAAAAAAAAAAATTAATTTCCTCAGTACAGAAAGTAAACAGGCATTTGTAGCTGCAGTAACTAAAGGATCAAAGAGGACCTCTTTGTGTAGATTTTTAAACCAAAAGCAAAATCTCCTAAAGAACTCTCTTCCTGTTCCCAAAGATGTCTGCCCATATTGCAAACAGCCAGTTTATTAGAAAATAGTCTCTCTCTTTGTTGCTTTTTTTTTTCTTTCTTATTTTGAGACAGGCTCTCTGTCTGTTGTAGAGGCTGGAGTACAGTGGCACCATCATGGCGTACTGAAATCTCAGCATACTGTATCCTCCCACCTTAGCCAACTTGAGTAGCTGGGACCACAGACACACACCACTACACCTATTATTATTTTTTATTATTATTTTTTCTAAAGGCAAGAGCTCTCTGTGTTGCCCAGGCTGATCTTGAACTCATGGACTCAAGTGTACCTCATGCTCCAGACACCCAAAGTGCTGGGATAATAGGTCTTGAGCCACCATGCCTCGCTTTTATACCAGCACTGTTTTCCCATGAAAAGAAGTCCACAGGGACCCTTCTGTTGTTTTTCCCCTTTCTCTTTCAATTTGATTCTGCTTCTCCCATGGTAATTCTTTATTCACTGAAACCTCTTTCTCAAACCCTTGCAGCCACCTCTCTCTTGTCATGATCTTTGCTATGACCCAAAATACTTTATTGGTAAGAACTGCTGAAAACGTTTTGTATTCAATTTCCAATTCCTAAAGTTATTTTACAGAAAGTTGATTGGTTCATATATGGTCTTGTACAAAAAGAAATGATGAGCAAGACTCACATAGCAGAACTTGTTTAGAAATATTGTGAACTTTTCTGAGCTCAAAATACAACAAGCAGTATTTCCTACATGTACTGAAACTACATTAACTTATAAGCTGCCATTAGACCAAGTAGTGAAGGCATAACCTAATTGTTTTACAGCAGTAGAAGCAACAATCAAATTAGTAAAGGTCTTATCTAGTTTTAGAGAATGAACTTTTCTTGTTGGGTCCAGGTGTTTGTAGAAAGTGTAATTGAACCAGTCAAACTCAGTACCTTTTGGCAAGTAGACTAATATCTTTTGAACTTTCCTTTTTCCTCTAGTGTCCATCTAAAATATTGCAACTTACTTATCCCTGCTACTCATGAAGACTACAATTGTGGTGTGTGAATGTATAATAGTATCAGAATGAGTGACCCTCTGTCTTGATTTACAAGATACTGAATTGAAAGATTGTTAGTTAATACTTTCTGTTGATGGGTTTTATGCCAAAAAATCAGGAAGAAAAATAAGTAAGGTATGCTGTTAATGTCCAATCCACATAGCAAACTTTACCTTTGTTTAAGGTATTTTTCCTTATTGTCCTACCTTAACTGGCCCTTTACATATGCTCCTCTTTTTTGGCTTAGTCAAGTGATGAAATTTGAACTCGATTACTCAGATCTGTGTATTTTAGATAATGTTTTACCTTGCCTTCTTTATGACCTGAAACTATCCTTTTATAAAGCAGATTTAGAGAGATCACTTTAGCAAAAGAAGAAGAAGAAAAGATATTTTAAAATTAGGCCAATAAAATATTTAAAAGTATTTCCCACAAATATTAATAGAAAGCTTTAGCCATTTGGTCAGAATTATTATTCAATTGACCAGAAAAACCATGTTTATCCAGATTAAAAAAAAAAAAAAGATTAGTGACTTTGTATTATTGTACCTGGGATAGAGCTAAAATTATACAATAAAAGCGCTAAGATCTATTTCTGTCTATATATTTGTATGTCTTCATTTATAATATACATATGTGTGATTATTTTTCTCTCTTTTAATGGCATTGGCAAATTAAATTTTAGAAAGGTGAATTTCATTGGCTTATAAAAGTAAACTACTCTCTCAAAAACGTAAGTATTGACCTAAATATTTTTTCCACTTCACATGACTTGAGTAATCTTTGTTACATAAGAATATTGTTGCTTTGATTAAGATAAACATGTCTTTAGAGTTTTTGTAATTATATCAGTTAGCAGTGGAAGGTATCTGAGTCATGTGGCACCACAGTATGTTACTGGCTGTGAATCCTCACAGGCCTGCAGCAACCTCAGTTCCTGCCTCCTCAGAAGAAAGAATTCCACTGATGGGCACAAGGCAATAGAAGAGATGAGACAAGTTTTAGAGCAAGAGTGAAAGTTTATTTAAGAACTTTACAGCAGGAATGAAAATAAGTAAAGTACACTCGGAAGAGTGTCAAGCAGGCGTCTTGACAGATCGAGTGCATGATTTGACCTTTTGGCTTGTGTTTCTTTATATATTATTATTTTTGAGACAAAGTCTCACTCTGTCTCCCAGGGTGGAGTGCAGTGGTGCAATCTCAGCTCTCTTCAAGTTCCAGCACCTTGGGTTCAAGTGATTCTCCTGTCTCAGTTTCTCCAGTAGCTGGGACTGCAGGCATATGCCACCACACCCAGCTAATGCTTGTATTTTTGGTAGAGATGGGGTTTCACCATGTTGGCCAGGATGTCTTGAAGTCTTGACTTCAAGGGATCCATCTGCAACAGCCTCTCAAAGTGCTGGGATTACATACATGAGCTACTGCACACCTGGCCTGGTTTGGGGTTTTATATGTTGCTTCTGGGGTCTTGCATTCCTTCTCCCCTGACTCCTCCCTTGGGGTCGGTTGTTCACATGCTCAGTGACCTACCAGCACTTGGGAGAACTGAATGCTCGGTGCATTTACTAGAGATATATAAATGCTCACTTGAGACATTCTTTCTTTACCAGTTGAATGCTCCTAGACAGTCATATACTAAACTCTGTCATTTTGTCTCAACGTACATGCTTAAGCCCATTTGTCCAACTCCTGAAATCTTATCAGGAAGCTGCTGATCAACAGTTTTAGGGTTTTTTCTCTCTATTGAGGGATTGCTCCATGGTGTTAACTGTGACCAATTATTATTTTGGAGAAACAGTGTAACAACCACCTGACCATCACCTGATGTTCTCCTAACATTCCTGGTGGGTGGTGGTGTGGATGGGGTTTCTTGCCCTACTGATGTCTTTTTGACTGCCTACTGTAACATATTGATATGGTGTGATTCTGTGTCCCCACCCAAATCTCTAATTGTAGTCCCATAATTCCCACATGTGGTAGGAGGGGCCCCCTGGGAGATACTCAAATCATGGAGGTGGTTTCCCCCATACAGTTCTTGTGGTAGTGAAGAAGTCTCATGAAACCTGATGGCTTTATAAGGGGTTTTTGCTTTTGCTTCTCTCTCTTTGCCTGCCACCATCTGTGTAAGATGTTAATTGCTCCTCTTTGCCTTAAGCCATGATTGTGAGGCCTCCCCAGCCATGTGGAACTGTGAGTCTCTCGCACCTTGCACATTTTTCTTTTGTAAATTCCCCAATCTCAGATATGTCTTTATCAACAGCATGAAAACAAGTGAATACAGTAACTCGGGACCAGTAGAGTGGGGAGCTGCTGAAAAGATAGCTGAAAATGTGGAGGCAACTTTGGAACTGGGTAACAGGCAGTGGTTGGAGCAGTTTAGAGGGCTCAGAAGAAGACAAAAAAAAATGTGTAAAGCTTTGGAACATCCTAGAGACTTGTTGAATGGCTTTGACCAAAATGCTGATATGAACAATGAAATTAAGGCTGAGGTGGTATCAGATGGAGATGAGGAACTCGATGAGAACTGGAGCAAAGGTGACTCCTGTTATGTTTTAGCAAAGGGTCTGGTGACCTTCTGCCCCTGCTGTAGAGATCTGTGGAACTTTGAACTTGAGAGAGATAATGTAGGGTATCTGGTAGGTAAAATTTCTAAGCAGCAATGCATTCAGCAGGTGACTTGGATGTTGTTAGGAATTCAGTTTCATAAGGGAACCAGAGCATAAAAGTCAAAAAAAAAAATTGCAGCCTGACAATGTGATAGAAAGGAAAACCCAATGTTCTGAGGAAAAATTCAAGCCAGCTGCAGAAATTTGCATAAGTAATTAAAAGCCAAATGTTAATCATCAAAGCAATGGGAAAAATGAGTCCAGGCCCTATCAGAGGCCTTCACAGCAGCCTCTTACATCACAGGCCCAGAGGCCTAGGAAGAAAAATCGGTTTCATGGGCTGGGCATAGGGTCCCTCTGCTGCATGCTGCTAGAGCCTTGGTGCCCTGCGTCCCAGTCACTCCAGTCATGACTAAAAGGGGCCAGGGTAGAGCACGGGCCTTGGTTTCAGAAAATCCAAGCCCCAAGGCTTGGCAGCTTTCATATGGTGTTGAGCCTATGAGTGCATAGAAGTAATGGATTGATGTTTGAGACTCCCAACTTAGATTTCAGAGGATGTACGAAAATACCTGAATGTCCAGGAAGAAGTTTGCTGCAGGAAGGTTTGCTGCAATCTACAGGAAGAAGTTTGCTGCAGGAAGAATTTTGCTCATGGAGCACCTCTGCTATTCCAGTGCAGAAGAGAAACGTGGGGTGAAAGCCCCACACGGAGTCCCCACCAGGCATTGCCTAGTGGAGCTGTGAGAAAAGGCCACCATCCTCCAGAACCCAGAATAATTGATCCACTGACAGCTTGCACCATGTGCCTGGAAAAGCTGCAGACTCATTGCCAGCCCAGGAAAGCAACCCAGAGGAAGGCTATACCATGTACAGCCACAGGGGTGGGGCAGCCCAAGATAGTGGAAGTGCACCTCTTGTATCAGCATGACCTGGATGTGAGACACGGAGTTACAGGAAATCATTTTGGAGCTTTAAGATTTGGCGACTGAATCACAAGGTCAGGAGTTCGAGATCAGCCTGGCCAAAATGTTGATAACCCCATCTCTACTAAAAATACAAAAATTAGCTGGGCGCAGTGGCACGTGCCTGTAATCCCAGCTACTCAGGAGACTGAGGCAGAAGAATCGTTTGAACCTGGGAAGCAGAGGTTGCAGTGAGCCGAGATCACGCCATTGCACTCCTGCCTGGGTGACAGAGTGAGACTCGGTCTCAAAAAAAAAAAAAAAAAAAAAAAATTGACTGCCCTGCTGGATTTCAGATGTTCATGAAGCCTGCAGCCCCTTTGCTTTGGCCAATTTCTCCCATTTGGCACAGGTGCGTTTACCGAATGTCTGCACCCTCATTGTATCTAGGAAATAAGTAATTTGCTTTTGATTTTACAGGCTCATAGGCAGAAGGAACTTGCCTTGTCTCAGATGAGATTTTGCATTGTGACCTTTATAGATTGTCAGTTAATGATGAAATGAGTTAAGGCTGTGGGGGACTGTGTTGGGAAGGCAGCATTTATTTTGAAATGGGAGGACATGATATTTGGAAGTAGCCAGGGGTGCAAATAGGGTTTGAAAATACGGTTTGGCTCCCCACCCAAATCTCGTCCTGAATTGTGCTCCCATAATTCCCATATGTTGTGGGAGGGACCCAGTTGGAGATAACTGAATAATAGGGCTGGTTTCCCCGATACTGTTTTCAGGGTAGTGAATAAGTCTCACAGGATCTGATTGTTTCATATGGAGTTTCTCCTTTCTTTTCTCTCTCTTTGCCTGCTGCCATCCACATAAAATATGACTTACTCCTCCTTGCCTTCTGCCATGATTGTGAGACCTCTCCATGCATGTGGAACTGTGAGTCCATTAAACCTGTTTCTTTTGTAAATCGCCCAGTCTCAGGTATGCCTTTATCAGCAGGGTGAAAATGGACTAATACACATATCTAAGGCAGGTACGTGAATTTTTCTTAACTAGATTTGCTAGTAAAATAAGCCTATATATTACAAATATCGTTAGCGGGAAATCATGATTTAGGATAATACCTGTTTAATGAGGTAAGCAGATGTAAGGAAGAGCTAATGAGGTAAGCAGATGTAAGGAAGATAATATTTCCATGTGGAAGATTTTTTTTTCTAAAAAGAAGGCTTTTAACATTCTTGTCATCAAGAATGGAATGCTGAGACGGGTCAATTTGTATTAAAAACTATTTAATTCTTTATCCTAGCTAAAGAAACCTAAGAAGATAGAGGCCATTTTGCCTCCTCCACATATTTCATTACAGATAGACTAAAAATACTTGGGAAGGTTATTAAAAACACTTTGACAAATTATGATTGATAGATTTGCCAATCTACAGATTTCTGGTGTGACTGTTCACAATTGCATGCTTCTCGGAGTTCCCTGAAAATTAAGGTCAATTATAAGTTCAGAACTGTAATTAATATGTGTAACAGAAACTACTAGAGATGATAAGAAAGAAAAACTGTGCATGCAAGTACACAGGAAAGGTAAAATGGGTTTTTGATAAGGAAAGGTAAAATGTACTTTTGATAAAATGTACTTTGAGAAGATAATTTTTTGTTTTGTTGAGAGGAAGAGAAGCTGGATTTGTATCCTAAAGTAAAATGGCTGGCTTGTTTCACAATGGGAAGAGGAGTATAGAACAAGATTGAATGGATAAGAAAGTTGTAGAAAGTTTATGGAAGATGAGTCTTGTAAAAGTTACTTTGTATGTGATCAACCTGGCTAAGATTAGAGGTTTACAAGTTTTCTTAAGAAATTGAACATTAATATCAAAAGTACACTGTTGATGAAATTCTTGGAAATATGATTATACCATTAAACTAGGTAAGAATTCCCAGAACTTGGGTTGGGTGTAGTGGCTCATGCCTGTACCCAGCACTTTGGGAGGCTGAGGTCGGTGAATTGTCTGAGGTCAGGAGTTCGTGATCCATCTGGCCAAAATGTGAAACCCCATCTCCTCTAAATATACAACAAACAAACAAACAAACAAACAAACAAAATAGCTGGGTGTGGTGGTGGGTGTCTGTAAACCCAGCCACTCCAGAGGAGTGAGGAGGTAGGAGAATCACTTGAACCTGGGAGGCAGAGGTTGCAGTGAGCCGAGATCGCGCCATTGCTCTGCAGCCTGGGCAACAAGAGTGAAGCTTCATCTCAAAAAATCAAAACAAACAAACAACAACAACAAAAATATAAAAAAAAAAAATTCCAAAGCTCTACTGAATAAACTGATTGGGTTTATAAAACTGCTAACCACAACATCAGGCAGAATAAAAATGAACTGAATACCAAGAAAGTGCCTTGGCAGTTTTTCGAGCCAAGTCAACTAGCATTAAAATTCTTGGAATACAAAGTTTCAATGAACTTAATTAGATTGTTCCAAGTCAATTTCCTGATGCTGACATTTAATAAACTGTGCAATGCCATGAATTTAGAAAAACGGAGTTAGCATCTGAAAGGATGTGATTTCCATATTACCCATAGACTCACAGAAAGCCTGGTCAGCCCGCTTCTCCTAAGTTTTTGATGCTTCCATTGTTAAAAGCCGTGCACCCCAGAAGTCATTATGGGATAGACATGATGATCCAAATTATGAAAAAGATAACCAAAAGGGGGTGATTGATAAACTGATTTCTGTTTGACTCAAAGTAGGTTCTGTACTTGCGGAATAAAATTTGACCAAAGTGACTTCCATAAATAGTGAATTGCAACGTAGCTTGACGTGCAAGCAAATTGCAATCTAACCTGAGAGTATACCTGCAAACCAAGCAACGGAGATTCACTCAATTATATTAGCTGAACCTTCAGCTAATCTCAGGCAAATGCCAAACTGTACTAATTAAGTAATCTTTGTACATCATTTCTTATTTTTCTTGTATAAATACAGCTCATCATGTTGTAGGTGCGGATCATTTTCAACCATCTCTTGTCTTCAATGCTGCCCAGTTCTACAACCTTTTTCTTGTTCAAATAAACTTAGTTAAATTTAGCTGGTCTCAGTGTTCTTTTTTTAAACACATTATATAAATCTCAATATCTAGAAATCTTATGGTACGATGACCCTAGGATTCACAAAGACATAATGAGTGACATTATAAATTTTACATAGCTTAGGCATACAAAATGTATGCTGATTCATACTGCACTATTCTCACAAAATAGTCGTTTAAGTGTTTGCACCAGTCATTAAAAAATCATGGCTTTTATCTGATGATCTGATTACTTATCCTTTTTTTTTTTTTTTTTTTTTTTTTTTTTCCACAGCAGAACATAAACTACCATAAAAATAAAATTCGTTTGGCTAAACTTTGTGTATACCAAAACACGATGTCATAGTCACCCAAAATATCTGCTAATTAGAAGCAATACATTGCTTCTTAGATCCTTCTGAACATTTCAAAAATGCCACCTCCCATTTAGGCGTGGCACTTAGTCCTCCAATCTTGAAATGGTTCTGCTAACCTGGTAATAGCAGGAGCCTCATAACATTGCCTCGTAACTGGTAGGCACCAGTGAAAGTGAGGCCGAGCACAACTAACTCCATTTTGCTCCAACACCCGCCCCTCCCACCATGATAACTTTTAGGTTATCTGCTTTTGCTTATCTTTGCACGTAAGCCAAGCTAGCTTTGAGGAGAATTCAGTTTGTACTTTAAAGCTAGGATGATAATAGTTCCTTGCCAAACCAAACCCCCGAGGAACTAAGGAGACTGTACACACTCACGACAATGTTACAAGCTTATAAGAGCATTGTGACAAGGCCAAGAAAAAAAATTTTTTTCCTCACTGCTGCCCAGATGTCTGTGGGCACTGTTCACTTTTTGAGCTTCACCCCTTCCGTCTTCCCTCCCACCCTGACATAAAAAGATCCCAAAATGCATAATCACTTAAGATAGTTATTTAGGACACTAGACCATCACTATTTTGGTGTGCTGGGTCTCTAAAATCGATTTGTTTTCCCTGCTCAAACACCTGGCTCTCAACTTATTGGCTGTCCTGTGGTGAGCAGCAGGAGCTTTGGGCTGGGTTATAGTAATACACTGCCTGTCTTCTGGAAAGAGTCTGTGTTACTTCGCAACAACTGTGGGTTTAAACCTTTCTTATTTATTGTCCACTGAGGTTAAGCAGTTAAATTTCATAGCATTTTAAAGAAATATCTTGAGACGATTAGGATAAATAAAATCTGGTAATTTTGTTTTTTACTTACATTGGGTTAAATGTGCTTTTTAAAATGGTTATAATACAGGACTCCTAACCACAATGATTGGAAATCAAGTTTCTAAAAGTCAATTTTTTAATGTAAAACATTTTGCTTATGCATTTCTCATATGCATTTTATTAATTTTTTTCTTCAAAAACTTAATTTAATTAAAATCTTTGAACACTATTCTGTATACATTACTTTATTCTATAGATAGTAGATTGTTTTTGTAATTTCCTACAAAAAAAAAAAAAAAAGCCCTCCACCCGATCTATACACAGCATAAAACAACTCCAAAAACACTTAAAATAGAAGGATAGAAAGTGCTGTAGGTGGATATTTGTAGAAATTGTGTATTTGGGGAATGGGAACATCCTATTGTTTGAAAGCTAGAATGTATAAGCTTATGCAGAAAGGAAACTACAGCTATGCAATATGTTTGCTGAGAATGTTCTACTTATGGTTTGTGCCTCTTGCAATTGCTATAAGAGAGACAGAATTCTCATCAATGTAGAAAGCTTACTATGCAATCAACAAGACACTTTCGCTGAATCCAGGCCTTAGCTCTGATTATAACCACACTCTTCAGATATAGACACTGATATAGATATGTTTGGATACAATGATATTTGGAGTTTGAATACTGCTGGAGATATTTTTGGCTCCAAATTCATAGGAGTAGAAATACCTTACATAGAGAATGATTCAGAGATAGATATATAAT
Source organism: Saimiri boliviensis (assembly GCF_048565385.1). Taxonomy (NCBI): domain Eukaryota; kingdom Metazoa; phylum Chordata; class Mammalia; order Primates; family Cebidae; genus Saimiri; species Saimiri boliviensis. The sequence goes on along the minus strand of NC_133449.1, from coordinate 275,266,221 downwards.
CTTAGGCCTTAAGTCATGTTTATCTTTAAGCCATTTGTTAATGGCAGAAGAAGAGACATTCTCTCACCTTCATATGCATGCAACCCTTGAACGTCTTCTCCCTTGATAAGCAAAAAGCCTGGGACTGCACATTGAATTCAATATGAGACTCATTGTCTTACACAGGACTGTTTCTACTTTTAACTTCCCTTTCCCTTACTGTTTTATCTTTCACAGTGGTTAAGAGAAGATGAAAATGGATTAGCTAAATGAGGTCAAACCTGAAGCTAAGAATGTCATTGATTTGTTGCTTTCCTAGACAAACGCCTTTCTCAGGCTCTGCCAGCACTCTCTGTAGTAAGATTTTTCACCATAATGTGAATGCAAAAATCTTTTCACTCATTGCAAGCTGAGTTGTTCTTATTTGACATGTTATTTTATATTAAGTATACCTCAAATTCCTTACTAAGGTATTCATACCAAAATAATGTGCCAAAAATCATTGCAGTACTGTGTTATCTGAGAGTCCAGAAGCTGAAAAGAGTGAGCTTCTTTAATCACAGCATCAGGTTAAAGAGTTTTATCTTTTATTTATTATTCTTGGGTATAAGACATTGTTGCAGAAGTTCAGTATGGTATAGTCACCATGATCAAATTCTTTCATCCTTGGATGCAAGAATGAATCTCACAAAATATCCGTTATTTCTGATTAGTCCTTTCATAAATTCAAATGGTCTCAACATGTTCATCTGTCCAGTGGTCTGTCAAGACTCAGCAACATTGAGGCAAAGCAGTCACACACTGTGCACTCCTTCCTCCTCAGGATAGCATCCAGTTATTTTTAACAACTCATTTTAGAATGCCCAAGAGAATGTTGTTAAAAAAAAATCTTAGCTAGCCGCGCGCGGTGGCTCAGGCCTGTAATCCCAGCACTTTGGGAGGCCGAGGCGGGTGGATCACGAGGTCAAGAGATCGAGACCATCCTGGTCAACATGGTGAAACCCCGTCTCTACTAAAGATACAAAAAATTAGCTGGGCATGGTGGCACGTGCCTGTAATTCCAGCTACTCAGGAGGCTGAGGCAGGAGAATTGCCTGAGCCCAGGAGGCGGAGGTTGCGGTGAGCCGAGATCGCGCCATTGCACCCCAGCCTGGGTAACAAGAGCGAAACTCTGTCTCGAAAAAAAAAAAAAAAAAAAAAAAAAAATCTTAGCTAAGAGTAGAATCTATGAAGAAATCTGAATTCATTTAATGAAAGGTGTATCAAGACATCTATATAATTAGGTAAAAATATGTTATCTTTTAAATAAAGAGGATAGATATGCTAAGAACCACAACCAAAAATTGAAAAATATTTTGTGTTGATGTTTAGGATTAATAGTCTCAATGAGGGTTACGAATAATTTTATTTTTGATATTCTCATTGTCTGGAGTCTATAAATACTTATTTAAATAAAACTAAGTTTTCCATTTTTGGATTTTCAGTACAGTAAGAAACAAATATCATAAGGAAAGTGACAAGAATGTTAACTCTCCCATAAATCTGGGTCAACCAAGGTATAAACCACTGTAGGGGAAAACCTTTACAAAATAAATTTAAAGGCTCAAGGAGAACAAATCCCAAGGGTTAGTTCCCACTAGGAAGAATAAAAAAAAATTGTGATGGTTTCTGGGAAGTTCAATTATAGGAACAGACAACAAGAGGTTTTCAGCCAGTTTGAAATTAATTCAGTATATTATGGTGGAAAAAGGCAGTGGCACAGATAACATCAGCTTGAAACTGAAAGTTGTTGCCTTAGGAGAGACACTAACAAATGGGCTTTATGGTTTGAGCTCCAAGGAAAGAAAGAGGATAGTGATAAAGAGAGAAACAAAAAAAGGGATAAAATAATACTCTATCACGCTCACACTTAACAGCAAATACTGTAAGTTGCAGCTACTCAGATAATACAGTGAATATTTGATATAACATTTCTTCTTATTACAAGGCAACAAAAAGTGAATCAAAGGTACAAAAAGCATTGCAGAAACCATGAAAAAAACGATCGATGAAGTAAGAACATAGGTTTTCAAAAAGAATGAAACAAAGATCTGCTAATTTGTTTCATGCTACTTTCTCCTTCATTTGTGTCTACATTAAAATCCTATGCTTGTTTCTACTCTACCTTTCCCTGTAACTAACACTGCACCAGATTTGTTATTGCAGACATTGACTCCAAACTAAAGCATAAGAAAAATAGTAATAATTTTTAAATATTCCTAAAAAGACATTTTTAAAAAGCTATATTACGTGGATAGTTCAAAAAACATAATGGATTGATGTAGAAAAATTGTGAGATTTTTACTTTGCAGCATTGTACTCGGCTTCAGTGTTCACCTATTCTAATTTGATCTAAAGGTAATATCAAATTATGATTGAAAAACTATCCTTTTTATTTTTTGATTCAATAATACACTTTTTGACCTACAAGAAAGTCGATTTTATAATATTCATTCTATCATATTTCAGTTATTCTGTTCTACCTGACAATATTAGTGACATAGCACATTTTCTAATCTTTTTATTTCTGAATGGTTTCAATGTGTTCTTAAAGTACAAATTTTCTAGTATGTATGGACATCTCTAATGGCTAGAAAAATCTAGGAAACTTTATGAGATACACATATGTAAATTGATAAATCTAGGCCTTCATCTAAAACAACATTACAGGAAATGTTCATCAGCATGGCAAATGTTAAAAGTTCTTCACCTTTTCAAAGAAATAAAAAATATGCTAAGAAATGCCAGTATTCATATAGACATTTGATATGGTCTGGCTGTGTCCCCACCCAAATCTCATCTTTAATTTCCACACGTTGTGGGAAGAACCTTGTGGAAGTAATTGAATCATGGGAGGCAGGTCTTTCCCATGCTGTTCTAATGATATTGAATAAGTCTCACAGGATCTGATAGTTTTAAAAAATGGTGTTTCCCTGTACAAGCTCTCTTCTCTTGTCTGCTACCATGTGAGATGTGCCTTTCACCTTGTACCATGACTATGAGGCCTCCCCAGACACATGGAACTGTAAATCAATTTTTTTTTAAATATCCAAAAATGTTATAATTTGGAGATAGGCCAAACTCTGACATTAGCTTTATTAATATCTGCCTCTCCATTTCTATAGTCTCATCCATATTAGGAGATGTAAGTTTTCCAGTCTTCCATAGTTGTCCTTTCTCTTCATACCCACATACTGCCTTCTAGTTCAACCTTCCATGAAATTGAGTCTACTCCACCAATTATTTCAATTCTGAATTTCACCTGCTACCACTTTTTTGGGATTCTTCCTAACATTTCTGGGCTGATTTCAGTGCTTAGTTTAAATTAGGTTTCTCTAGTTTTTCCCAGCATTACTAATAAGAGGATAGAATAATCATAATCATAATAATATAGTAATAATCATAATAACTTACTTTACAATGGAACAAAGGAATGAATGAAGACAGTGTAGGGAATAGAAAGCCTAAGGAAAGAAAAAATAAAATCCAATAGATCACTCCTAACTCAAAATTCCCTTGTCCTTGTAGTGTCCCAGTCCAGACTGGACTCCTGGACATCTAGAAATCCTTTGCTCTCTGCTTACTACTGTGTAGCTGGTTTAAATCTTCCTAACCAACAAGTACTACCCCCATGTAGGAAACCCATGAGCCCCACATTACCCATGGGTACCCCCAGTTCAGTGGCGACAAAGCAATGAGAGAAAAATTATGAGAAAAAGTGGGACCAGGGGGCCATCACTTCATTACTCTGGAGGAAACAGTGAAGGCCCTCAGCTCTGATCATCCACTCTACTTATTAGTTACAATCACTTTGATCTGCAGGATTGGGGCGGAGTAATGGTGGGATGAATCAGTGAGCTGGTAGTGAATCAGTGAGCCAAGCCGGAACTGGTGCATCATCCTAAGGACTGATAACAGTGGCCATTTGGGAGTTTCACAAAACAAGAACATGTGATTATCTTTAGCTTACTATCTATGTTCAGCTGATGGAACGCGGGCCTTACAAGGAGCCTATAAGTCTGGCTAGATCATAGTGTTATGAAGGGGTTTTACATCCTTGATCACAATGTTTATGGTAACAGAGCCCAGGTCACCCTGCACTGGAACATGAAGCATAAAGAGGCCTTCCTCCCCAGAGGTCTCCTGTGGCTTTCCGCAGTTTGTGGTTCCTTGTTTATATGTTACTCATAACCAATTTACATAGGCACTCTGTAAGTCCATTCTCCTTTGCAGCTTTTCCCAACACACATTGAATATTGCAACTCAACATGAGATTTAGGTGGGACACAAATCTAAACCCTATCAACCTTCTTTTATGTTTGTGTGGAGAGAGAACATTCCTTGGTGTCTCTTTCTCTTCTCATGAGGACAACAGTCCTATAGATGAGGCCCTTACAACCTCACTTAACCTTATTATCTGATTACAGACACTGTTTACAAATACAAAAACATTGGCCTTCAGCATATGAATTTTTGGAAAACACAATTGCGCCAATAACAAACATCATTTTAAAAACTATATTGATTGTTTAAGACAAATGGCTTGTGTTGACTTCTCAGTCTCCATCTTTTGATGAAACAAGCTGCCATGTTGAAGAGACATAAATGTGAAGAAACTGAGTGTGGTGTATCAAGAACATCTGGTGACAAGCTAAGCACCTCAGTCTGAGAGCACATGGAGAAATGAATCCTATCAAGAGCCAAGTAAGCTTGGAGCTAAGCTTCCCAAGTTGTTCCTTGGGATGTTTGATCTATGAAAAAAGGGATTTCAACTACAATAAATTTTTCTAAGTTATAAAGTAAGGAAAATTATATTCATCAATGGGAGCACAGAAAAAGCAGTTCAGTATACATTATTCTGTCTTCTGGAAAGGCCAGGGAAAAGTAACCTACTTCGTTATGTGAGTTATCCTTTTTCATATACTACATTAGACAGTGATTACAGATCACAAAATCCCAGATCATTAGATACCTTAGAGTAGTTTGTATTTAACCCCTACTGCTCCCTAGTACAGTAATCACATCAGTTTTTGGCAAATATGTGTTGAAACAGTATAATAATTGATGTTTCTAGTGTCCATATTAATAGTTGGCTTTAATTTTTCACCTTTTATGAGATAAAATATCAGAATGCCATATTTTGAGGAGTTTCCACTGCTATTTAGGATACAAAAAGTCACAGGGGAATATCAGTCCTTTATTAGGAAGTATAAACTCTAGATTATATATTGACCTCACAGGAAACCAAATAAATTTCATTTTAAGTGACAAATCCCTCAGAGGAGAGATGGAACCTATAAACTGCTTTATCTTTCCCATAAAAAGAAGAATAAAAGACATTTAAAAAGAAATAAGCTTAACTGAGAGCCCTAATGACCAAATATATTAAGTTAGGTCAATGGTTCTTTACCCAGGGTGATTTTACTCTTCAGGGTCCATTCACAATGTCTGAATACATTTTTAGTTTTCACAACTAGGGGTGAGGAGCATGTAGAAAAAACTCTCTTTAACCACATTTTCTTATACTCTCTCTTCACAACATTCATCAACATAGAAAACTTCTGTGACCGTATGTATGGGCTTTTTTTTCCACACTCCATGCAGTAGACACCAACTGGGTGTCCTCCAATTCAGTTCTAACACATATCTACCCAGAGATTGTGTTATATCCCACAGGTTGAGGGCCCAGTCCCCAAAACTTCCCTCCCACCTCACCAATTACAAATCCAGTACTCTGAAACTACTGACCAACTGGCTTCAAGTTAGGGTTCCCATCATCCCCTTTTAGGGTTCAGTTAATTTGCTGGAGTGGATTACAATAACACTTACTTAACATTTACCAATTTATTTTAAAGGATACAGATAAAGAGACATATACATGGGAAGAGGTGGTAAGCTTCCATGCTTTGCCCGGGTAGGTCACCCTCCATGAACTTCTACATGTTCAGCTATCCAGAAGCTCTCTGAATCCTTCTTTGCCTGTTTTGGAAGCTTCATGACACCATCATCCCTTCTCCCAGAATATAGAATTGGGACCTTCTCAAGGGAGGGTTTTAAGTCCCATAATTAGAAAGGCAGGGTAACATCGAATTCCTGCCTTGGGGCAAGTGAATGTCAGCGGAGGGTCAGAGAAGGTCACAGGAGGGCAGGAGAAGGTCAGAGACCCATCTCTGAGGCTAACACATCCAACATTATAACAAACTACTGGAACAAGGGCTTTGAGAGTTATAATCCGGAAACTATAGACAAAAACCAATATGTATCATAACACCACAGAAAATATCATCCTCAGTGACCCATACCTGTGTATTATCACCTCTTTCTTGAGTGTGAGTGAGATCCGTGGTTTGTTTCTAGCAAACAATGTGGCAAAGGAAATGGGATTTCACTTTCATGACTGTGTTTGATTACATAAGCCTCCATATTAGCCAAGTTTATTTGTCCATCTCACACTGCTATAAAGAAATAACCAAGACTGTGTAATTTATGAAAAAAAAAAATAGGTTTAATTGACTCACCTTTCAGCATGACTAGGGAGGCCTCAGGAAACTTACAATCATGATGGAAAGTGAAGAGGAAACAGACTTGTACCTTCTCATTTCTCAGTAGACTATTTGAAATATTTAACAAACAAATATTAAGTCTGGATATGTTTAGTAAATGAAATCTCTCTTTCTTGTTTTTCTTTCTAAGATAAAATATTTTTTAGCATTGAAACTATTTTCACATCAATTCTTATATTAAAATAATCTAGGTTTTTGCAATTTTTTATTACTATATTACATATTCAAACATAATCTTTTATAGTAGCTGTAAACTCTAGAGTAGACATATATTAGCAAGATAGAAATGTGACTATTTTGAGAGATGAAATTATCTTTCTAAAATGATAAAAAGTAAAACACCTAATGTTTATTTGCCTAAACAAATGCTGATCTATGAATATATTTTAAATACCTATATATTACATGAATTTTAAATTAGTATATGTCTTTTACACTAAGTCTCAGTTTCCAATATTGTTTTTTAAAAAATCTTTTTTTCAGGCATTCTTTTCCTTAAATTCAATGTTAGAATTTCTTTGAGGCTTCAAAGTCACTAAATTATCTGGCAAAAATAAAAATCTTTGCAAAATCTCAGACTTCAAATTTATTGTAATTTGTAACTTTATCCTGCTATTTTTCTCTATTTGTTTTATTTGGTTAACTTATATAGAAAGTTGCTTTCATTTGCATGGTTTTCTTTATTGATATAATTTAGCTCAACTCTCCTATAGTCCAAAAAAATAAAAACTGACGATTCAAGTATTAAAATGGCTTGCTCCTTATCATACAGTTTTTTTTTATATGAATTTACATTTCTTGGCTGGCAATGATCTTTGTCCCCCAGTTTCCGGCTACTTCATTGAAGTATAATTTAGAATTTTAATTTTGTTATTATCATCAGATCATTTTAGTTGTTACAGTTTCTTCTCCCTAAAATACAATTTTTATGAGCTTGAATCCATATAAAATACCTGTGTAATTGCTGTCTAGTTTCTACTTAAGCAGATCCTCTCTAGAGTTCCTGCACAATGCACATGACATCCATACACTTCAATGTTGCAACAATAGATGGAGGAAGTGAGCTTTAATTCAGTTGCAGCAGAATGGTATAGAAAGGTAGAATGATTTGCTTGTAATTTTCTAATACAGGAAATCATTCTCTAAGCACATTTTCCCAGTAACACTTAAAAAAACTATTTGGTTATTTATAGTAAGTGTTTAAGAGAATCATGCTGTGAGAACATGAACCATTGATATTATTTATATTAATTCTGGTTATTCATGCTGTCTTATAATTAGCTTCTACATGATTTTAAGATTGTTTGAAATAATTGAACTGGAAGTTGCAGTCCATGGAGTCCTGTATGATAATCAAAAGGTTTTATCTATAATCAAAATCATAAGCTAATGACATCATTGAGATAGTGAAAAATCGTTTACAATTAAAAATACATAATGATAATTCTCATTAGAAAATAAATGTGCCCACTAAGATTTTTGAGAGATTAGTTTATCTCCATTAAAATAACCCAGCACTTGGGTAGGAATTATTTTGTTTATTATGGGGATTTAAATGATGAAATAGTCACTTGGGTTTGTGTTAATAACTGTTAACAATATAAACAATTTAATAAATCTCAGAATCCACAATGAATTGAATGATCAATGATGTCTATTATCACTTAATCAAGTCTGATTTTTTGAGTTATAATTATTAAAATGTAAGTGCCGTTAATTTCTGTAATGGATTTGTTATTTTCAGAGGTCTTAAATTCCTTAGAAGTCTCTTTAACCATGAAATAGAGTACCATTTAGAGTTTTTATATGAAAGGAGCTTTTCATTATACTTTGAGGAAAATACATCAAGTAAGGCTTTACAATGGGTTATGGACTTTATCATATTTGACTGAGGAAGTGTATTGTTTTTTTGGGTGCAAGTCCTCAGGGAAACAGAATACTCTTTTGAATCTTGTGTATGTGTGTATATTTAGAAAACTGACATGTTTCCTGTTATAATTTGTCAAGCTTGTGTGCCTTTCTCCATAGTAGAAAAAGAAATCAACAATTCATAAATGCTTATTAGCACAGCTGCAGAAATAACATTAAAATAGTGATTACTGTGCTGGGATAATTATATTTTCATAATTTGCTAATGGATGAGAGCTATACCAATTTATATGGCTGAAGTCAAAATGATTAAGACTGGAAGTTCAATGAGATTAAAATTATTATACAAATGTCTTAAATGGCAAGTTAACAACATTTTGGAAAAATGTAGCTTAAAAATAATGATCTCATCAATTCATATTTGGGATCATATAAAATTATTCTGTTAGGAAAATAAACATTCTGATATGGTTAGGTAGATTCTTCTTTTTCTAATAATATGTCCGAACTTTATGTTTAGGATTAGAGGATAAAGAGAGAGAATTATCATCTATATAACACATACATGTAAATTATAAAAAATATACACATATAAAACTTTATAAATTTTGAATGTATAGTTCAAAAAGTTCCAGGACCAGGAGATCAGATGTGGCCTTCATTCTCATTGTCCAAGGTCATAGATGGAATCAATGGTTAGAGCCTCATTCCAGGGAGCAGGATATATGAAGGTGAGCGGGGAGTGGAGAGGACTCCCTTTACCTTTTAAGAATGCCTCCTGGAGGTACGAGCCATTTTGATTAAGGTAAATACATGTTCGCATACACACACACAAACATAGTTTCTCAACATCAGCACTATTAATATTTTGGTTTGGATAATGATTTTTAGATAGATTGGTAGAAAGTTTGATAGACAAATGTGGCACATGTTTTTACGTATTTTTAAATAGAAAGGATAAATACAATTTTAACGGTGGTAAGCTTTGCATAGTAGGATTATAACCTTTTTAATTTCTTTAGGGTGTCTTTTTGCTCTCAAGATTATTATTACTGACCATATATTACTGTTGTAATACTTAAATGTGTTAAGAATTTACGGATGTTTTTATATGTCTTTATATATTCATATATATGTATATAGTTACAAGTAATGATTAGATGTTTTTATTACTATTAGGGTGATATATGATGAGAAATTTTATTTGAACTTAACCGTTCTTTGATTGTGACGGTACAAAATCAAAGCTTCGACTAATAAAAGAAAATTAAAAACATATTTTATGGCTTAAGAATATTTCTGCATTAGTGTTAACATTTTCAATACAACACAAACACACATGATGTGTAACATTGAATAAAAGAGGCAACCACATTGTGTATTGCAACATTCAGAATTTAAAAATTTAAGAAAATATAATATTATTAAGTAAATATAGAATATTTTTATACATTAATTTTTGTATTTATTGCATTAGTTGAAATTCAACTTGATTAAATAATGTATCTTCAATTTTACTTAGATTACAAAACAGTTTTAAGCTTTCCAACACCAGAGAAAAAAGAAAACATTTATCACAATTACTTTCTGTATTGAGAAGATTCAGCTAACACTTGGGAAATGTTTGTTCTATGTTCCAAGTATTGTTTTTAGGGCTTTCATTTATTAAGTTCTTAGTTTTCAACCAATATTCTAGAAAAATTGACTATTCTAATCTTCATTTTTCAAATGGGTACCTGAGGCATAGGTCATGAAATTAATAAATGGAGCAGATTGAGACCAGACAGTATTATTCTAGACACTGGGATTTTATTTAAAAAATGCCCTTACATTGTTGTATGTTAATATTTGAGAAATGCTTCTACTTTAAAAAAAATACAAAGTGCCTTTAGATATAATATTATATTTATTCCAGCTGATATTACAATATTCTGTATATCATTATTCTTTTGCCTTTGGCAAAATATCAAAGTTTAAAAATGTATCTTTGATGATTCACTTTATAAATATTCAAAGAAATTTTAGAACTTTCATGTTCAACCTTAACTTTTGATCCAAAATCTGTCTATATTCTTGGACTTACCTGTCCCTATTTTCCTACATCATCTGGTTCTTTCTATACCTTTCTTAATAAATTAATTCACAGGTCACATTGTGCCTATGAGTTTTTTTGTTTTTTTTTTTTTTTTTTGAAATCTCAGAATCCAGCCATGTCTTTAGCCACTGTTTTGTAATTTTTGGACTAACTGTCAGAATTAATGGGTTAAAGAAATAAGTCGTCTTAGCCAAGATTGCTAAGTGTAAAGTTTCGGGTACCTGGACATTTTAATATCAAGATTTTAATTTTCTCTTTTATAAAATGCAGGGCCTTTTAATATGCAACATGCCTATTCATATGAGATGTAACCATATAAGAATTTATATGTAATAATATTTAGGCTGGGTGTGGTGGCTCACGCCTGTAATCCCAGACCTTTGGGAGGCCGAGGTGGGTGGACCACCTGAAGTCAAGGGTTTGAGACCAGCCTGGCCAACATGGTGAAACCCCACCTCTACCAAAAATATAAAAATTAGCCAGGCGTGGTGGCAAGTACCTGTAATCCCAGCTACTCGGGAGGCTGAGACAGGAGAATTGCTTGAACTTGGGAAGTGGAGGTTGCAGTGAACCAGGATCACGCCACACTGCACTCCAGCCTGAGCAACAAAGAGAAAAGCTCCACTTAAAAAAAAAAAAAAAGAATTTTGCATTAATGTTTAAAAGTGAAACTGGCCTGACATTCATTTCAAGAGAAATTATAATTTGAAACAAAGTGTATTCCCTCGTTTTCTAATCTCTGGAAGAATTGCTGTAAAATTAATGTTTTTTTTTTTTCTTTTTTGTTACGTATTTCATAGAATTTACTGGTGAAACCACCGAGCTGTTAATTTTCTCTGTAGGAAAATTTGTAATATAAACTTGATTACTTAATCCTGGATTAAAAGACTTACAGTTTCTTTCCTAGCAAAATGCTTATATTCATTGAGGAACATATAATTAATTGATTAGCTACACATATTTTAAGTAATTACATAGCTAAAATGTGAAATATGGAGATGGCCCCATATTTGGATGAAAGTAGAAAGATAAGGAAAGAGTTACAGTAATTCTAGTTAGATCATTATGGTTTGGATACATACACTATGTCTACATCTTGGTGAAAATTGACAAAAATCGATCAGGAAATTAATTTTAATTAGGAATCAGGAAATTCAATTGAGAGACTATATTGAGAAATCGGGAATGCTAGTAGAAACAAGTAAAAATAATAGAAACTCCTAAGTTTCTAACTTGCGAACAAGATAGACTGTTGCTTGTTACTGTATGTTAAGATAGAGAACATAGAAGGGAGAGCACACATGAGGTTCTAAGAACAATAAAAACCACAAATACATTTTGGATAAGTTGAGTCTGATGTTTCTTGGCACATAAAGTGGATGTTCATTATCATGTACATTCAATCAACAAAATACATATGATGGTTGATTATATATATTCAGAATGCAGAGGCCCTGGCTGGAGTTTGGAATCTTGGCGCTCTCACCATATTTCAATCCCAGAAGTGAATTACATTGTCTATAAATGAGAACTTGAATAGAAAAGGAAAGACTTCAGAATTGGGCCCTAATGGAATCCAACATTCAGAAGCTGGAAAAGAAAAGAAATGGTCTAAACAAGAATATGATGGAAAGTATAGCAAGGAGAGATTTTCATTGAGTGTAAAGGGCTAATATAGACACAAGTAAGATTAGAAGGCAAAACATGCAAAGATGAAGAGACAGGTTAGGAGAAGTGATGCCTGTGTGGGCCACTCTTTGATAAAGGGTGATTGCGAAAAACAGAAAGAACTCAGATGGCCACAAAAGAAGTAAATAGTAATTGAAGTGCTTTTATTTCAAACAGAAAGTGTCGCAGAAAGTGGAAATTCCACTTAGGAAACAAAACAAAACACAACAAGACACCACAATGTGATCATTTACAGATGAAAGAAACAGAAAGGATTATTAATGGTTAAATACATTATATAAGCATTTAAATTACAGAGCAAGCAAAATGATGAAACAATAAAAATAAAATTAGAAAATACTACTTGAAAAATAAATAATAAGTGAAATGAGAATTGCCTGAAAACTGCAGAAGTTTATTATGAAAAAATATATATATTCACAACCTAACTAAGAAAAGTAGGCACACACACTCAAAATTAGAAACGAAAGGGGAATAATACTCCCTGAAAGAGGAAATTAAAAGAACTGTAAAAACACTTTACAAAATCTTATGTGAGTGAATTTTAATATCTCATTGAAAGAGACAATTTCCCAGGGAAAATGTACATTATAAAAATGTATCTCAGGAGAGATCCAAAGTCTCAGCAGATCCTTAGAGTGAAAGAATTTGGGGCAATCATGAAAGTACAATTCTCCAGGCCTTAGCCCAGAGGGATATAATCAGATACACTCATGGATGAATTATTTCAATCTTCCAGGGGAAAGACATATCTGATATTATTTAAATTGTACCAAAGCTTGGTTTCCCTGTTTCTGCATATCTTGCAAACAGAAGCACTCATTACATTTCCTGTTAGACTAACTTTTGCTCAAGACTTTTTGTATAAGGAACAGTCTTGAAAAGTAACAGGGTCTACCTCCAGTGCCAAGGGCAGTTCTCTTTGCTCTTCAATATAGTAAACTTAATATCTCTCTTGAAGGCAATTATTGGGCGGATTCTTTGTAGCCCTTTATAAAAGACAAGTTTCTTATGCTTGGTGGCCACCAGCTGTCATGTAAATGCACTGCATGTACTACATCTGTGGGTCCTATTGCAAACTGCAGCCCCTCCTCTCTGGACGTTGGGAGGTAAGGTGAAAGAACAGGAACATGAAGCTTATGCTTCCTGCTTTGCTATAGTAATTTCCATTTTACTCTGAACCAGTCATTGTGTGCCTGTTACTAGCATTCATGAAATGTGTCTGCTAACTTGTTAGCTTGCAAATAGGATACAATCTCAGAACCTTCATAAGTCTTCTCACCTTGTCTTTGTGTTTTCTTCCATTCGGAACCTTATCATTTCTATACCCTCATAGCATCACTTTGCCTGATACTTACCTTTCAGACTTTGTCAAACCCCTCGTACATAAACTAGAAGCCTACTTACATGCTTGGAGAGCATCTTGAGTATTTTATATTGTAGTTTATTTGAATAGATTGTGTGCTCATGTTTACGTATATTGCCAATTATTTTGTCATTGGTACCAAGTTGAAAATCACTGTCTGTTTTGTTTAGTTTTATCTTTAGCACCTAATGTAATTGCTAATATAGGCATTTAAAGAAATAATCTAGATATTCAGAGCTATGTATGATACACTAGGTGTTTAATAAATTATGTCTGTTATTACCTAGAATGCTGTAATTAAAGTAAACATGCTTTTGTCTTACCTTCTGTGTTTTATTCTGCTTAGAGAAAGCTGTTGCCACTTATTAGTTTTTTTGACTTTTTTTTTTTTCTGATTTATGTATTTGTTTTTCACTTTACTGCAAATATTATTTTTAAAGTACTCATTTGTGATAGACACTATTTGGAACTCTTGAAGGTCAAAGGTTTATTATTTGTTTAATTTCACACCAGTAATACATAGAATATTGTATAATACTGTCAGAAAATTATTAATTAAACATAAGCTAAATTTTTGGAAGTTTTCTTGAATTTAGGTTAAAATGCACTTCTTAAAATAACTTGTTAAAGAATTAAGATTAAATAAAAGTGTGGAAATTTTATGGTAGTATTTTTATTATGCAAAAATCTTAGCCATTCAAACATTTTCATTTGTATTACTAGATATGATGCAGACTACAGAAAAATATTGCCAAAAAGATATAAATAGTAAGCTTCGGCTAGGCAAGGTGGCTCACTCCTGTAATCCCAGCATTTGGGAGGCCAAGACAGGCAGATTGCCTGAGATCAGGATTTCCAGACCAGCCTGGCCAATATGGTGAAACTCCATCTCTAATAAAAATACAAAATTTAGCCAGATGTGGTGTCAGGTGCCTGTAATCCCGGCCACTTGGGAGCTGAGGCAGGAGAATCACTGGAACCCAGGAGGCAGAGGTTGCAGTGAGCCAAGATGGTGCCATGACACTCCAGCCTGGGCAACCAGAGTGAAACTCAGTCTCAAAAAAAAAAAAAAAAAAAAAAAAAAAAAAAAAAAAAAAAGTAAGCCTCGTTTATGTAATTTCCTGTCAATACTTTATCTTTTCTAGAGTTCCGTCACTTGAATGTTTCACTATTTCTATGATCTCTAACAAAAATATACTGAAAGCTAAGCTTAGTACTTTTAAGTGTGGTATAGGTAGAATTCAAGAAAAGATATTCTCAAACAGTTTACATAACTAAATCAAATGACAACTTTAAGAATACAGATAAAAACAAAAGTGTGAGTTATCTGTTAACCTAGAGAAAATACTCTTTCCGCTGTAAACGTTATTTTAAAATCCATAGAAACAGTATAAAGATTATTTCAAAATCATACTTGTGGTGCTGATAATCTCAGTTTTACAGCTGTATCAGGGAGTTACAAAAAGGTGATGGCAAAAGGTTCAACCCCAGTTTGAGACAATTTATAAAAGAGAAAATTACTGAAGAGGTAGATAGATAGAAAATAAGATAAAAATATGTGTATAGTTTTTCTTGATGTAAATAGACATGATATTATCAAAGTGGTTTTGGTTAATATATTCAGAATCATTTTGTGGGAGAGATCTATATATAGTCACTGAATGATAATGAATAAGGCAATTTTGCCATTCATATCAGTAAGAATACCTTCCTGGAACTCCAAAAGGACATTTTTACATGTCCATTGCTTTAATGATTCTAAAACATTATGTACTCCTAACCCACACAAAGAAAATGCTGCCTACAGGATAAGATTGGGAGCTTTAGCTCTTTTTGAACAAAAGCTTTGTCTCTTTGTGTGCTCTGAGAAACCTCTTCCCACATGCTCCAAATTATTGTTCTCAATAGTTTGTGTTGACACTGTTATCCCTCCTATTTTTTCTCAGTTTTCTTGATTGTGAGACAATAGTAACTGCATCTTGTGACCAGGGTTTACAGTTTTGTTGTTTTTCTTTTTCTATATAGATGTAGGTAACTCTTCCTCTTCATCAATTTTTGAGGAAAATCCTCAGTAAAACTGCAACTCTATATACCAAATATATGAGAATGTATTTTGTCATCAGAATTGAAATAATATATTTTTAAAGAGCACTTTAAATTCTAAATTTTTGTTTATTTTAAAAGGTAATATAATATTTAATATATCTTCATGTTTTGTAAAAAATGTTGCTTCAAAAAATAAAAATAAAAAAAAGAAAATGTGGCTTCTTGTTCTGTGAAATCAGTATATCTAGGATCTGAAAGAATCTAAGTATATTTCTTGATTCATTTCCAACATTTCCTTATGCACATTGTAAATCACCTGATTAAAACAATAATTTTAAAAAGTGTAAACATATTCAGGGTATTGATAATGAAAGTCTTATGGCTCTTTTTTCAAAATAATATTTTGAACAAAATAACAGTAATTTGTTTCAAAACGTAGTCAAGTACTCTAAGGGCCCTCATTTTACACAATATGTATGTGGCTTACCCAGTGGAAAATCAACATAAACACATCAACTCTGACAGGCTGTTATCATTTTACAGATTCTAAAATCAACCTGAAAGGTAACCTTTTTAAACTCAGAGGAAAATACACACTTTTAGATTTGCCAGTCATTCTTTCTCAATGGAGACAAAGCCAGAGATTATGTCTTAAAAACTGTGTTCTCCTATAAATTATTTCAAAATTGCATTTTCTATTAGAAGTAACTTTGATCAGAATGAGACAAAGCTTTGAACTGGATTATTTGAAAAAATATCACATGTCTACATATCATCTTATGGGGGTTCCTCAATTTGAGATACTCAGTTATTAGCAACTTATTCCTGATTCTGATGTAAAGGAAAATCTACTCAAAGAAGTAAGAGGCAATAAAAGTTTGTCCATTTTAATTCAACACTGCATGAAATATTTTCATCTTGTTTTATAAAATTATTAAATATCTACTGCTTCAGGCAATTTAGAGAATTTTTTTTTATTTAATATTTACTACATTCAAGCAATCTTAAAATCATTAGCTTCATTTTCAAACAGAGGAAATTAAGGTTTAGAGAGATTAACTAACTTATTTGAGGTCATTTTGGTAATAAGTAACAGAGAGCATTTTACATTACTGTGTCAAAGTAGGTTTTTGAATATATATGCTGTCAAACTGATTTTCTCGTGGTCTTAAAGAAATGCTATATCTTGGAGCAGAAGCATCTAGGTATGATTTCTTATTATTGATTTAGAAATAAATTCATGGAAAAATATCTAATACAAGAGTTAAGTATTAGATCTTTCTGTTTTTTTTTTAAACACACATTAGAATACTTCTGAGTATCTTTCCTATCCTAACTAATACTTAAGAAAATAATTCATCAGGTTTTCAAAATCTGTGTTAATAACACCTAGGCAAAAAGGCAACATGATATTAAGAGAAAAGCATAATTTTAGGGTCAGAAAACCTGGCTTGTAAGAGCCATGAGGTTTGAATTTTTACTTAACTAGGATAGAGGGTATATTTACTAACAGAAAGGTATTGCTGCCTGTGTGTGCACATTTTAAATGTGTGATATCCACTGTTCCTTCACAAGAAAATTATTTGAAAAACATGGGAAACTGACACAGCCCTTTTTCTCAAAGTGATCAAAATAAAGAGGAGAAAAGGACAAGTCTCCATGTAACATGTGAAAGAGAATGAAAGATTTCTCAGTGTTATCAGAACATTTCTGAGTCAATAGGTAGACCAGAAAAAAAGAAAAAAAAAAAAAAAAAACTAAGACAGAAATTTAAAAATGTCTTACAGAATCATGAAACAAATAGATTCCAAAGCTCTGTTATGCTATTCATGGATATTGTAATTATACAAATGTGTCAGGCTCATCTTCAGCAAGCTCACAGATTCAGCTGCTTAGCAAAGGAAGATGGCTGGCCTTTGATTGTTTCTCCTCAAAGTCATATAATCGAAGAAATTTCATACCTGCTTGAAATCCATAATCCAATATTGTACATCCACAAAAATATTGAAATTTTAGCAAGACTAATATTTTCACAATAAGAATGTTATAAAGTAGGTGCGTTACATGTAGATATTTTCAAGAGCCAATTAGCTAATATAATGGTGCTTGGAATGAGAAAAGATTCTGCTCAGAGTCCCAGTAAAATGAGCAATGACAGTGCTAATTTAGCAGGAAAGACAGTAGTTCACCTTACTGTTGGAGCAGTAATAAGATTACCAAATCTAGTAAGGAATTTGAGGAGACATGAAAGCTTTGGTCAAACATCCAGAGCATGTTGCTTGAAGGCAAGAACTGGTTCCTTACGTAGGAAAATGTAATACCACCATAAGTGTATTTAAAAATAAAAATCTAGTGATTCATCCTCAGAGAGATCTTCAGCCACTTACCAGGGTAACTATGAACTACAGAAAAAGAATGCTCACTTTTCCAAATCCTGTTTTATGTAGAATCTGAACAAATTATCAGTTGTTCCCAAAAGCCATCAAATTTGTCTAGCTAAAATAAGAACACATTTTAAGTGTGCATTAACATTCGAGCCAAGTTTATCTTGCAGGGAATCTAGTGGGCCAACGGACTCTCTCTGGGATATTTTTTTTTCCAGTAATATGGGAATTGAAAATTGCTGATTGCATTGAATGACTTGAAGAACTGTGTAGAAGACATGACTGAAATGACGTAAGTGTGGAAAATAGGCAGATAATTAATAATCGAGAAATGAATAGTTATTCAAAGCATTTTGCTGTAAAAGGAAGTTAAGAACTAGTGTGTAGCTGGTGGAAGAAGGGGAAGTAGAGAATGACATTTTAAATACTGGAGATATAAGAGATTCTTGTATGCTAATGGGAATGAACTAGAAAATCTACTGCAGGAAGAAAAGGGATAATTGCTTTTGTAATTACCCTGAATTATGAGAGGACCTTCCTTTGACTCAGGCGCAGAAGCCATGTGAGAGGCCTAGATACAGGTGAGATTTGTGTAGCTGTTACCCAAAATTCCTTTTAATTTGCTGTTGCTTTTGTTATTTTGGTATGATAAAATGTTCATTAAGTTACCAGCTATCTTTCATTTAAACACATACATATTACACACACAAAAGCTCCTTAGATTTGTTACTTCAACTGTAAAATATATTAATTCTGCAAATGTTGAAAACATTCCTTTGGATTTTGATAGTAGGTTTATTATTTTAAATGCTTCTAATATAATACATGGATATATATATATATATATATATATGCAAACATATATAAGAGAGTGAGAAAAAGTTATAGAAATGTAGATATAGGTAATCTCTGCATTTTTGAAACTGAAAATAATTAACATAAAATGCCCTACAGAAAATACAGCTTATCTTTTCAAATGTTCTCAAATCCAGTAGTCATACAATCTGTTGTAAAAGCATTGTAACATAGGGAAAACTTTAAGCATTATGTAGTCATAATAGACTCCTAACAGCCTAAGTCAATTATAGATTAGAAAAGTTCAACTTTTGTGATTTCCAACACTTGCAAAGAAGTTACTTCATTGTTTATATCTTAATATTCATCAACTCATTTTCAATGGCAAAAATCACAATTACTTTTGCACCAACCTAATGAGTAACTTGTTCCAAGTTACTGAAATTGTTCTTATAAGTGTCAACTTATGCATGTAAGTTAAAAGTAGGGCCTTTGTGCTTATTTGACCTAGATTCCTAATTTCTTAAATTAGGAAACTGGATTTCAGAAAAGTTTAGCATCCTGCCTGCGGGTCTACATGAATACTTTTGCAAAGCTAGTAAATCCCAGGTCTCATACCATTAAGTTTCAATAATGTTAATTTGTTTAAATATTTTAAATCATCTGTTCTAGGCAGAATTCTAAGATGACCCCCAGGATATATCCTTGCCCCCTGATAGTGGGAAGATCTACAAATACAATGAAATGGCCTTTTAGTGATAAGCTTCTTTTGTTTGATAAAGTTGAAAGGATTTTACAGATATAATGAAAATCTCAAATCACTTGAGTGATATCAACTGATGCACAGGATAACAATGAAACAGGACATTATTCTGGCATATAAAACCTTTTAAGGGGAGTAGGATCTTCTTAAAGATAGGGATATTCTCCTACTCATTTTGAAAACGTGAGCTGCCATGTTGCAAAGCTTCAGAGAACTTCAAACAAAGTGTGTCAGCCCCTAGAAGCTGAGCAGCCTCAAGCCAATAACCAGTAAGGATCCAGGGCCCTCAGCCACAGGGCTTCAGGCAAATGAAAACTGCCAACCACCTACATGATGTTGGAGGCAGAATATTCTCCAAGCAAGCTTGCAGATAAGAATAGAGCACACTGAGCAAAGGTGGTAGCCTAGTGTGACCTTGAGCAGAGGACCCAGCTAGCTTATGCCCAACTCCTCAACCATGAGAACTGTTGATATATATTTGCGTTATTTTAAGCTGTTACATTAAAAAAAATGTATAACTTTAATGCTAAGCTATGAAAAGTACTTGTTTTCAGACTTTTCAATAAAAATTACATATAAATTATAAATCAATTTTGCCATTTAAATCTTTATGTTGATTTAACTTGCAATTCATGGCTTTAGTTTCCATGAGTTAGTGAGACTCAACTGAGACAGGGAATCACTGCATCTCAGATGTGAACAAATTTAAATGATGATTAAACAGTTCCTTCAGATACTGGCCTCAGGTATATTGGCAAGTGTAAAGGGTAGGAGAAGAAATGAGATTTACAACTCAAATCAGAGACAAAAAACGTGACAAAACTTTAATTTAGTCTGGGTGCAGTGGCTCACATGTGTAATCCTAGCACTTTGGGAAGCCAAGGTGGGTGGATCATGAGGTAAAGAGATCGAGACAAGCCTGGCCAACATGGTGAAACCCCGTCTCTACTAAAAATTCAAAAACTAGCTGGACGTGACGACACCAGCCTGTAGTCCCAGCTACTCAGGGGGTTGAAGCAGGAGAATCGTTTGATCCTACCAGGCAGAGGCTACAGTGAGCTGAGATTGAGCCACCGCCCTCCACCCAGGGTTACAGAGCACGACTCTGTTTCAAAAAAAGCCAAGAGAGAAGAATCAAGTAGATTAAATAAAAAATGATAAAGGGGTATCACCTCCAATTCCATAGACATACAAACTACCATAAGAGATTGCTACAAACCACTATATGCACACAAACCAGTAAATCTAGAAGAAATGGATAAATGTCTGGACATTTACAACCTCCCAACACTAAACCAAGAAGAAGTTGAATCCCTGAATAGATCAATAACAAAGTGTGAAGTTGAGACAGCAATTAATAGCCTACCAACCCAAAAAAGTCCAGGTCCAAAAAAAGTCCAGGTCCAGATGGGTTCACATCCAAATTCTACCAGATGTACAAAGAGGAGCTGATACCATTCCTTCTGATACTATTCCAAACAACACATAAACAGGGAATCCTCCCTAACTCATTTTATTAGACCAACATCATTAGACCAAAATCTTGCAGAGATACAACTAAAAATGAAAATTTCAGGCCAACATATATGATAAACAGTGATGCAAAAATCTTCAGTAAAGTACTGGCAAAGCAAATACAACAATACATCAAAAAGCTTATCCATCACCATAAAATAGCTTCATCCCAGGGATGCAAGACTGATTCAACATATGCAAACCTATAAATGTAATGCATCACATAAAGAGAATCAAAACAAAAACCACATGATTATCTCAACAGATGCAGAGAGGGTATTCAACAAAATTCCACGGCACTTTAAGATAAAAACTCTTAATAAAACTAGGTATCGATGAAACATATCTCAAAGTAATAACAGACATTTATGACAAGCACACAACCAATATTATACTGAATGGGCAAAAACTGGAAGCAGTCCCTTTGAGAACAGGTACTAGACAATGTTGTCCACTCTGACCACTCCTATTCAACTAGTATTGGAAGCTGTAGCCAAAGCAATCAGGCAAGAAATAGAAATGAGGGATATTCAATTAGGAAAAGAGGAAGTCAAATTGTCTCTATTTGCAGATGACATGATTGCATATTTAGAAGACCCCATCATCTCAGCCCAAAATCTCCTTAGGCTGATAAGCAACTTCAGCCAACTCTCTGGATACAAAGTCAATGTGCAAAAATCACAAGCATTCCTATACACCAATAACAGACAAACAGAGACAAATCATAAGCCAACTCCCATTCACGATTGCTACAAAGAGAATAAAATACCTAGGAACACAATTAACCAGGGACATGAAGGACCTCCTCAAGGAGAACTACAAACCACTATTCAAGAAAATAAGAGAGGACACATTTTTTTGCATGCCCATGGTTAGGAAAAATGTTCCATGCCCATGGTTAGGAAGAATCAATGTCATGAAAATGCCCATAGTGTCCAAAGTAATTAGTAGATTCAATGCTATCCCCATCAAGCTGCCAATAACCTTCTTCACAGAACTGGAAAAAAAAACACTTTAAACTTCCTATGAAACCAAAAAAGAGCCCACATAGCCAAGACAATCCTATGCAAAAGGAACAAAGCTGGAGGCACCACACTATCTGACTTCAAACTATACTACAAGTCTACAGTAATCAAAATACCATGGTGCTGGTACCAAAACAGAGTCATAGACCAATGGAACAGAACACAGACCTTGGAAGTAATGCCACACACCTACAATGATCTGATCTTTGACAAACCTGACAAAAACAAGCAATGGGGAAAGGAGTCCCTGTATAATAAATGGTGTTGGGAAAACTGGCTAGTCATGTGCAGAAAGCAGAAACTGGACCCCTTTCTTATTCCATACACAAAAATTAACTCCAGATGGATTAAAGATTTAAACATAAGGCCTAACACCATAAAAACCCTAGAAGAAAACCTAGGCAAAACCATTCAGGACATAGGCATAGGCATGACTTCATGACTATACCACCAAAAGCAATGGCAACAAAAGTCAAAATAGACAAATGGGATCTAATTAAACTCCAAAGCTTCTGCACAGCAAAATAAACAATCATTAGAGTGAACCAGCCACCAACAGAATGGAAAAAAAAAATTGCAAGCTACCCACTTGACATAGGACTAATATCCAGAATCTACAGATAACTAAAACAAATTTACAAGAAAAAAACAAACAGCTCATCAAAAAGTGGGTGAAGGATATGAACACTTTTCAAAAGAAGACATTTCTGAGGCCAAAAAACATGAAAAAATTCTCATCATCACTAGTCATTATAGAAATGAAAATCAAAACCACATTGAGATACCATCTCACACCACTTAGAATGGCGATCATTAAAAAATCCAAAGACAATAGATGCTGGAGAGGATGTGGAGAAATAGGAACACTTTTACACTGTTGATGGAAGTGTAAATTAGTTCAACCATTGTGGAGGACAGTATGGTAATTCCTCAGGGATCTAGAACTAGATATTGCATTTGACCCAGCAATTCCTTGGGCATATACCCAAAGGATTATAAATTGTTCTATTATAAAGGCACATGCATATTATAAAGACACATGCACATGTGTGTTCATTGCAGCACTGTTTACAGTAGCAAAGACCTGGAACCAACCCAAACTCCCATCAATGATAGACTGGATAAAGATGATGTGGCACATATACACCATGGAATACTATGCAGCCATAAAAAAGGATGAGGTCATGTCCTTTGCAGGGACATGGATGAATCTGGAAACCATCATTCTCAGCAAACTGACACAAGAACAGAAAACCAAACACCACATGGTTTCACTCATAAGTGGGTGTTGAGCACTGAGAACACATGGATGCAGGGAGGGGAATGTCACACATTGAGGTCTGTTCGGGGTAGGAGATTAGGGGAGCAATAGTAAGGATTGTGGAGATTTGGGAGAGATAGCATTAAGAGATGAGGGGGGGTGGAGTTAGCAAACCACCATGGCATGTGCATACCTATGTAACAATCCTGCAAGATCTGCACATGTACCCCAGAACTTAAAGTAAAATAAAAATAAAAATAAAAACCTTTGATTTAAAGTAGAATTGCTTCAGACCATTATAGAAAAAGAGATCTAATTAAGAATCTGCCAGCACATTCCTGACTATGAGGTCTTTACTTCCAAAGAAGTATTTTTAATGTGGATTTACCAACTCAACTGAGATTACTTACAAACAGCAGAAAATAAGCTTTATATCTGTACATTTCTTTGTAAAGTGGTCAAAAATAAATTGTCCAAGTCAATAAAAGAAATGCTTAGTAAACTTTATCTACTTACCAGGTTAGGAGTGATAATTTTCCTTTAAAGTTCCCACATTTTTATTATAGGTGTGTCTTTTCGTATTTAGAAGAAACATGAGCATAGAATACAACGGCTTTGACACAACATTTTGATTGTTACAAAGAGATGAGTTCACTGAGAATGCCTGACTACTGATGGTCCCAGTTTTGTGATTAACAATCAACAGGGAATACGCTTCAGTAGGGACAACATTTGAATTATGTTTTGAAGGTTTGACGAGTCTTATTGCCTAAAAACAAAAAGAGTAGGAGAAGAAAATGGCAAAGAGAACCAAGGAAGATTTAGGCTGAAAAGTCAGCTTGAAGCAGATTATGAAATCTTTGCTAAAGATGTTTTGTTAATTTTAAGCAATTATATCACATGTTACTTAAGATTACGCAATAACAAGGCTACTGAGATAACATCTGAGAGGAAGATGTGTTGATAAATCCTGGAACAGCAGGTGTACAGAGAAGAAATCTGATGAGGAGAAAATAATGGATTGAATTCTGCCTGTGGAGACAAAACTAATCTGTGATCTATATTTCCGGTGGTTCTATATCAGCTCATCTTTTAAATAAGAAACCAGTCAAAAGCTAAAGGCAAAGATTTTGATTCTTAAATCCTAAAGAAAATTGTCAAGTAGTAGGACCTAACACAATTTCCTTTATTTTCCAATTGCCCCAAGAAAGCTTGGTTAAGTGATCAGGAAACTGAGACAAAAAGATGGTAAACAGAGATAAGTTTTTTTGTTTGTTTGTTTGTTTGTTTGTTTGTTTGTTTTTGAGACGGAGTTTCGTTCTTGTTACCCAGGCTAGAGTACAATGGCGTGATCTCGGCTCACCGCAACCCCCCTCTCCTGGGTTCAAGCAATTCTCCTGCCTCAGCCTCCCAGGTAGCTGGGACTACAGGCGTGTGCCACCATGCCCAGCTTATTTTTGTATTTTCAGTAGAGACGGGGTTTCACCATGTTGACCAGTATGGTCTCGATCTCTTGACCTCGTGATCCACCCGTCTCGGCATCCCAAAGTGCTGGGCTTACAGGCGTGAGCCGCCGCGCCTGGACAGAGATAAGTTTTGATACAGCAAACTGGCTTTAAGAAAATTTTGTGGGCCGGGCGCGGTGGCTCAAGCCTGTAATCCCAGCACTTTGGGAGGCCGAGGCGGGTGGATCACAAGATCAAGAGATCGAGACCATCCTGGTCAACATGGTGAAACCCTGTCTCTACTAAAAATACAAATCATTAGCTGGGCATGGTGCCACGTGCCTGTAATCCCAGCTACTTAGGAGGCTGAGGCAGGAGAATTGCTTGAACTCAGGAGGCAGACGTTGCGGTGAGTCAAGATTGCGCCATTGCACTCCAGCCTGGGTAACAGGAGCTAAACTCCGTCTCAAAAAAAAAAAAAAAAAAAAAAAAAAAAAAAAAAAAGAAAAGAAAATTTTGTTTCACTATTATGTTTTTTATTTTAAGCAGAGTCTCAGTCTGTTGCCCAGGCTGGAGGGCAGTGGTGCAATATTGGCTCCCTGCAGCCTCCACCACCTGGGTTCAAATGATTCTCCTGCCTCAGTTTACCAAGTAGCTGGGATTACAGGCATCGACCACCACATTTTTAGAAGACACAGGATTTCACCATGTTGCCCAAGCTGGACTTGAACTCTTGACCTCAGGTGATCCACCCTCCTCAGCCCCTCAAAGTGCTGGGATTATAGGTGTGAGCCCCCATGCCTGACCCAAACTGAATTTTTATGAATTTGAGGGTATCTAGAAACACTTGATACCAGCGTAGGAGAAATAAGACATTACAATATTTAAATAGAAATACACCTAAAATTTTGGCAGTTCATACGTGGAGTTCTGATTGCTTCCTACTCATGTTTATCGAAAATTTTCAACAATTGAGTTGCTTAATACCAAAACTTTGTTGTTTCATAGTGAATTTCATGACTCTCATATAATATCTTACAGTTTTGTAATAAATGAATATAGGTGATGAGTCAAGGGCATCAATGCCTTATTAAAATGAAAAGTCAATGCTCAAGATTTAGTTATCTTTCTTCAACAGAAAACTGGTTTGATTTTGCACAAGTGAAATATTTCATAACATGACACCCACAGCCAATTGCCAGTGGTAAAAGCCATTGTTACTGAATTTGTCAAATCAAATGTTTGCTGTAACATAAAATGTTATAGGTACTGAAGCATAAGTCAAGATCAATGGATGTTTTTTGGTGATAACTGAATTGAAATCATATTCTTTTTTTTTTTTTTTTCCAAAATAGCTCTGGCCTAAAATTCATTCAGTTTCAAATGAAAATTTTTTCAATAGGCATTTTAAAGGCCATGATCTTAATTGTATAGAAAAAATTACGTTCTATATTCTTAATCGGCAAATTTTAATTTTAGTATTAAACTGAATTTGAGGTATAAAAAAGAATTATAACCAAGTGAGGCTGAGCCCACTCATTTCCGGGGTTTATGCTCGACATCTAGTATCCAAATTGACATTCAGTTCCGGGAACCTCATTTTGTCTCGAAATATTGAGATTGGTGGTTGAAGTGGAATTTGGTATTTAGCCATTGATTATAAAGTGGTCCACCAACCTTCTACTGGTCACAGTTGGTTCTTACACCTACTTGCTTGGAAGATATGGCCACATCGATATGTGATTTCCAATTTACGGTCTACTTAGAAACGTTTCTATTCACTCCAGTGCATGGATCTTGAGCAGACGTAAATTTGGGGTTGCAAACACACTCAAGCAGAAAAGCTTCTTGGGCCTTTGATCTTGCTTGACTGTAGTTACAGTCTGAGTAACTGGCTTTTGTTCTTTGTTTCTCCAGACCACATTAACACAAGAAGCCCACCAGCTTGCCCATCTCATGCTTCCGTGACTCATGCTTGCCTGTCTCAAAGAACTCTTCATTTCCTATACTTCTCTCATGTTACTAGAAAACCCAGTTAACACACTCTTTCTGTAAAGGAACAGAGAGTATTTTAACCTTTGTGACCCCTGAACACTTTGTTGAAACTAATTGTCTGCCATTACATTGCAAAAAACAGCTATAGATAATCTGTAAATGATTGGATATTGCTGGCTTGCAATAACGCCATTTACAAAATGGACAGCAAATGAGCTTGCCCTCACTAGCCGTTTTAGTTTGCACATCCCTGATACCAAGAAACACAACTTTACCAGATGAATAGTATTATTACCAATTCTAAGGGCCCTTTCTAGGCTCCAGAACAGGGAATGTGTTCAAAATTGCTTCTCCAATGGAAGACAGGAATTGATTACAATTAACATTTGTGTTGTCATTCTCAAGACTTGTTATTTTTTAATTTTTATTTTATTTATTTATATAAACAAAATAAAGGATTAAGAGAAATGTACAAGGAATCAAAACTGTAGCCTTGTAGTATAGTTTGAAGTCAGGTAACGTGATGCTTCCACCTTTGTTCTTTTTGCTTAGGATTGTCTTGGCTATGCAGCCTCTTTTTTGGTTCCATAGGAAGTTTAAGGTGGTTTTTTCCAGTTCTGTGAAGAAAGTCAATGGTAGGTTGATGAGGATAGCATTGAATCTATAAATTGCTTTGGGCAGTATGGCCATTTTCATGATATTGATTCTTCCTAACCATGAATATGGAATATTTTTCCATCTGATAGTGTCCTCTCTTATTTCCTTGAGCAGTGGTTTGTAGTTCTCCTTGAAGAGGTCCTTCATGTTCCTTGTTAGTTGTATTCCCAGGTATTTTATTCTCTTTGTAGCAATTGTGAATGGATGTTGGCTCATGATTTGTCTTTCTGTTTATCTGTTATTTGTGTATAGGAATGCTTGTGATTTTTGCACATTAACTTTGTATCTAGAGAGTTGACGGAAGTTGCTTATCAGTTTAAGGAGATTTTGGGCTGAGATGATGGGGTCTTCTAAATATGCAACCATGTCATCTGCAAATAGAGACTATTTGACTTCCTCTTTTCCTAATTGAATGTCCTTTATTTCTATTTCTTGCCTGATAGTTCTGGCTAGAACTTCCAGTACTATGTTGAATAGGAATGGTGAGAGAGACATTCTTATCAAGTGCCAGTTTTCAAAGGGATTGATTCCAGTTTTTGCCCATTCAGTATAATATTGGCTGTGAGTTTGCTACAAATGGCTTTTATTATTATTTTATTTTATTTTATTTTATTTTTTTAGACGGAGTTTCACTCTTGCTACCCAGGCTGGAGTGCAGTGGCGCTATCTCGGCTCACTGCAACCTCCACCTCCTGGGTTCAGGCAATTCTCCTGCCTCAGCCTCCTGAGTAGCTGGGATTACAGGCATGCACCACCATGCCCATCTAATGTTTTGTATTTTTAGTAGAGACAGGGTTTCACCATGTTGACCAGTATGGTCTCGATCTCTTGACCTCGTGATCCACCCACCTCGGCCTCCCAAAGTGCTGGGATTACAGGCTTGAGCCACCACACCCGGCCGGCTTTTTTTATTTTGATATACATTCCACTGATACTTAGTTTTTTGGGAGTTTTTATCTTAAAGGCTGTTGAATTTTGTCAAAGGCCTTCTCTGCATCTATTGAGATAATCATGTGGTTTTAGTTTTGGTTCTGTTTACATGATGCATTACATTTATAGATTTGCATATGTTGAACCTGGTTTGTATCCCCAGGATGAAGCCTGCTTAATAGTAACGGATGAACTTTTTGATGTGCTGTTGAATTCAGTTAGCCCGTATTTTATTGAAGATTTTCACATCAATGTTCATCATGGCTAGAGTAATCAAGCCAGCATGCTACTGGTACCAAAACTGAGATATAGACCAGTGGAACAGAACAGAGTCCTTGGAAGTAATGCCACAGATCTCCAACCATCTGATCTTTGACAAACCTGAAAAAAGCAATGAGAAGAAGATTTCCTGTTTAATAAATGGTGTTGGGAAAACTGGATAGCCTTGTGCAGAAAGCAGAAACTGGACCCTTTCCTTACATCTTACACTAAAATTAACTACAGATGGATTAAAGATTTAAACCTAAGACCTAACCATAGAAACCAATGAAGAAAACCTAGGCAATATTTTTCAGGACATAGGCATAGGCAAGGACTTCATGACTAAAACACCAAAATCAACGGCAACAAAAGCCAAAATAATCACATGGGATCTCATTAAACTTAAGAGCTTCTGCACAGCAAAAGAAACAATCATTAGAGTGAATCAGCAACCAACAGAATGGGAAAAAATTTTTGCAATCTACCCATCTGACAAAGGGCTAATATCCAGAATCTACAAAAAACTAAAACAAATTTACAAGAAAAAAAGCAAACAACCCCATCAAAAGGTGGGTGAAGGCTATGAACAGACACTTTTCAAAAGAAGACATTTATGTGGTAAAAAAAGTATGAAAAAATGCTCATCATCACTGGTCATTAGAGAAATTCAAATCAAAACCACATTGAGATACCATCTCACGCCAGTTAGAATAATGGCGATCATTAAGAAATCCGAAGACAATAGATGCTGGAGAGGATGTGGAGAAACAGGAACACTTTTACACTGTTGGTGGGAGTGTAAATTAGTTCAACTATGTGGAAGACAGTGTGGCAATTCCTCAAGGATCTAGAAATACAAATACCATTTGACCCAGCAATCCCGTTACTGGGTATATATCCAAAGGATTATAAATTGTTCTATTATAAAAACACATGCACTCGTATGTTCATTGCAGCACTGTTTACAGTAGCAAAGACTTGGAACCAACCCAAATGCCCTTCAATGATAGAATGTACAAAGCAAATGTAGCATATATAGACTATGGAATACTAGGCAGCCATAAGAAAGGATGAGGTCATGTCCTTGGCAGGGACATGAATTAAGCTGGAAACCATCATTCTCAGGAAACTGACACAAGAACAGAAAACCAAACACCACATGTTCTCACCCATAAATGGGTGTTGAACGATGAGAACACATGGACACAGGGAGGAGAACATCACACACTGGGGCCTGTTAAGGAATGGGGGAGTTAGCGGAGAGATAGCAGGGGATGAGGAGGGCAGGGATCAGGGAGAGATAACAATAGGAGAAATACCTAATGTAGGTGATGGGGTGATGGATGCAGCAACCCACTATGGCATGTGTAACAATCCTTCAAAATATGCATATGTACTCCAGAACTTAAAGCACAATTTTGAAAAGATTAAAGGAAGGAATCAAAACATCTGTATATTAGACATCTTTGATTTTGGCTAAAGTGATATTTAATATATCAACACTAGGTTAAGTAAGGACACTAAACAATCAAATTGATGCTGAAAGATCAACCAAAGTTACATGCTGAAACTTGTGCTAATTTGGAGTTTCTTACTTGGTTAGAGAGTGAGTGGCAATGGCATTTGGAGAAGGGTCAGATCAATATTTCCTGTAAATATATCTGATGCAATAGCAATATTCCTTGGGAGGCTCACCCACAAGTTTTGTAAGAGTGCTTGGACTTATTGCGTAGGTTTAGAGACAGGACAGGGCCATGTTCTTTGAGCACTGTGGTTCATGTGGTGACCCAGATGTTTAATAATGAAATCTTACCTTTACCCGTTACTTAGTTCCCTGTTGCTTGGATGCTTAGCTGCCTGTTGATTTAATGCATGAAAGCCATACATTTTCAGTCAGGTTTCTGCATGTCAAACCACTTTGAGTCCTGAATGGTACATCTGTTCTTCTGCTTTTCACAATGACCATGATACTTTCATTATTTTCTGCTAGCATCCAATTGTGCTAACTCTAGTTTTCTTCCATGAATTTAGAACTGTGGACTCAATTTTAATTTTATCCATTTTCACCAGCATTTCAAAAAACACAACCACAAATATTAAAAAAAAAAAAAAAAAAAAAAAAAACAATAACAACTGAGCACTTCTCTCAGCAATTTCTCATGGGTAAAGTGTGATAGGCAGAATAAGCCCCTTCCCAGCCTAACATGATGTCCACATCCTAATCTTTAGAAACTGTGAATATATTACCTTACATGGCAAAAGAGACTTTGAAGATGTCATTACACTAAGGACCTTGAGATAAGGAGATTATCCTGGATTATTTTTATCTGTGTGAACCCAATCTAATTACATGAGTCTTAAAAGCCGAGAACATTTTTCAGCTGTAGTGAAAGAGAGATTTGATGACAGAAGAATGGTGAGGGTGATGCAAGCCTCTTGGTATTGAAAATTGGAGAAGAGAATGATGAGCCAATAAAGGTGGGCAGCCTCTAATTGCTGGAAAAAACAAGGAAATGGATTCTTCCCTAGAGCAACCCAAAACTCAAAGATAATAAACTTGTATTGTTTTAAGCCATTCCATTTCTGGTTATTTGTTACAGTGGCCATAGAAAACTAATACATATAAAATGTGCAAGTTTTTTTTAAGTCTTAAAAAGTATCTTTGGTTGAGTTACCTATTAGATGCAATTTAATATTTTTGTCTTCCACAGTTTTTGAATTTCTTCTACACATTATGAAAAAACATTCCCTCTTGGCTCTCTCTTTCCATGACAACTTACATGGGCATTTTATATTTGTGTCAATAACACATAGGACAAAGCAAGACCACGGCCTGACTGATTTGATTGGTAAAAATTTAATGAGACAGCCATTTTTACATTAGGCAGTTTATTGCTTACATAGACAGTAAAAAGAAGAAGAAGTCTAAGGTATCACCTCCTCATTATCCTTGTCCCACACACAAAAAGGGATGACACAAACAAAAGGGGCCAAAAACTCTCATGTGAGTTGTAGGACAGATAACCCATTGATGAGGAGTTCGTTCTACACTGCAGCTAGGTCGTCTTATATTCCACAGCTCTATTTCAAGAAGTATGGGACAGAAAGCCTCATACTTCCCTAGAATCTGAGAGACAGTGAAAACTCTCTCCTGACAGCCTCATCAGTGGATACAGAGGAGAATGTAACAGGCCTTGGAGTAGCCTGTACAGACCTCCACCTTCTTTTCTGGTGGGATTACAAGGCACTCTGTCAAGACTCAAACTGTGGTTCAAGCCTTTGTCTTTGTGCTCTATGTGGATTTGTGCAAAGTATGTGCCTATGTGGCTATGTGCAAAGTAACAACAATGATCAGACCTTTTCCTCTACCCTCTGAAGAAGAGAAAGAAAATATCATTTCTCAGAGATTGCAAATTATAAAAATGGAATCATGTAAATCTGGAAATGCTGGCAGTCATAGATAAAATTTCTGTAGAATAAAGTAAAAAGGTATATGGTAACAAAACCAAAAAGTAAATAAACAAAGTTCCATCACAAATTTATAAAATCAATCATTATAAAATTGATCACACTATCTGTTCCTATAGGAGTAGCCATTAATACTTTACGTAGAACTAATTTTAGTTATGTACCTTCCTCCTAGAATTGAACATAATTATATTAATACACAAAGCTGGCCAGGCATGGTGACTCACACCTATAATCCCAGCACTTTGGGAGGCTGAGGTGGGTGGATCACGAGTTCAAGTGATTGAGACCATCCTGGTCAACATGGTGAAACCCTGTCTCTACTAAAAATACAAAAATTAGCTGGGCATGGTGGCACATGCCTGTAGTCCCAGCTACTAGGGAGGCTGAGGCAGGAGAATTGCTTGAACCCAGGAGGCGGAGGTTGCGGTGAGCTGAGATCACACCATTGCACTCCAGCCTGGGTAACAAGAGTGAAATTGCGTCTCAAAAAAAAAAAAAAAAAAAAAAAAAAAAAAAAAAAAAAAAAAAGGCTAACATTGTACGACATAATTCCACCTTCAGAGTACTAAAAAGTTAAACATACAAAAAATGTGTGCTAATTGTTAGTAACATTGAAGGAGTTGTATAATTTCTATATATAATGTTTTTAATTAGTAGCATGGACTCAGTTATGGATTAAAAATCATATTTATATTATAAGCTGAAGTTACAGGATGTGATTTAAGACCTATGGTACTCATCCTTACCTTGGATTAAGTGTTGACCCTTGAAATGAGTCAAAATTGTCCTTACCGACATTTTATTAAAGTGATGATGTAATTGAGAGCAGCTGAAAAGAACATTTTACGATGTACTCCTTGAAATATCACTAGGAATAGAAGGTGATGTGTAAATTGCTTGTACAACTCCATTAGCCATCACATTTATATGTGTAAACTACATGCAAAATTCTTATACAAACAATACTTAAGAACTCCACCTTTAGGTTGAATGCATCCTTGGAAATGATCATTTAAATTATTTAATCATTTATGAGACATACCTAGATCAATTGCCCCTAACTAAATCCCATGCCAGATTATGTATTTGGAAATAAAGCAGTATTCGTTAATTCTTATCCTCAAAATTGCAAAAAAACTGGAAATCACTGAAGACAATGAAAAAATTTTAGAAGTAACTGAAGGCATCACAGAGCTTTGAAGTAAGTTTGCGGAGTCAGATAAAGCAAACTGAATTTTAAAATATGTATTTTTTAATTCTCATATGATATACTGTTATTCAGTCTATATGTTTCCTCTTTCTTAGTATGGTTTGTCTCTTTTCTTATTTGGTACTTAATACTTGGAGTTGTAGCTACATTATTACTGCTCCTGCCCCTGCATGGACATTAGAACTTCAGCTCTAAGCCCATAGTGAGCCCTCAATGTGTATAACCAGGTCTTCTCATCTTTTTTGCCATGACATCAGCATCAAACACCTTGCCTTTAATTTTCTCAATTTATGTTTGACACCTCTGTTCTTCCTTCAGTTATCCAAGGCTTAAGTGTTTTTCAGAACATGATTTAATCATCTCTATGTGTTTATGGCAAATATGGCAGGAATGTGGTCATTCTCATCACTTCATTCTTTCCAATTACATGACCTCAACCATCGAATTCTATGTGAGCATAGAAAAGAATTTTCCCCATTGAATCTGAGAGGATACAGGGCTCTGAAATTACATGACAGTTAAGTCATTTAGAAGTCCTCATGACAGAATGTAACTTAAAAACGTATATATGTATTTAAATTCTCTTATATTTGATAATAATATTGGCTATGACACTGCCATTACACTAAGCTTAGAAAAAAATTTCCTTTGCATTCACAACCTGGCTATTTTGGGGCAAGAAGCCCTGCTTTCAGCCTCTTGTGGCTTTGGACATGTCTTCATCACTAAGCTTATTTATTTCTAGCTCTTGTTTTAAAGTGAAAGACATGCAACTCTTCTTTTTGTTTGAGCACTTAGAGGCCATTGAAGGGTTATTAATTGGCCTAATTTCAATGTTGTCATGTCTCAGGAAATAAGGAGGCCTGATGGTGGGGAGAGTGTTGAGAACAACTGGTCAGTGGAGCAGTCGGAACACACATTTCCGACACATATATTCCTATCTGGAATAGTTGACTATTCCAAATAGGTCAAGTTCATAGTGATCCAAAACAATTATAAAAGTGACATCAAAGATCACTGATAACAGATTAATATAACAGTTATAACACTAATAAAAACGTTTGAAATATTGCAAATTTACCAAAAAGACACAAAATGAGCACATGCTGTTGAGAAACTAGCGTCCATAGACTTTTCTATTACAGTGTTGCCACAAATGTTCAATTTGCAAAACATTCAATATCTGTGAAGCAAAATAAAGCAAAGCGCAATAAAATGAGGTATGCCTATATACAACTTACTTGTAAAAGGAAGTACACAGTGAAATTCTGAATACTCTAATAATATGTTCATAAGGCTATGAATCACTTATATCTTTATTATGAGGGTTAAAAGATAAAATGACAATAATTTATTAAAGGGCATGAAATATAAATAAGTGAAAATTATTACATTGCATATTCAAATTTCAGAGGAAGGGGGAGGAAGGGATGATGGAAAAACAAATTCTCCCAAAATATTTAAAGATACTTATTGAGTGACTGAAATCTGACATTACAGAGTCTCAAGAGGTGGTGAGAAAGTGCACCCTTGGTGGTCAAGTTAGAGTTTGGTTTTATACTTTTAAGGAGACAGAAATTACAGGTAAAATCATAAATTAATATGTGGAAAGTATATATTGGTTCTGTCTGAAAAGGTGAGATACCTCGAAGTGAGGGCTTGCAAGTCATAGGAGGATTTTAAGAATTCTTTAGTTGACAATCAGTTGAGGGAGTTAAGCTATTGTTTAAAGACTCAAAGTCAGTAGAAAAATGCTTGAGTTAAGATTAGGGGATCTGCTATCTGCCATGTGATTTTTTTATACCTGAGTCAGGTTAAAAAGTAAGCCACATTATACTAGATTAATAAAAAATATATTTTAAGAGATTTTATGGTTTGTGACATGACTCCCCAGTTTCCTTAGATAGGAACTTGGAAAAGAAAAAAGAAAGGCCAGAGTTCAGCCTTGAAGTAACAAGTAGTATTTATTTCCTCTTGTTTTTCTTTTTTTGTTGTGTATGTGTGATCAAAATTGAGTTATTATCTGCTTAATATAATCTTAATATAACTACAAGATGATTTCGTAAGCCTCATTATAACCATGAAACAAAAACCTATAATAGATACAATAGAAATGAAAAAGCAAGGAATGAAACACACTCCTAGAGAAAATCACTTATCCATGAAAGAATCTAGTAAGAGAAGAAAAAGTGATTTAGAAAACAATTAACAAAATGGCAGTAGTAAGACTTTACCTATCAATAATTACCTTGAGTGTAAATAGATCAGATTATCCAATAAAATGTATAGAGTGGCTGAATGAAATTTTAAAACATGGTTCAAATGTATTCTGCCTACAAAAGACTCACTTTACCTGTAATGACACAGACGAAAATAAAAAGAATGGAGAAAGATATTCCATGCAATTTAACCAAAAAGAGAAGGAATGGCTAACATGAGATAAAATAGACTTTAATTCAAAAACTTTAAAAAGTGACAGAGAAAGTCATTAAATAATGAAAATAATGATAAGAGGATGAATTCAGAAAGATAATATAAAAATTATATATGTCTCCAATATCAGAGCACATAAATATAAAAGGCAAATATTAATAGATCTAAAAAGAGAGATAGAGTGCAATACAATAAGCATAGCAAACTTCTATTCCCCTCTTTCATCAATGGACAGATCATCCAGATGGAAAATCAACAACAACAACACAAAAGATAGACTTAAATTACACTCCAGACCAAATGGACCTAATAGACATTGACAGAAAATACTGTGCAACAGCCACAAAATACACAATTTTCTCAAATGCACAGAGAACATCCTCTAGTATAGATCAGATGTTAAGCTACAAAACGTATTAATAAATGCAAGATTAAAATAACATATACTTTCTTTTCTGATCACAATTGTATAATACTAAAAATTAACAGGATAAATCTCAGAAACTTCACAAGTACATGAAAATTAAAATACAGACTGCTGACCAACCAATGTGTAAATAAAGACATTGAAATAAAAATTTAAAAAATAAGACAAATGAAATTGAAAACACAAGATAACAAAATCTGTGACATACAGCAAGTCAATTTTTTAAGAAAGTTTATTGCAATAAATACCTACATTGAAAAAGGAGAGGCATCAATTAAAAAATCTAACATTGTGTGTCAAGTAACTAGAAAAACAAGAACAAACTAAATCCAAAGTTATTAAAAACAGAACAAAAATAAACATAGAATAAAAAATAACAAAGAGTAATAGTTTTTTTTTTAAAAAAAGTAAATAAAATTAACAAATCTTATTTAGACTAACTTCTTAAAAATCAGAAGTCCCAAATAAATGAAATAAAATATTAAAAAGGTGCTATTACAACTGATACCACAGAAATACAGAGAATCATAAAACACTGCTAAGAACAACTATACTCTTAACCATTTGGAAAACCTAGCAGAAATAAATGAATTCATGGATTCAACCTACCAAAGGTGAATCATGAAGAAATAAAAAAATCTAGGCAGACCAATAATGAGTAATAAGATTGAATCGGTAACAAAATATCTCCCCTCAAAGAAAAGCCCAGGACCTACAGACTTAACTACTGAATTCTATCAAATATTTAAGAGGAGTGAATACTAATTCTAAGCTTTCCAAAAAATTGAAGAAGAGGAAATTTGTCCAAGCTTATTCTATGAGGTCAGCTGTATACTGATAATAAAACCAGAGAGAAAACAAAACAAAACAAAACAAAAAGCCTACAGGCTAATCTCTCTGATAAAGATAGATAAAAATATGTTTAACAAAATATTAGCAAATCAAATTTAATGCTACATTAAAATGTTCATTCGCTGTGATAAAGTGATATTTATCCCAGGAGTGGAAAGAGGGTTCAACATACAATAATCAATAAATGTAATACATAATATTAACAAAATGAAGAATAAAAATCAAATGATCATTTCAATAGATTAAAAAAGTATTTGAAAAATTTAACATTCTTTCATCATAAACACCGTTAGCAAACTAGGTACAGAATAATCATATCTCAAGATATTAAGAGTCATATATGACAAATCCACAGCTAACAGCACACTGAACAGGAATAGCAGAAATCTTTTCCTGTAAGACCTAAAACAAGACCTAGTTTCACCAGTTTTATTTCACACATCAATGGAAGTCCAAGCCAGAGAAATTAAGGCAAGATTTTTTTAAAAAATGAAATAAAATAAAAGGCATCTAACCTAAAAAAGGTAACAGTCAAATTTTACCTCTTTGCAGACATGATTTTTTTATAGAGATAACCCAAGAACTCTACCAAAAAGCTGTTAGAACTAATAAACTAATTTAATAAAGTTGCAGCATACAATATCAACATACAAAATTTAGCATTTTTGTATGCTAACAGTTAACCATCTGAAAAAAAAATTCAAGAAAACAATTCTTTTTACAATAGCTACAAGGTAAAATGAGTTACTTAGGATTAAATTTAACCAAGAAGGGGAAAGATCTCTACAACAAAAACTATATAATATTGATGAAAAATTTGAAGAGGAAATAAATAAATGAAAAGATATCTCATATTCATTGACTGGAAGAATTAACATTATTAAAATGTCCATGCTACACAAGGAAATATATAGATGCAATGAAAATTACTATTTAAATATTAATGGTAATTTTTTTACAGAAATGAAAACACTTTTTTTTTTTTTTTTTGAGACGGAGTTTTCGCTCGTTACCCAGGCTGCAGTGCAATGGCGCAATCTCGGCTCACCGCAACCTCCGCCTCCTGGGTTCAGGCAATTCTCCTGCCTCAGCCTCCTGAGTAGCTGGGATTACAGGCATGCACCACTATGCCCAGCTAATTTTTTGTATTTTTAGTAGAGACGGGGTTTCACCATGTTGACCAGGATGGTCTTGATCTCTCGACCTCGCGATCCACCCGCCTCAGCCTCCCAAAGTGCTAGGATTACAGAAAACACAATTTTAAAATTCTGTAGAATCAGAAGACCATGCCCTGAATAACTAAGCAATTTTGAGAGAAAATAGCCAAGCAAACAAACAAACAAACAAACAAACCCGGAAACATCACACTGCCTGACTTCAAAATATACTACAAAGCTATGGTGACGAAATCAGCATGCATGATAATGGCATAAAAATAGACACATAGACCAAGGACACAGAAAAGAGAACACAGAATTAAATCCACTTACTTATATCCAACTGGCTTTTGACAAAAATATCAAAAACATATATTTGGTAAAGTATAGTCTCTTCATTAAGCAGTGTTGGGGAAACTGGATATCTGTATACAAAGAAATAAAGCTTGACCTCCATCTCTTGCCATGTACAAAAATGAACTGAAAATGTGATTAAATACTTAAATGTAAGACCCAAAGCAATAAAACTATAGGGGAAAAAATAACATTAAAAAAATTCATCCTGGAAAAGAATTTAGAGATGTCAAATGCACAGACAACAAAAGCAAAAACAGAAAAATGAAACTATATCCAACTAACAATCTTCTGCATAACAAAAGAAACAATCAGCCGCATGAAGATAAATCTTACAGAATGGGAGAAAATGTTTACAAACTATGCTTCTGACAAGGGTTTTATTTTTGAAATAAAACTCAAATATCTTAAGAGCAAAGCAGAAAGAAAGAAAAGGCAAGATACAGAAACAAATATTTCTCAAAAGAAGACATAAAAATGACAAACAGGTATATGAAAAAATGTTCAGTGTCACTATTCAGCAAGGAAATACAAATCAAAACCACAGTTACACCACAACTAGAATGTCTATTACAAAAAGACAAAAATAACAAATGTTGGTGTCAATGTGAAGAATGAGGAATTCTTATGCACGTTTGATGGGAATGTAAATTAGTATCGTCATTATGATGAACAGTAGGAGTATTCCTGAAAAAACTACAAATAGAACTACCAAATAATCCAGTAACAATCCTACGATTCAGTATCTATCCAAAGGAAATGCAATTAATACGTCAAACAGAAATCTTCACCCCCATGTTTATTGTAGAACTGGTTATGACAGTCAAGTTATGGCATTAACCTAACTGTCCATTAGATAAAGAAAATGTGGTATATACAAAACAGAATACTATTCAGAGATAAAAACGAATGAAATTCTGTCATCTGCAGTAACATGAATGAGCCTGGAGGACCTTATGTTAAGTGAAATAAGCAAGGTACCAAAGTCAAACACAGCATAATCTCACTCATAGGCGATATCTAAAAACTTGATCTCATAGAAGTAACAGTGGTTGCCAGAGAGTGAAGAGAATAGGGAGGATTGGGAGATAGAGAGATTGGTCAACAGGTACAGAGTTACTGTCAGATCTGATGAACAAGTTCTAGTGTTCTATTGTTTATTTGGGAAACTGTGATTGTAATGTATACAACATTTATTTCCTGTCTTTCACTTGCCATGGATGTCCATGTGTGAGTCCAACGTTAATTTCTTCAGTGTTACCAGGACAAGACATATCAGGAATCAATATTCTGATTAGAAAGGTAATTAGAGATTCACAGTTAATGCTCTCATTTTGATTTTTTTCATTTCATAGTTTATTTTTGTAGAAGCTCATCATCAAACAAAAGCTAAAATTTCTTCTATTTCAGTAAGCAAAGTATATGGAAAATTAAGCTGTGTTTGGAAAATCAAACAGTGAAATATATAGGATGACCAATTTTATCTTTGCTGAGATGTTTTCCAGGTTTTCTTTGACTTCCCAACAAGGGCCCTTTCTGCAGCTACAAAGGTAGAGTATGGATGCTCTTCTGGGTATCTGGATAGCTTTTAAAATACTGTTTGATCTGCTTGTATGCAATCCATTTGCAGCAATTGAAACCACTACTATTATGTATTTCCTCTGTACTTTTATAAGAGATTTTCAGTCTTTTAAAGCTAAAGAAAGTAAGTGAACAAATTGTACCTGGGAAGTATCTGACAATAGTGTGAAGGTGGAGTTTTTAGACACATAATACACCAGCTGAAGATGAGGCTTGGGACTTTTATAGAATGGTTTGTCATTTATACTTTAATCACTCAACATTTTTATTTTTAATGATAATAGCATGTATATTTTCATGCTAAGGTTACTAGTACTAACACATTACAAAACATAGCAGAGAAAAGTCTGTTTCTTTCTCAATTTGTAAACCAGAAGCCAATACATTAAGTAGAAAAATACAGTTTTAAACATAATGACAGTATCTTTTAGGTAGCCAAAACACATTATTGTTTGTATCAGTTGGGATGTGTTATAGGTGATATACAAATAATGACATCCACTGTTTTGTTTTACTAGAGATTTACTTCTTGTCCTCTCAAAAGTTAACTTATTTTTATTAATAAGTGAAGAGGAGAAGTAAAATTTACAAAAGCAAGACAGAAATGGAACAAGAAGAACAAATATCAAACACAAGTTATATTGTATAAAATTTACATTAAATCATTTTAATAATTCTACTTTTCTACTTAATAATTAGCATGAATATTAAATAAAATACTATACTTTTAAAACAATTTATATATTTCTTTATAAATTAAATTTATTTAAAATTGGAAAAGTATACTAGTTATTATTTGCCAAACAGAACTAAAATTAATACAGTTTCTGAATTTCAGTGACTTGTTGCTAAGTATTAACTAGTACCATCATCTCTGTTATATAATTAAATTGTATGTTCTAACAATCTCATAATATTATCACTAATTAAATTTCTTTAGTTCATGATCTGGTGCCTTCGTTTTGTGATATATTTTTGGAGTTTTCTCTTTTTTCTCTGATATGCAAGGAACATTTTTATCATTTGTTTTTAGATTACTTAGAAAAAGAAACCATTCCTGTATTTGTTCCGTAGTAAAATTCTTTTGGTAACACTATTGAAATGGTATGTTGTATTATTTCATTATGCCATAATTATGTAAAAATCAACTATAGCAGAGAAAGACACTTTTTAAAAACTCTGTATTGTAGTATACAATATCTAGCTATCAACGTAGAAAAACCCCGAAAAGCCAGCAATACTCAAAAAAAACGTAGGACAACACAGAATAAGAGGAGCACTACTGCCCCCTAGTGCCTGATTGGAGATTGATGATGCCAATGCCTCTTGGGCATAGAAAATAACTGTACTGCTCAATTTTGCTTTATAATCATGAAGAATTATTTAATGATATAATTTCTTATTAGTGTCTTGGCTTTTTTAATGCTTATTTAAGTCTTTTACTAAAAGGACAAAATTGGGAGTCCTTTACACTTTATTTTTTATTCCATGGGAAAGTTAAAAAGAAAGATCAACATCTTGTCATTCTGAATTTGTAAGCATCATATTTGCCCACAATGGTAATTATGATAAAGCATAAACAAATGAGATCTAATCATATCTTTATGACTCAATGCTTGACCCTCTGCAGATGATGTAAGTAGCAGAGAATTCATATTTTTATTTCTAATTCTAGATCATAATTTTATTTTGAATATAATGTAGTTAGAATGTCATTGATTAGAGCTTCCATTCTTTTTTTAAAGGACTTTTGCTCTTGTAGTCCAGGTTGGATTACATTGGCACCATCTTCGCTCACTGCAACCTCCGGCTCCCAGATTCAAATGATTCTCCTGCCTCAGCCTCCGGAGTAGCTGGAATAATAAGTGCTCGCCACCATGCCTGGCTAATTTTTACATTTCTAGTAGAGATGAGGTTTGGCCATGTTGGACAGGCTGAT
Source organism: Saimiri boliviensis (assembly GCF_048565385.1). NCBI lineage: Eukaryota > Metazoa > Chordata > Mammalia > Primates > Cebidae > Saimiri > Saimiri boliviensis. Next base: position 275,224,120 of record NC_133449.1, on the reverse strand, counting down.
CTCAAACTCCTGACGTCAGATGATCCACCCACGTTGGCCTCCCAAAGTGCTGGGATTACCGGCATTAGCCACCGCACTTGGCCGAGAGCTGCCATTCTTCCTGAATAAGTAAACGTTGATGGAAGCTTTTTTAATCTTCTTCTCCAACGTTAATGCATGCCATAAGTGTTGGAGCTATGGTCTAACTACGTAACACAAAGGCTGCCTGCTCCAGCTGATGTTTTGTCTAGTTTAGCAGCTTTAAGTATATAGGTTTTTACAGGAATCGCACAGAGGATACTCTTTATACAATGTAACAGCTCAGAAATTGTATGAATCTCCTCTAACAACTTAAAATGACTTACTTGGTAGTTTTGTCCCATCTCAGAGTTGTTTCTGTCCCATCCCAATGAGAGGTACCTCCCAAATGTATCTCTCATTGGGATAAGGTACATTTTATTTGAGAAGTTAATCAAAGAATCCACCACTGAACAAAAATGAAAAAGAATATATGGGTTTTATTCCGAATCTATAACTTACTCTCTGAAGCATCACATCCTCTTTCACTACATTGGACATTGATTAAATGACCCTGAGATGCCATTATTAACCTGTCATTTTGGCAACAGTTGGAAACTCACAACACACTCTGATGATAAGTCTGGGGAAAGGAATTCTGAACTGTCAGTCAGAGTCCAAAACAGTATAAAGCCTGTGAAGTGAAAACGGAAACCATCTGTAAAAAATTATATATGTGTGTATCCTCCAAATTAACAATCTATAGATAAATATTTCCACAAATAGGAAACAGCATATGTTCAAAGTTACTGATTACAGTTTTATTCATAACACTTGGACACAGCCTAATTGTAGCATGATGGCATGATTGAATAGTTTTAGAGTGAAGATGTAATGAGGGTATTAAACTTTTATCTTAAAATTTCATTATTAGATATAGATAGATACATAGATGGATAAATTTTACATATTAAAATACAAAATTGCATTCACAGGGGAAATTAAAATTGTATTGAAGAGGAAAATGGATAAACTAAAATATATGTCAAATTTCAGAATACAACCACATAGAGTGTGAGGGTTAATATTAAGTGTCAACTTGATTGGATTGAAGGATGCAAAGTATTGATCCTGGGTATGTCTGTGAGGGTGTTGCCAAAGGAGATTGACAGTCGAGTCAGTGGACTGGGAGAGGCAGACTCACCCTCACTCTGGGTGGGCACCATCTCATCAGCTGCCAGCACAGCTGGAATAAAGCAGGGAGAAGAAGGTAAAAAAAGCAGACATGCTGAGTCTTCTAGCCTTCACCTTTCTACTATGCTGGATGCTTCCTGCCCTCAAACATCAGAATCAGAGTTTTTCTGGTTTTGGACTCTTGGAATTACACCAGTGGTTTGCCAGAGACTCTCCAGCCTTCGACCACAGACAGAAGGCTGCACTGTCGGCTTCCCTACTCTTGAGGTTTTGGGACTCAGAATGCCTTCCTTGCTCTTCGGCTTGTAGAGAGTCTATTGTGGAAGATCACCTTGTGATCATGTGAGTTAATACTCCTTAATAAACTCCACTTCATATATGCATCTATCCTGTTTGTCCTGTCCCTCTAGAGAACCCTGACTAATTTATAGAGGAAAGAATTGTTTCAAGTAATTTGGAACAAAGTGTTTTGACTTTATGTTCTTCATATATTTTTTTCTTACAAAAAATTTTAAAATATAAAAATGTCTTACATTTTAATTGTCAGGTTTACTTATACTAGTGACATTCATATTGCAGTGTTTAAACTATTATATATAGAAACATACAAATTTATATGTATTTCCTTATATGAAAATAAACATTTCTATTCTAGAATGTATATGTAATATATTACTGTAAGTAGGACTCACTATTTTCATTGTTCTTAAAGAATGTAGAGACAAATATAAAATAAAAGTAATTATTTTTATTTAGGACAAAGTCCTGTAATTTGAATTGCATGTTAGCATAAAATCATACCTTTAGGTCTAAAAGCAATGACACTTTAGCAATGATTATAGAGCCAGCACCCAGATCATTGTGTTTAGATACCTTTGTCTTTAAATAGTGCGTGTTTAGGCCGGGTGCCATGGCTTACATCTGTAATCCCAGCACTCTGAGAGGCTGGGTCAGGTAAATCACCAGGTCATGAGATCGAGACCAACATTGTGAAACCCCGTCTCTCCTAAAAATACAACAATCAACTGGGTGTGGTGGCGTGCTCCTGTAATCTCAGCCACTTGTGGAGCTGAGGTAAGAGAATCAGCTTGAATTTGGAAGGTGGAGATTGCAGTGAGCCGAGATGGTGCCACTGCACTCCAGCCTGGCGGCAAAGTGAAGCTCCAACAAAAATAAATAAATAAATAAATTAAATAAAAAATAAAAAATAAAAAATAAAAAAAAATCATGTGTTTCAACTTCATTTGTATTGAAATGTCATTACCTACTAAGAAGAATCACATACCTCTGGAGAAATGGTTGATGCCAAGTCTGAGCAGAAAAAGTATAGCATTAATCTGGATCTCTTATTCTTCCAGGATGTAAACAATAAACAAAACAAACAGAAAGTAACGGTAATGTTAAAGTTCACAGGGACAAGTTTAAAGCGGTTCTCACAGTATACATTTGGAATATTTTTAGCATCAAGAGAGTATTACGTGATCAACATGTAGAAATAAAGAAGTTCATGAATCCATAGTGACATGATTTACAGAGTAATAGCTGCTAATAAATACAGCAGGAAAACTTAGAAATCATCATTTTACAGCCCTCAGTGTAGTCATAAATTGAGGTGAGGCTCATCTATGAAGCTGAAAATTAACAGTAGAAAAAGTATTAAGAAATAAGTCATTTTATGTTTTCAAATTATGACCTGATGTATTAATTAGCAATTAAAAATGAATAATAGACCTTTACAATGGGTAGAGCTCGTAGTCATTAACCAAGTGATACAAAAATAATCTCTGAGGGTAAGACAAAAGAACATTTAGTGACTCCTGAGATAACATGGTATGAAGTAGACATCTTTACTTATGAAGAGTTTCTACCACACAATTCAGCTGGAATGTAGCCCAGTCTCTAGACTTAACTTAGATTTTTCAGGGGCAGAAGAACACGTGAAATAGCATAGGAACACAATCAAACAAATCCAGGACTTGTTACTTTCTACATGAAAACTGACTTAGTTTTCTCAAAAATCAATGTTTTGAAACATTAACAACGACAGTTTGGTACATTGTTCAATATTACAAGTGATAAAAATTCGCACTAAAAGGTAGGAAATATTGTAACAAAAAAGGCTGGATTAGATTGCCGTTTGTAAAACAAAAAAGCTAGAAAATATAATTTGAGACATTTGGATATGCACTGTGTATTACATTACATTTTGGGATGATTGCTAATTGTATTAGAAAAAGATAATGGTGCTACTGCTTTGTAAGAAACTGTCATACACTACACATACAAATATAGATATTTATCATGCTCTGAATAACAAATGTTTTGATCAACGAAAGACCACATAAATGGGACAGTGGTCTTACAAGATTATAACGGAGCTAAAAGGATTCTCTATCTCCTGGTGATGTCGTAGCTGTCATAACATCATAGCACAACACATTTCTCATGTGTTTGTGATGATACTGTTCCAAGCAAACTTAGTGTATAAAAGTCTAACAATACAGTTATGCATAGTACATAGTGTTTCATCATCATCATAAACAAAGATATTACTGGTTTATGTATTTGCTATTACTGTGCTTTCAAAGTTATTTTATAGTGTATTCCCTCTACTTATAAAATAAAAAATGTTAACTCTAAAACAGCCTCAGGTATGTCCTTCAGGAGGTATTCCAGAAGAAGGCATTGTTATCGTAGGCGATGACAGTGCCATACGTATTATTGTTCCTGAAGACCTTCCAGTAGAACAAGACGGAGAGGTGGAAGGCGGTGATACTGATAGTTCTAATTCCATATAAGCTTAAGTTAATGCGTGTCTTTGTGTCTTAGCTTTTAACCAAAAGGTGTTTAAAATAAATATCTCTTAAAAATTTAAAAATAGACAAATAGCTTATAGAATAAGGATATAAAAATGTTTTCGGACAGCTGTACAATGTGTTGGTGTTTTAAACTGTTATTATAAGAGGCAAAAAGTTAAAATAAGTTGAGTGCATGACACACGCCTGTAATCCCCAGGACTTTGAGAGGACGAGGTGGGCATATCACCTGAGGTCAGGAGTTCAAGACAAGCCTGGTCAACAGAGTGAAATCCTGTCTATACTAAAAATACAAAAAATGAGTTGGATGTGGTGGCCGTCACCTGTAATCCCAGCTACTCAGGAAGCTGAGGCAGGAGAATCACTTGAACTCAGGAGGCAGAGGTTGCAGTGAGCTCAGACACACCACTGCACTCTAGCCTGTGGGATGGAGCAAGATTCTGTCTCAAAATATTAAAGAGAAGTTCAAACAAAATTTAAAAAATTATAAAGTAAAATGTCACAGTAAGCAAAGGTTAATTTATTGCATATGGCAAAGATATTTTTTCTAAAATCTAGTGTAGCCTAAGTTTACTATGTTTATATCGTTATAATAATGTCCTAGAAATTCACACTCACTCACCTCCTACTGACATCCAGAGCAACTCTCTGTACTGAAAGCTCCATTAGTGATAAGTTCCCTATATAAGTGTATTATTTTTTATCTTTTATATCATATTTTACTTTTCAATATTTAGATATGCTTGGATTCACACATGCTTAAAATTGTTTCACAATTTACTACAGAATTTAGTACAGTAACATGCTACATAGGTTTGTAGCTTAGGAGAAATAGTCCAGACCATATATCTTAGTTGTGTAGTGGACTACACCAGCTAGGCTATGCTATCATCATTCTGTGGCGTCTGCACAGTGAGAAATTCACCTAACAATGCATTTCTCAGAATGCATCACCACTGTGAAGAAATGCATGACTAGAGCTAAGGAGAGAGAGAGAGAGAGAGAGAGAGAGAGAGAGAGAGAGAGAGAGAATGAGCAATTATAACATATTATTAATCTTTTATAGAATAAATGTTTCAAAATTGAAAAATTACAAAATAATTCTCACTATTTCAGCAATTCAATATGTGTTGCATGCTTTTTATTTCTCTGTGGAAATAAAAGTTAAAAATATATCATTCAGATAAACAGCACCAAATTACACTTGGCAGTGTTGTAATAGACTGGCTAACTGCAGTAAAAACAACAGGTTATGTTATTCTAAAATCTTTGATATAGTAGAACGGTGATATTAAAAATAGTAATACTATATTTTCTTTGTTCTTTACAATTCAGTATCAGAAAAACAAATTTAGTAAATAGTTCTGTTCGTATAACAGACACAAATAAGTGGAGAAATAATATCAGACTTTAGAGACTTTGGAAAACATGTAAACAACACAAAGGACACCAAAGTTTCTTTTATATAGAGAAAATTATGAATATTTCATTTAAAAACTATTAGAACGAAAACAGTAATATAGAAACTAATTATACTAAATACTAACTTTTGGAGTTTGGCTGTGTCCCCACCCAGATCTCATATGGAATTTTAACTCCCATACTTTCTATGTTTTGTGGGAGGGACCCACGGGGAGATGACTGATTCATGGGGTCTGGTTTCCCCATATTTTCCTTATGGTAGTGAATAAGTCTCATAGGCTCTGCTGGTTTTGTAAGGAGTAACCCCTTGCACTTGGCTCTCATGTCTGCCTCTATGTAAGGTTTGCCTTTCACCTCTGCCATGATTATGAGACCTCCTCAGCCATGTGGAACTATAAGCCCATAAAACCCTTTTTTTTTTTTTTAATTACCCAGTCTTGGGTATGTCTTTATTAGCAGAATGATAGACCAATACAGTAGATTGATACAGAGAGTGGGGTACTGCTGTAAAGAAACCCAAAAATGTGGAAGTTATTGAGTAACAGGCAGAGGTTGGAGCAGTTTGGAGGGCTCAGAAGAATACAGGAAAATGTGGAAATGTTTGGACCTCTTAGAAACTTGTTAAATGGCTTTGACCAAAAAGTTGATAATAATATGGATAATTAAATCCAGGCTGAGGTGTTCTCAGATGGAAATGAGAAACTTTTTGAGAACTGGAGTTAAGGTGACTCTTGCTACATTTTAGCAAAAAGACTGGTGATATTTTGCTCTTTCCCTAGATATTTGTACAACTTTGAACTAAATGGAGACAATTTAGGGTATCTGGCAGAAGAAATTTCTAAGCAAGAAAGCATTCAAGAGGTGACTTGGGTGCTGTCGAAAGTATTCAGTTTTAAAAGAGAAACAGCATAAAAGTTTGCAGCCTGATGATGCTATAGAAAAGAAAAGTCAATTTTCTGAGGAGGAATTCAAGCCAGCTGCAGAAATGTGCATACCTAATGAGAAGTTAAATGTTAGTCACCAAGACAATAGGCAAAATTTCTTCAGGGCATGTCAGAGACCTTTGAGGCAGCTCCTCCCATCACAGGCCTATAGGCCTAGGAGGAAAAATGGTTTCATGGGCTGGGCTCAGGTTCCCCATGCTGTGTGCAGCCTTGGAACTTGGTGCCCTGCATCCTAGCCACTAGCCATGTTAACAAGGTACAACTCGGGCCATTGCTTCAGAGGATGCAAGCCCCAAGCCTTGGCAGTATACAAATGGTGTTGAGCATGGGAGTGCACAGTAATCAAGGATTGAGGTTTGGGAACTTCCACCTAGATTTTAGAGGATGGATGAAAATTCCTGGATGCCCAGGTAGAAGTTTGCTGCAGGGGCGGGGCACTCATGGAAAGCCTCTGCCAGGGCAGTGCAAAAGGGAAATGTGGAAGCCCTCACACAGTACCCACTGGGGCACTACCTAGTGGAGCTGTGAGAAGAGGCTGGCATCCTCCAGATGGCAGAATGGTGGCTCCATCAGCAGCTTGTGCTATGCACCTGGAAAACCTGCAAACACGCAATGCCAGCCCTTGAGAGCAGCCAGGAGGAAGTCCTACTTTGGGAGACTGTTGTCCTCCTACCCAAAATGTCCTACTATACAAATTGATTTATGGATTCAAATCCTGTTAACATTTAAACTTATTAAAATTCCAAAGGTATTTTTCAGAGAAAAAAAAAATCTGATATTTGTATAGAACCCCCAAAACTAGAATAGCCACAGCAATCCTAAGGTAGATGAAAAAATTCGGAAACATCACATTTCCTGATTTCAAATTATATTATAAAGCTGTAGTAATCAAAAGATTGTGACATTGGAATAAAACCAATATATGTATACAGAAGACACATATACCAATGGGCCAGAATAGAAGGCCCAGAAATAAACCCACACATTTACAGCCAACTGATTTTCAACAATGGCACCAAGAATACAGTATGGGAAAAAGACTGCGTCTTCAATAAATGATGTTGAATAAACTGGCTATCAATGTAAAAAGAAATGAAATGTGTCGCTTGTCTTACATGATAAACAACATTTTACTCGAAATAGTCTTAAATGTAAGACCCTAAAGCATAAAAATTCTTGAAAGAAACTCAGGGAGAAAGTTAACTGATAACTGGCCTTAGCAAATATTTTCTGAAAAAGACTCCACAGTACAAGCAACAAAAGCAAAAATAGACAAGTGGGACCACATCAAACTAAAAAAGTTCCTGATAAGAAAAGAGAACATTCTAGAACATAAAAGATAACCTATGAATGGGAGAACATATTTGCAAGCTATTTAGCTAATAACGTATTACTATTCAAATATACAAATAACTCATACAAATCAATATTAGAAAAAAAAAAATCACCCACCTGGGCAATGGCCTTAACTACACATTTTTCCAAAGAAGACATATAAATGTCCATGAAAGTGCAATATCAAAAAATCCCAATGAGATACCACTTCAAACTTGTTAGGAAGGTTCAGGCTGTAAAGGGGACCCTTGAACACTATTGGTGAGGATATGAATTTGTACAGCCATTATGAAAAATAGTATAGAGGTACTTAAGAAATTAAAAAATAACACTACCATATTTGATTTAGCAATCCCACATCTAGGTGTATATTTAAGGGAAATAAAATCAAGAACGGTAAGAGATATCTGCACTTAATACCTTATGTTCAGTGCAGCTTTGTTCACAATAGCCAAGATATAGAAATGATCTATGTGTCCATTGATGGTGAATGGACAAAGAAAATGAGGTCAGTAGATAGATATAGAGATACAAGAGAAACAAAGATATGCTCAATGGAGTATTACTTAGCCTTAAAAAAGAAATAAATCTTTCCATTTCAATAACATGGGTGAGACTGGAGGACATTATGCTAAGTGATGTAAGTCAGTGATACAAAAAACAAATACTGCATGATCTCACATATATATAGAATCTAAAATAGTTGAACTCATACAAAGAGAGAGTGAAATTGTGGTTACCATATACTGATGGTTGTAAAAAATGCAAAGACGTTTGGCAAAGATCATGAACTTGCAATTATAAGATGAACACATTCTGTATATCTAATATACAGCATGATGGTGACTATGGCTAATAACACAGTATTGTATACTTGAAATTTGCTCAGAGAGTACACTTTAAGTATTCACACAACAAAAAAGCTATGTCAGGTTTATTATCTTGATTGTGACAATCATTCTTAAATCTCTATGCATATTATATCACATTGTTACTTTCAATATACATAATACTTGCCAATCATTTCTCAATAAAGCTGAAAAAAGTGAAAATAAATTTAAAATGTATTGTTTTTAAAATTAAATGTCAAAATTAAAATAAAGAATGAAACAAAACCAAAAAACAAATCCAATTTAATTCTGACAAGAAATGTTAGCCAATTAATTTAGGGGCAGTATAATAAATCAGGATCAAATGAATTATTTTTTAATACTTCACATTGATTAAATACAGTGTATATGTTTCATGATTTCTCTTTCTCCAGAGAGTTGATCTCTTTTGAATGCAAAGTTTCCTATCTTGAAAATATTTAATTTTCTAGTATACAGGAATAAAATATTACCTGGCATGCAGGTAAATATCAATTTATATAAAATAAAATGATTTTAACATATATAGTACATTGTTATCCTCTGCCACTTCAGATTATAACCCATTTGTATATAGTCTAAATCATTAAACCCATTTGTACAGTCCAAATCATTAACGTTTTTACTTGTCTCTAAGTTCGATCATGTAAGAGAAGTTTAGAACTACTGGCACTTTCCATGTTTGCTCCTACTTGCTCTTGCTTCCTAAGATGAAAAAGTGAAGCCAATGGAGTTAAACTCCAAGAATCTAAAAGGACTATTTTATCTAGTGTGTGGTGCATAATAGGTGACATTCAAGTGTGTGATAGAAATAAGCTACTAAATAATTTTCAATACAGTTTAAAGAGTAGAGAACTTTTCTATTTTTGATATTGATGGAATCTCTTATACCAGACAAATGTGCCCCATTTCTCAGTGTAATAATTGAAATATATATGTGTGTGTTTTTTGTGTGTGTTTCCATATATCACACTGGAGAGCTGCCAAGGAAGCCTGACCTTGAGAAACGTAGACCTCAGAAACAGAATGAAAGCACAGAGAAGAGTAGCCGACATAATTATATAATTATTTTCCTCTTCATCTATTCACCAAATATTAAGCTGTCCAAGAAGAAAAGCTAAGAAGTTATGCTAAAGGAAACTCAAAAGTGAGAAGAGATTTTGTTTTGGTTTGGTTTTGGTTTAGTTTTGTTATTTATTATAATGTTGCTAAATTAAAACATGTTCAGAACATGAAAAAAAATATAAGATGGATACGTCCTGAACATAGACATGCACTACTTTGATCATTCTGCATGGAAGGACATTTTTTTCACAGCTGGATTGCTGCAGGCAAACATGCTTCAGTTGTTAGTCCATTCAGGCCCACATGCAAAGACTGATCAGGACCCTGCTATTTTAGTCTAACATGAAAGAACTCTAAGAGGACATTTCTGCTTTAGGGCTCCTTTGGGGTGGGCTGAGGCATGGGTGTTCTTTGAAGCCCAAATTTTCTCGTCACTTGATTCTCCTCCCCCAACCCCTTTTACATTTGTAGATAACAATGGTAATTCCTAACAAACATCTTATATACTAAAATTTGTCTGAGAATCAGCACCTCAAAGAAACTAACCTGTGGCAGTGACTTTTGTAGATGGATCACCCATTGTTTGGATTCCAGTAAAGATTCCATTAGTGGTTAGTAGATAAAACACAGCTCCAGGCACAAAGTGACAGGAAGATATTTACACCTTTGACCAGTGATGAATTTGGATGGTTTGCCAGTGGAAGGAAAAACATGAGCTCATATAATTTATCAGGAGTTTGAAAAGTATGAAAAAAAAAAAACATGTAAGGTAAGTGAGATAGGACAGTTATTACTGAGCTCTTAAAATTCCAGTAAAAGTAGCCAATTAGTCGTACTAATAAACATGAAATTGAAAGCCAAGTGGGACATTTAAAAAGCGTCTTTGATAACATATTCTCATCTCTTTCAGTAGCAGTGCAAAAAGAAAGGTAAAGAGTAGGCACAATTATTAATAATATTTAATTGTTTGAGTAGCAAATCTCCAAAGAAGATTCAACCACCAACAAGGAAAATCATCTCTGCCAATAGCAGAGTCATTGTTGGAAGATAATGAGACCCTAGCACATGTTTGTGGATGTCAGAGGCAATGAACTACCAAATCTTCAATTCCAGGTTCCCCTGAAACCTATGATTCTGTAGAAGACACCTCCTCTCTTCTAATGCATGAAATTGTATTAGTTCATTCTTGCACTTTTATAAAGAAATTTCTCAGTCTGTGTAATTTATAAAGAAAAGAGGTTTAATTGGCTCATGGTTCTGCAGGCTATACAAGAAGCTTAGTGGCTTCTGCTTCTATGGAGACCTGAGGAAACTTACAATTATGGTGGAAGGGGAAGGGGAAGCAGGCATGTCCTACATGGCCAGAGCAGGAGAAAGAGAAATGGAGGGAGGGGCCACAGACTTTTAAAACATCCAGATCTCATGATAACTCTCTCATTCACTATCACAAGAAAAACACTGAAGGGATGGTACCAAACCATTCATGAGAACTTCACCCCAATAATCCAGTTACCTCCCACCTGGCTCCACCTCCAACACTGGAAATTACCATTCAATATGAGATTGGGCGAGGATACAGATCCAAACCATATCAAAAGTTAATTTTGATAAGGCAGATAGAATATAAGATTGGAAAAGCAAATGTTATTGATTGGGATGAAGCATCAAAATATAACATAAAAACTCCTGGTAAGGACTCCAAGAGATTTTGCAAACTTACACTACCAAGATGCTTCCAAGAAGTATGGAAAAACTGATGCTGACCTCCTAAGTGAGTTTGATATACAAATTTTCTGATGGTGAAAGAAGACAACAAAATATTTGGAAAAGTGAGTAAATAACACGTAAACATATCATGACAATGTTCCACAGGAAAACTCAGAAAATATCTTTATCACTGTTATAAAAGAATGTGCTAATGAAAGGGAATCAGCATCATTTAGAAGTTCAATAGTAGCTATCTTTTTGTTTTGTTTTGCACTGCTCATCATGCAAAGACAAAACAAAACGAAGTAAAAACAGCCAAAAACACATTGCTAGCTCTTTTTGGCTTCTGGAGACAGCATATTCTACACCTGAGAGTACTGTTCAGGCCTATATCACAGGCCCTGTGAAAGGCTGTCAACACTGAGAAAGACCCAGAGCAGAAATGTGCTCCTCAGCTTTCTCATCACTGACATACCACGTTTGAGGAGTCTATGGTCTGCCCCAGGGAGAATATCACACCTTGGGCTACTTTTACTGTTTTTGTATTAAAGAAACAGGCACTAGTGTTCAGAACATGCCAGAGTAGATGAAAAATGTTAAACACTCTAGTCTTTTGGAACTACTGGAGGGTTAAATTTTAGGAGTTAGTTGCAAATCAGATGACCTGACTTACAAAAGCTGCAAAATAGCCTTAGGTATGTTCCAAACCTACATTAGATTAATTTGAATATTGATTTACCTACCAGAAAAGAATTATCTCTCTTTAAAGACCTAACGAACATGAAACATTATTCAGAGCCTCTACAAGACTTTATGTAAAATGTTCGGCTATCAATTAAAATTAACAGCTATGGTAAGGAAAAGAATCAAGGAGAACAAATAGACAATAGAATGTAATGCACGGGTTATTCAGGTAATAAAGTTCTCAGAAAATAACTGTGGGAAATGGGAACACCGACAAAAGAGGAGGAGAAAGATAAAATGGCAGAGAACTGTGCCATAAGTTTAGACTCTTTTTAATAGCACACAAACTTTAAATGACCAAGAAATATAATGATATTTAATATAACATAAGGTTCCAATAACAAATTAGAGCAGAAGAGTAGACTGGTAGCAGAGAAGATTTGTCAGTATAAAACATCTTTTAATTTGAGCATAGAAAAAATGTGAAAAAACACAAAAATATCATAAAAAGAAGGGAAAGAATTCAAAGGTATAAATAGTTTAAGTCACACTGATTATTTTAAGAATAATAGATAAATTCCAAGGTACAAATATGACTACCCAAATGAGATAATAGAAATCATAAAATAATGGAAATTATATCTTCAGTGTTGTGAGAAAAAATTGCCAACTCACTACTTTAGATGCACTTCCATTTAAAATATAGCAAAATAAAAATATTTTGACACAAGGAAAACTGATATAACTCAGTTCCAGGAAACACTATAATAAATAATTATGAAAGAAATAAAAACTCTAAAGTGAGAAATTCACACTTTTTATCATATTTTTCCTACATGAGCACATAGAAAAAAAAAGAAGATAAGCAGAAAGTCTAAATGTTGGCAAATATAAATTATTATTTATGTAAAATAATCATATCTATTTATATTTAAAATATATTTTCTATTAAAATATGAGTCAAAATAATAGCACAAAAGTGAAGTTAGATATATGTGGAGTGAAAGAGTTCTAAGTTATTGTAGAAGCATGTGTAAAGTTTATGGTAATGCTACAAGAAGAATACAGTTTCAAAAACAGCAAGTTAATAAAGGGATAAATGAATTAACAACCTTCCATCAATCCAAGATAAAGCAAAAAGTTAGAGATACATATTCATAGAATAGATGAATCAGACAGAAAGGAGAGTATGGTGATAGGTACTGAATTATCAGTGATTATATTAAATATGAATGGAAAGCATTCCAATTAAAGTGTTATTAACGAGTCTGAAAAAAATATGTAAGTTTAGCAATTTGGTGCACAATTGGCCAATATGTAAAATTAGTTGTACTTCCTTTTCCTTTTGAAGCATCACCTTGTTCCATCACCCAGACTGGAGTTCAGTGGTACAATCACAGCACCCCACAGCCTCAACCTCCTGGGCTGAAGCGATCCTCCCACCTCAACCTCTCAAGTATCCAGGACTACAGACATGGGATACCAGCCCCAGCTATTGTTTTATTTGTTATTTTTTGTAGAAGCAGGGTTTTGCCATGTTGCCCACACTGGTCTCAAACTCTTAGGTTCAAGTAATCTTCTTGCCTCAGCCTCCAAAAGTGTTGGGATAAGAGACATGAACCACTGAGCCTGGACAGTTGTATTTTTCATATCAATTTAAATCTAAAAAAAAAAAATACTATTACAGTAGCATCAAAAGGCAGATAGGAAAAGACATAATAATCTCATACAATATTTAAAAACATTTATACTCAAAACCACAAAAGATGATTGAGCTATATTTGGAAACAAACAATTAAATATAAAAAAAATAATACAACTTACAATCATACAAAAAACACTGAAGGTATAGTAAATAACCAAAACAAACAAAAGGTCACTAAATGAAAATTATACAACATTGATGAGAGAAATTAAAGAGAAGCAAAGTAAACATAAATACATATCACATTCATATGTGAAAAACACAATGATGTAAAGATGTTTATTTTAAATTAAACTGTAGGCAACACCCACAATAATAATATTTGTCAAAATCAACATATTGGTTCAAAAATACATATGAAAATACCCAGGGTCAAACATAGCAAAAGAAAACAAAGCAAAACAAAACAGAAACAATCGAAAAACTTGAAAAAGAATTCTAAGATTGAAAATTTACTTAACCATACTACTATACTGAAAGACTTGTCACAAATATAGAATAGTTGAAACAATGTGAGATTGGTGCAAAGATAAACCAATAGAACGATGAAACAGAACAGAGCTCCAGAGATAAACTTTTAGTCATCTCAATATAATAGAAGGGGTAGGTTACATAGACAAGATAGAATATGATAAAACGAGGGTGCCATAGGAATTGAGTAAGTAAAATCTGGAGTACAGATGAAATTAAGTTCACACAGAATGGAAGATACCTGTTAGGATGCTTCAGAGACAAACAAGGGTTGGGTGGGTTTCTTACATGACAGTTTCTAATTTTTCGATTAAACTCCATGTAAGCAGATAGCCTGGGCAAGTTTATACATTCATAAAAAGAACAAAGCACAAATCTCATTGTCTGTAAATAGCAGTTATGTGTGTCATTAATGCTATATTCTTGTTTGAGCATATAGTATGCAGCCAGGTGAGAAGTCCATTTGTTGTGTAAAACTGGGCATCAAGGCTGATGGAACTGCATCATCTGGAATGCTGTTCATTGCTGTGTGCAGAGAGAGATATCTGAATGGTCTCAGATCACCAATAAAACCTGCTGACCCAGAAATAACACTCTATTCAGACTTTGCTGACCAGAATGGTTATCTAGTTCCACTCGAGATTCAGTCCTATTCTGTGCCAAGAGCAGGAGAAAACGAGAAATACTTTACTAACAATGCTAATGACTGTCACAAACAAGAAACTTAGAAGTTCAGAGTAACTGTTGTAGCGAATGGAAGAACTAATGAGGAGAAATTTATGTTGAAGCAGGTAACACCCACCGCCTAATATGGATATACAGGGACACTTTTCTTTATAATTGGATTGTCATTTTCCTCACTGCATAACAGCTTGGTGGAAAAATGGAAAAACATTCATTTAGAATTATCTAGAGGAAGGATTGTAAATTAATGAAAATGATATTTTCCCCTGGGCTATTGCAAAGGAAAGATTACAATGAAAGAAAGTTTATCACATTTGTTTAAAAGTATTACAAGTGTTATGCTTAGTAAGATATGCAACACAATAAACATGGAGGTGGTTGGCTGGAAGAAATAGAGGATTCTAGGGACAAGGAGGTCATTTGAGTACTTGTAAAACTTCCCGAACTTACCATAACACCTATTAAGTTAGTCTCTACATCCTGAGAAATATGTGGCTAAGGTTGAAAGTTACCCTAGTTAACTGACAAGTTTCAAGCGTTTTAGTGTTAAGTCAGGCTCTTCACAAATAACCCTAAACCGTCCAGACCACTATGTTTCCCCTTTCCTTCCCCGTCACTGTAAACCAGATCTGGGACCTGTATCCTTTCTTTAGTTCAATTACAGATGAGACTTCTGCTTAGGTCCTTTGCAATTACCAACTTATTTAACATTACTGTTTTACCAATTGCTCTTTCTGTTACTGTAGATCTCAAGTTTTGATCCCTGACTGATATCTTGAATCTACCAGGAGACATCATTATGCCTCCTTCCAGGAGAGTTGAACCAGCCTGCTGATTTTCATGTGTGTGTATTTGTCATGAAATTGTATTGGCTTCCAGTTTGCCTCCTGTGCTTGCCACCTAAATATTTTGTTTGCTACCTGAATACCCTGAGACTTTCCCCCATGACATCAAATCATATCCCTGTTTCTGAATGGATTTGTGAATTATGCCTTAGATTAATATCTAGCTCACTGTATTTAGTTTGCCATTTTCTTTGACTAGCCTCTCACGGTGTTACTTTTCCTCCATTTCCTGTCAAACTCAATCTCAGTTCTTTGTTATACCACACTGACTTCTTTTATCAAAGACCCAAATGCTTTTCACATAAACCTTTTCAAAGCAAGGCAGTCATTCAATACATAACATAGTATGTTAGAAAAACTACATTTTATACTTACAAAATAAATTTCCAACAATGAAAAAACGGTATACCCTTACTATAACTCGATAATTATAGGAAAGAAAATGTTATACAAGACTAATTGTCCAAAAAGGAACTTTTGTAGGATAAAACGTTTACAAATATTGTATCATTTTTTTGCCAGAAACATTACTTTTTATTTTCTTTAAAATAGTATTTTCAATATTCTTTCCAGACTACATTCACCAAAATTAATGATGTGTCAAATATAAAATATGGCAGTTATTCTTTCTTGTTTTGCCCTTCATCATAGTGCTTTATCCAGTCTAAGTTTATTTTCTACGTTATCTTAGATTTTTGTGTGTGCATGCAGTTGTGTGTATGTGTGTGTTTGTTTTAAAACAGTACTAACACACTAAGTAGAAGTTAGCATGGTACTAAGTAGGCACTAAACATATTTTATTTACTATAGTAATGAATTTGGAGATAATAAAAAAAACTATCTGATCACTTATTTTATATAATATGATGTTTCAAAAAGATGAATTCATAAAATATTTTGATACTGTATAAGATGATGCTGTTAAAAACTGGATGGTCAATGCCACGTGTAAATAGTTTAAGTATCATTTCTTTAGTCCATTCATGTTTTTTCTTTGTTTTCTTTGAGGCAGGGTCTCACTCTGTTACCCAGGGTGGAGTGCAGTGGCCCAAAGATGGCTCGCTGCAGCCTCGACCTCCAGGGCTCCTGTGATCTCTTGCTTCAGTCTCTCAAAGTGCTGGGATTAAAGGCATAAGCCGCCATGTCCAGCTCCATTATTTTTAAATACTGTGTTTCTTGGTCATGTTTTAAATTTAGATAAAAGGCAATGTACGTGTTGTTATAAATACAAAAACTATGCCAATATGTTTTATATCAAATTATTCCCATTTCTAGCTCATAAAATGGAGTTTCAGTTTCAAGGGAGTAATTGGTAAGAACCACAGATAATTTCTAAGCCAAAAACAAATTAAGAAAAATACATTTTAAAAATATAAATGTACTTAATTGAGTTCTCTAAATCCTCACTGTTCTCCATTTAATCATATAGCATTAACTAAGATTCCTAAATAATCTGATATAAAGTGCTTATGATATTTACATATTTAGTGTCACTATGCATAGTCCCAACTAGGAAAGCTCTATCTTAATAATGTATTTAAAAATCATCGAAGAAGACAACATTCAGTACCTTGGGAAAGGTTATTTTTCTTAGTTAAATGGACTGATATGATTCCTGGGAACATCTAAGAATGTTCTACTTCTTGTTATTTAAAAATAACTTTGTTAATATTCCTCTCTGAAAATACAGTTCTGTTTTCCAGAGATAAAATCATTAATGTGGATTTATTAACAATGAAATGACTTCAAGATCTATTATCAAGTTTTAAAAGAATCAAGATACTGATGAATTTGATTGAATACATGAAAATATTTACTGTTAGGAGAAATATAAATAAAACACACATTTTATCAATGCATTTATTGTTTTAAAAATTAACAGAAAAATAAGAGTTGAAAGTTATTTACCAAAATGTTATATAGTATAATACTAATTTTTAAGCTTATAAAAGTAAACTACGAGACAGGTAGGAGAGGTTTTTATTTGTATTATGAGAATAACTTGTGAGTAGTTAATAAAACATAACATCTAAAAATGCTTGCAGTATTTTAATTCCTAGTTCTTCAGAAACATAAAATACAATTTCAAAATTTTCCTAAAAATAACAAATTACATAAAAGTAACTTCATCTAAAATAGAAATACTTATTGGGGATGACATTTACCTCAGAATAAAACATCTTACCTAAAAATTATTAATGTAAAATACTATTTTCTAAGTACTATGTTACAAGACAATATTTCCAGGAGTCTTCAAGAGTCCACAGCTTTCTCAATTATTCTTCCATTGATGCTCTTGGAACATTTTTTTATCTAATAATTCTATATGTACATAACTATTATTCCCCTCACCTGAGTGATGCCTTTAATCCTCCTTTTCTTTTTAGGGTATGCAATGAAAAATTGAACCTGCAGGAAATACAATTCATATTATAAGGCTTTGTAGATCCACACCTATGATCTACAAAACCATAGATGTTACATATATATTTTAAAAACAATATTCATTATTAAGTAATTAATGTAGTTAAATAATTATTAAAATAAGTAATAAATGCTTATCATTTACTTTGTTTTCATTTACATAAGCATTTATTATTATTTTATCAACAAATATTTTCTACTCTTTATTGCTTCCCAGTGTATGAACTTTTTCAACTATTATTACATGTTTTACTTCCTTTAAGTATTAAAATAATTTTCTACTAATTACAAGTAAATGTAGACCATGTAGTTTACAAAATAAATATTTAGATAGGAAAATATGTTAGAGCACTTCAAACTACACCTGCTTATAATACCTCAATATGAAATTATTTTACTGTGTTCTTCTTGCATTACCATTGATTATTAAAATATCTGAAAATAAGGGAAAACAGTGCATAACAATGTGGTTAGCAAAATGCTTGATATGGAGATCTTGAAAAAGTTGATAAATTCTGTAAAATCTATTTTGAAAAAATGTTTGAATATATTGAACAATTTAATATTTGAACGTACAAACAAACATAAAAATGGAGCCCAAAATGTAAATTGCCTAATTTTTATTGCCCTAAAAACATTTTTTCTAAAAAAAGTGAAAATAAATTTAAATAATCCTAATGCTTGGGGCACCTCTTCAAAATCTAAAATATCCATTTTATTAAAGATAATAATGGTTAATTATGATAATAATGAGTAGCATTTAGTGAGTGCCTTTCATGTGCCAGACGCTCTTGTATTGGTTCTGTCTTGACTCAATGACTCTTAATTCTCACAACAAACCTGTCATTTGAATACTTTTTGATGCAAGGCCGTGTAATTATTCAAATATTTTTTGCTGTTTTAAGCATGAGAAAACCAAGGCATAGTAGGGTTAAAGGGCCATCTCCAGACCTTCTGACTTGCTGTTTCCACCTTGCCCATTGAGCTTTATGCTTCTCCATTCTCCACCCTGCTCTGTGACCTGAGAAGCCCCCTTGCCCTTGTTTACTGATTGTTTTCAATAGAGGGCGTGGCCAGGAGGTAAGGAGAGGAGGAGAATGGGGTCAGGGCATTTATTCCTCCTGAGAAACTGTGTTAGGGCTAGGGGCTTTGTTTCAGGTGCAGGGATTTTCCTGCGTCTGGCCCCTAGGGGAACTTCCAGGGTTGGCTAGCGGCTTGGTTTCCAGTGCAGAGATTTTTCTCACCTCTTGCCCCTGAAGGTGGATACTAAATGACTCAGGGTTTTGAAACAGTAACCGATCCAGTAAAGGATTCAAAGATCGGCCGGGCGCGGTGGCTCAAGCCTGTAATCCCAGCACTTTGGGAGGCCGAGGCCGGTGGATCACGAGGTCAAGAGATCGAGACCATCCTGGTCAACATGGTGAAACCCCGTCTCTACTAAAAATACAAAAAATTAGCTGGGCATGGTGGCACGTGCCTGTAATCCCAGCTACTCAGGAGGCTGAGGCAGGAGAATTGCCTGAACCCAGGAGGCGGAGGTTGCGGTGAGCCGAGATCGCGCCACTGCTCTCCAGCCTGGGTAACAAGAGCGAAACTCCGTCTCAAAAAGAAAAAAAAAAAAAAATAAGTAATAAAAAAAAAGGATTCAAAGATCAACAGATCCAGAGAAGGATTAAAAAATAAGCCCTCTCACTGGAGGAGAAAAAGAAAGGGGAGGGCATAACTTAGGAGTATAAGCTCCAGCTGCCCAAGCCTGCAGGGGCACCAGCTCCAGGTCCCCTTCCACTTCGTGGACGCTCTCCTTCTGCTTTGCCTAATAAACTGCCCTACAGCACACTCTTTGAGTTCATGAGTTCTAACTGCGCTGTAACACTCACCTTCACACCGGGGCCCCCTTCCCTATTTGTTGGGTTTGGAGCAGCCAAGAACCTGAGTTCCAGAAAGTCCGATTGCATCTAATCAGGTGACACTCCCCTTTTTTCTGCTATGTCATCACACATTGGCTGATTCAGTCATCTGGAAGTCACAACTTTAGTCAAAGCAGTGTTTTAGCCAAAGTTCTCAAGAAAGCAGAACTTGTGGCAAAAATATGCTGTGCGCTTTAGTAGAGATGTTTAATTATGTTGAAATAGGACTGAGTAAGGCAAGGGAGGATTGAAAACTAAGAACATATATTAACAAGCAGGACACAACTTTAGCAAGAATGGCCAGTTTCTTTATCTCCCTGGAAATCTTCGGAGAAGATGATGTAAAGGAAGTTTACCTGTTGTTCTCGTGTGTCTTATGCTCAGTAATCAATGTTTAACTCATGCCAATCAACTTGCAAACTTCTAGATTGCACTACCTGATTCCTTGGAAGTAACTGGAGAAACCACATCTCACACTTTGCAATGAGGAACTTTATCTGAGTCTAAAAATCATGACCTCATTTACAGTTCTTTTGTTAAATGCAGACCATTGGTTCTTATTTCCGAAGACTGCCTCCACTGCAGTTTTTTTTTTTTTGTTTTGTTTTGTTTTGCCTATTATCAATTCAATTTGACTAATCATAGAGAAAATTCTTTATTTAAAGAAATGAAAGACTTATTCAACAGTGACAAAAATCAACTTCAGTCAGATTTATTTGTATATATTATTGCATTTTAGGTTCTGGGGTACACATAAAGAACATGCAGGATTGTCACATAGGTACATACATGGCAATGTGGTTTGCTGCCTCCATCTCTTTTTTTTTTTTTTTTTTTTTGAGACATAAACTTTCTTTGTCACCCAGGCTGGAATGAAGTGGCATGATCTCAACTCACTACAACCTCTACCTCCCATGTTCAAGTGATTCTCCTGCCTCAGCCTCCAGAGTAGCTGGATTACAGGCATATGCCGCCACGCTCAGTTGATTTTTTATTTTTGGTAGAGACAGGGTTTCTCCATGTTAGCCAGGCTGGTCTTGAACTCCTGACCTCAAGCGATCTTCCTGCCTTGGCCTCCCAAAGTGCTGGGATTATAGGTGTGAGCCACCATGCCCGCCCTTCCATTGCTATTTTCGGTGATACTTTTGACTCAGAAATGCTTATCCTGCTGTCAAATAGTTCTCTATGGTAACCTTGAAAAGTTTATTTAAACTTTAAATGATGCTTATGTTAGCATTATTTAAAGTTAAAACTTCTGGAAAAGTTTAAACACTTGGACAAATAAATAAATTTCATAGGATGACTTTTAGTATCTAAATAATTGATAGTATATATATATATATATATATATATATATATAAACTTACCAACCTAAAAGTATGCTATGCTGATAGCAACTTCCTCAATCAGTCTATTGTATCATCCCTCTATAATAATATATTTTAAATTGTGGCTGTTTAATGACATGCATGATTCTCTTGGTGTGCTGGTAAATGCAAATTTATCCAGAAAAAAAAAAGGAAAACATCTACAGAACACTGAAAGTGAGAACAAATTATCTACATTTAACAAAATAACTTCAAGTGATTCTGATACACAATAAAGTATTTAAAACCACAACAATAAAGAAAGGTTATTAACATTTATTTATGTGGGCATTCACTTATATGAGACCTTTAGAAAAACATACTTCCTTAACTGTATATTTCAACATGGTCTACAGTTGTTTGAAGACATAACATTCTTTCGTATCTTTAGCATTAAAGTGAATGCCCCAATTTTAAACTATTTTGGGAGGAATGCTCAGATTTAAATTATCAGGCTATTTTAGATAACAATGACTTTAAAAGTTTATTTACTCTTCTTTATTTAAAAAAAGAATTTATTGACAAGAACTCTTTCAACTATAGGTGTAATGAATAATTTTATATGTTGACAGGACTGGGTTTAGGGATACCTGGATAGCTGGTAAAACTATTTCTGAGTGTGTCTGTGAGGGTCTCTCGGGAAGAAATTAGCATTTGAAGCAGTAAACTGAGTAAAGAAAGTCTACCCTCACCTATGTAGATGGGCATCTTCCAATCCATTGAGCACTTAGAACAAAATGAATGAGGGAGGGTGAATTTCCTTCTCTTCTGGAACTGGGACATCCATCTTCTCCTTCCTTGAAAATCAGAACTCCAAGTTCTTGGGCCTTCATATTTTAGGACTTGCATCAGGGGCCCCTCTAGATTCTCAGACTTTCAGCTTTGGACAGAGAGTTACACCATTGGCTGTCTGGATCTCAGACCTTTAAAGACAGACAGACTGTAATCCCAGCTACTCAGGAGGCTGAGGCAGGAGAATTGCCTGAACCTGGGAGGCAGAGGTTGCGGTGAGCCAAGATTGCGCCATTGCACTCCAGCCTGGGTAACAAGATTGAAACTCCGTCTCAAAAAAAAAAAAAAAAAAAAAAAAAAAAAAAGACAGACAGAATGACACACCATCAGCTTTCCTCATGGCAAGGAGGTGCCATTATGAACCAAGATAGCACCCTCTCTGAACATAAAATTTGTGGGCTGCTTGTTCTTGGATTTAGCAGCCTTCAAAACTCTGACAAATACATTTCTGTTTTTTATACGCTATTCAGTCTATGGTATTTTGTTATAGCATCTGAATGGACTAAGACAATTTGAAAGTAAAATTTCCAAGTCTTCAACTGATAATTCTTTTATTGCATTCTAGCTAATCTTGATCTTCAAGTCTATGGTAATGTGCATTGCTGCTATTGCATGAAACATAGATCTATTAATTTCTGAATATATAATGCAATTCAAGAATCTTGTGGTGATTCTGTTGTTACATATTTAAAAACAACCTCTCCATTCTATCTTCCTCCAAGTAGATTTGTGCCACTCTATAATACTGAAAAATTCCAATTTTGTTTTCCATTTTTAACTGACATTCTAAGTGTTTAGTTTTGTATTTTTTTAAAATGTCTCTCACTAAGGCTACTGTAAGTTTGTTATTTGCTTTATGCGTCTTAGATATCTTGTCAGTATTAGTCTATGTTCCTGGACTGATTCTCACTTTGAGTTTCACCTTTGAGCCCTATGGTATCTAAATTTATGCCCAGTGCCTCTTTGTGATATCTACTGTGGAATTAGAGTAATCATCTTAACAACTGAAAGGTCACACTTTAAATAGAGTATTTCAGGCAGCAGTTGTCTTGAATTCCCACTACAGATGCTTCTTTACCAACTCTTTTAAGAGCAGGCTGTCAGCCAAACATGGCTTGTGTGTAATGAAACTTCATGGATATGTGTCAGACATTTGAAAATCTGGCATTCATTTAATATTTTTGATATTGTGAGAAGTCTATCTTCACATGCCTGTGACATATTTAATGAACCTGTCAAGTACCAGGTATTAATTTTTTATAACCTGTACAGAATTGACAAGTGCCAGGGGCTATCGTGGCAAATATACAATATACTGTTTACACAAAAATATTAATTGTCTCTATGGATAATTGTAGAACCAATTGTTTATTTTTACACAGAGCTTATAATCAAATGAGTATTTTAGGTACAACTGGATGTAAAATAGATAGTATTCTGTAAATGTCAGAAAAAAATGTTAACCTTAAGGGGAATTCTATGAGCTCTCTATATCTATATAACAGTGCATTTCGATTAGGAAAAAACCAAAACTACCAGCCTAGTGAAAAGCAAAGCAAAACAGATCAAATAAGTAAAAATCAAAAATTTGTTTGTCTTATCATGCTAGAAACCTTTATGTCTCAGATTTCTATTACAAAGAAGGGTTGATGAGCTAACATCTGGAATTGAGTGTCTATTCAGTTTTTAATTGTGCAATTTCTTTCTAGATTAAATCTATCTTTTCCAGAGGTCAAATCAAGCAGTAAACAAATTCCATATCCTTATTATACCTTACTGTTAAGATTTTACAGTTGATCACTCATCTCCAATAACACTTGGGGAAAATGTGGAACCCCTAAGGCCATGTTATTGTTTTTTTGAAAAATATATATTCAGTGAAAAGAAGCAAAGCCCCCGAATAAAAGACAGTGACCAAGATTTCTTTTGTGTGTGTGTGTGTGGTGGAGTTGGTCACATATTTTGGGTTGTGAAGCTTGTACTGAAGTAGCAGAGCAGAAATAATCACATTTTTAGTCTTTCAGAAAACTGAGTTTGCCTTTTTCAAGCATCTGTGGAATAATCGATACCAATTATTATTCACTATTCAGTTCCATAAACCACACATTTTAAAAAAAAATTTATATTTTAGGAAAAAGAAACCACTATGCTCTAGTTTTTACTGATATTCTGAGTTAAGAATTCTCTAAATATTTATAAAACATTAAGAATAGTTTGTCTGCAATATATATTATTTTATTGGCATTTCTTGGTTGATTTGCCCAGCTAAGAAGTGATGTGTTCTTTCAGTATGCAGATTCATATTTCTTTCTCTTCTCTGTTTTTTTCTGTTTTCTCTCTATGTCTGTCAAAGTAGGGTATAGTGTTGGTTGTTTTGGTCTAAAATTTAATGCAGGATCATGCATGAAATTTAATTGCCTTTTGGTTTTATTCATTCTGAAATAATAATTCAACTCTCCTGTATTTTATAAGATTTACTAATTTTTAAATTTCTGGAAATTTTTATTTAGTTATAAATTTTTAATATTTGTTTTATTCTATTTTATGTTACCCTTTCTCTACTGTGTGGTTTTTTTTTTTAAATATTTTATCTTTTTTATCTATCTTGTCATAGTTTGATTGTGATCATTTAATTTTTGTCCCATTCACTTTTGTCTTTACTTCCAAACTCATTTTATTACTGTGATTTAGTTATTTTTGAGTTTTGTTACTTTATTTTACAATTCTTTCTGTTCTTCAATCATCTTATTCTGATCACTGCTGGGTTTTTTCCATAGTTTTCTTCTTTTCTTGTTTCTTTTTAACTAGTGTAGAAATACTTGTTAAGAGCTTTATAGTTTTTTTCCCCATAGATCTTTCTAGCAATTCCTTGTTATTCATAGGTATTTTTTTCTTAACTTTTTTACAATAATAATTGTTAATTAATGTCGTGGTCCCTTTAGGCTATTGTGACAAAAGATCATAAAATGGGCAGCTTATAAACAACAGAAATTTCTTCCTCACTTTTCTGGAAGCTGGAAAGTTCATCACCAAGATATCAACAGATTCCATGTCTGCTGAGAGCTTGCTTTCTGATTCATAGCTGGCCATCTTTTCACTGTTACCTCACAGGGTAGAAGGACATGGAAGCTCTCTGCAACCTCTTTTATAAGGGCACGAATCCCATTCATGAGATTTGTAAACTAATCACCCTCATCCGCTAACAACCTTCCAAGGCCCCACCTCCTAATATCATCACATTGGTGATTAGTTTTTAACATATGAATTCTGTGTAGACACAAACACTCGGGCCATAGCAATTGATTTGAAATAATACTGTCTGTGACTTACATTTATAGTATATAATTTTCCTGTAGCAGGAGCATACCAGAAAATAATGTTGTTTCATGTTTCTAGAGCTCCC
Organism: Saimiri boliviensis; assembly: GCF_048565385.1. Taxonomy (NCBI): domain Eukaryota; kingdom Metazoa; phylum Chordata; class Mammalia; order Primates; family Cebidae; genus Saimiri; species Saimiri boliviensis. Next base: position 275,198,489 of record NC_133449.1, on the reverse strand, counting down.
TCTTCTGTTACTATTGGGAAGTTCTACAACATGGCAATTAATGCTCTCAGGATCAGTCACCTCTGCTGTGGCTTCCCACACTTTGAGCTGTACTTCTTCTGTCTCCTGATCGTTCCAATCTTGCATAGTTTCTATTGTATCTGTTTAACTGAGTGTAGGGATGAAAAAATAATTTTGTCCAGAAAAAAATTTTTTTTGGTTTATTTTGCAGTTTCAAGGCTCCAAACAACTTCATCTCTTTGCAACCTTCTACACTCCATTTACACTCACATTGTTATTTGTAAAACCACTTATGATTTAGTTGTCTTACCTCCAATGGGCCCAGCATCATTTCCTGTCAATAGGATTTGTCAGCTCCAGGGTTCTATGGTTTGTATTCCTTCCACACAGTTACTAGTATCACAAATATCTGTAGTTATTGGTGGTTTGTAACATACACAGGGAATTGATTAGCATACTTTGTCACCTAAGCTTTCGGAGATGTTGTCAATAAATTATCGGTTTTGCTGTCATTGTTCAATTTAATTTTATGTGAGAATTTGGGGAGAAATGGAAAGACAATGGGAAGCCATGTGGGTCTTATCACTTTCTTCCCTCGAACTTCTATTCCGTTTTAAACCAACCCCTAACTGGTTTTTACTACTACAAATCATTAAATATGTTTTTGCCTAAATCTCCAGTGACTTGCATGGGCTATATACTATGGTTAAATATTAGGCCACTTCTAACATTACTTATTATCAGTATTTGACATAATTGACTTATCCTATGGAAACAGCCTTCTCTTGATTTCCTTATTTTAATTGCAGTCATTATTGTTTCTCCTATGTTATACATCAGTCCTTTTCACTTTCATCTTCTAGTTTCACCTCTTTTCTGCATATCTTCAAGATATAGGAACACAGTGGCTCCATATATTATTCTCTCCTTTGTATTTGCGTCTCCTTTTGATATCCTGAAATCTTTTGGCTTCAAACAATTATGTATGTTGAAGAAGTTGACTTGTACATTTCCATTCCTGATCTTTCCCACTTGAACTGAAATTTTATCTGACTATCCACATGACACATTTTGGATGCTAATACATGCTTCAAAACATACAAGTTCAAAACTGAACTCGTAATAGATCTTCCAAAATCGACTACACCCAGTCTTCACTTCTATTATGGGAAATCCTGCCCTTCAAGTCACTAATTCCAAAGACCTTTGACTCTTCTCCTTGACCTTAATATCCATCAATCTGCAAGTATGGTTTGTTCTAGCTATATGGACAAAAACCAACTGCTTTTTATATCTCCTTTCAGACCTCCATTGTCTCTTGCCTTCTTCCTGATATAAACAGATTACATCATTGTTGGCCTAAAATTTTTCTTCATTATAATTCCCAGCTAGGTCAAGTTTAAGCATAATTCAAGTCCATCCTCTGCTCATAAAGAGTCAAATGATTTTATATGTCACTAACTTCCTTGAAATGATCTATAAGGGTGCATACAAATTATCCACTTCTTTCTCAATAATCTCAAAACCTAATGCTCTCCAATTTGCTGGCTGCATTTCAGCTATATTGGCCTAATTGTTCATTCATGAACATAGTAAGAACACACAAAAATATAGTCTGAATAAATAAATATATGTAACACTTCTAAGTTCTAATTACATGTCATATGCCCTTCAAACACTTTTAATATGTACCTCTTAGGCACATAGTTCATATTTTTCAAGGAATAAAGATTGAATAAAGATTTGTTCAACTCATTAAGGAGAAAACCACCAGGATAGTATAATTTATTCAAATAGAATTTGATAGAATATGAGCATTGAAGAAAGAATGTTGGCAAAAGATCACATGGTCAGATCCAAAGATATTTAGTATATTGTATGGCAATAATAATCTTAAAATTATTTGAAGTTTATTCTTTAACTAGTCTACTTCTCTAATGAACATATTTTAATAAACATTTACAGAGTAAATAGTTAACAAAGTACATCTTCTAGAGGATTTAATAATTCTGAAGTTCATCGGTAAGTCAAGGCTATAGCTGGATACTTGAAATGTCACTCAATCATCCTTTTGCATTGTTTCCAAGTTATTAAAACATTGCTTAACAATGAATACTCTTTTAATGCACATTTTATGGTTATGGAAACTGAGGAATATAGAGACCGGATCACTTGCCCAAGATCACTTATTGAATAAAGGTCAGAGCCAAGGTTTGAATGCAGAAATGTGGTTTCAGAGACATTTCTCTGAATAACTATATGATGCTAACATAATTTTGCAATAAGACACCCTGATTGAAAAAGTGAAGTTCAGTTAAACTGAGGGAACAACAACAACAACAACACCACCACCACCACCACCACCACCTCTGGAAGAGATAGTGATTTAAAGAACAAAATTGTCTTTCTTTCCCATGTCATCATTCAGGGCAGGGGATGTTTGCATTACAGTCATCCATGTTGTTACCTCTCCAGTAACCTAGACGGGAAAAGTCTATGGAGGAGTGTGTCTGTGTGAATAGGAAATTTTAATGCACCAGTCAAAACACATATCATAACGCTGCAACTATTTTTTTAGACAAAAATTTGTGGTGTGTCCTTGTCTAACTTCAGGAATCAGAGAAATGTAGTTTATCTATACACATAGAATAGGGAGTAGAGGTAAATATTGTTTAACAGCTAGTAGTTTAAGCTACTTTTATACATATTGGCTTGAAACTGGTTACTTAATCGTATATTATTAATATCTCCCCATGTTCACAAATAAATATATTGACAATAATTTTAAGCTTTTGATGGAGTTTTTTATTTGAAAAAGCTCTATATTATTTCATCATATTTCTATTTTTGGTCATTTATATTTTTCTGCATTTACTATATTGAGAGTGCTGCAATAAATATCCCTACAGCTAAACCTTTGAATATATTAATAAAAACCTTTTGGAATAAAGTTTATTAAATTTGACATTATTGGACAATGTCCTGTACACATTTATATTTTACATTTTACTGAATTATCTTCTCACTAGCAAAGCAGGAGTGCTCTTCTTTAAGTGTGTCCTTACTGAAACTACATAGATACATATAATAATTTTTAAGATTTTATATTTGATCACTTGACTGGGGAAATACTGTATCTTCTTATTTTTACCTAAATACCATCGACGTTAATTAATTCATTAACTTGTCCCTAAGTAGTCATTGCAATTTTTCTCTTGTGAATTGATGTTTCATCACGTTTTCTGGAAGGTCACCAATTTTAAGTGCTCTTTATATTTATATTTATAGAAATACAACAGTTCTTTATCTTAAAAACTGCAGTTGTTTTTATCCCAATTTTTAAATTTCTTTATGTATTTTTATAGGTAATTTAATATTTTGTCAACTTAAGTAGCACAGAATACCAAAAAGACATCATATAAAAACATATAAGTATTTATATGATGTCTTTTTGGTATTCTGTCTTAAAAAAAACTATATATATATATATATATATATATATATTTATTAGAGTAAATAAATTATGACTTATTTTGTGCCTTATTTACAAATATTAAAATTATTTTCATAACCATCTGCATATATTTCTCTAGTGGATTATCTTAGTGGTCCTAGTTCTGTATCCCTTTCTGTATCCATGACCTTTGGCATTATGACTTTGCTGTATACGGCATATTTTATTTTTGAAAGTTGCCTTTCTGCAATAGCGTTTCAACTTTCATGTGCTGGTACAATGTGATTTTCCTATCTTTCATCAAGAGGTGAATTCTGATTCTTCTCCCAGTGAATCAGGTCTGGCCTAATAGCCATCTTGTAATTAATAGAACGTGGTAGATTATACACAGCATGACTTGCAGGGCTGGGAGAGGAACTTGGATGCAGCTTCTGACTGAGTCTCACCGGATGTTTTCGTTGGAGGAAGAAATCTGATGCCTCTGGAAACATGGTGCAGAGCTGATCGTATCTAGGCATTGTGTTTAATAGTGATAGCTGAGAACAAACTTGCTGCCATTTTAGTGCAAGTGTCTGACAGTTTGATGCAGCCACTTGGACCTTTAAAGCCAGGCAATTCACCAGCTGAACTCCACTCAGTGCCCTCATTTAACACTGGGAAAAGTAGAAGAATTATCCAGCCAGTTTGTCCTATAGTTCGGATATTCAGAATCCTCAATGTATAATAAAATGTTGGTTGTTTATACCATTATTATCGGGACCAATTTGTTATGCAGTAGTGAAAACTAGAATATAATATCTTCTCAGTTGACTCCATTTGGCTTTTTTGATTAATAGGTTGTTAGCAGGCATAACACAAGATGTTTACCATTACTTGCATATTTCTGCTTGTATTTTTGTCCTTCTAAGGACGTCACTATTAGAAGGATGTGCCTGGGTTAGTCCACTGTTTTCAGCTAGGTGGGGGAGGCATACATATCACCAAACTGGTGAAACTAAGCTCAGCTGATAAGCCTAACTTATAGTGAAGAACCAATCAATGAACAGCTACATGCATCAGCCCATTAACCCATATGCTGCTATTCACTCGGGGTGGCTGGCAAAACAGTAAAGATATTAACTTTTAGGAAAAGTTACAGATTAATCCCAAACATTTTGGAAGGCCAAAAGGTTTTATTGGGGCAGGCCAAAGGCGGCCGGCCGGTCCATTATTAAGTTAGGGAGAAAATAGAGACCAGGCTTTCCCCAGTTTAAGTCTCTTTACCCCACATCCATTTGTCTCCACTGTTTACTCATGTTAACTCTGTGTTGGATGGCTCTCTCATGGGGGAATTACTGGTTAATAGTGTTTACTCTGGACCTAGAACCTAAAGCTTTTATTATTAGTATAACCACTCTTTTAACCGTTTTAATTATCCACAGGTGTGTTAACTTAGAACCCCTGTTGTAACATCTTGAGAGAATGTGTGATGGACAGAGGGTCTGGGTTCAATGGTTGCATTTCACCCTCTGAAAGCAGTGGATGGTTATCCTTGGCCCACTTGAAACACCATAGTGGTGTAAGAGTGCATTCATTCATCAGTCGTTGAGTCAGGGTCTGCAGGTCAGATGTCCACAGAGGTGACCCACGTCTCAGGTGGTGACCCCACCATGATCAAGGGCACACCCATAGATCCTTGAGCAAGTCCAGCTAGAATCAGCAGTCAGGAGTCAGGTTTGCTTGAACTCTAGCCAATATATATACGTGTTTTGTTTTGATTGTTTTGTATCTGGTAATACCTGACTGGTACATATTCCAATAAGATTTCTTACTAACCATACATTTTTTGAGGTCAAAAAGTTTGATAAGTTATTTTATTGTATTCCACATACTCCTTTGAACATAAGAAAACCCATTAAATTTGTTTGATTGAATTTACAGTGTCTTATATCGCAGTGTATTCAATTTTAAACATCTATATTTTTCTCCAGCTTTAACAGCAAGTAATTGCATATGTTTAGTTATGCCCTTGGTTTTATTCTAACAATGGCAATACATGTTTATGAATATAGTTAAATGGTATTTAGGTTGTACAGGCAGCTTAAGCAAATTATTCCGGATAATGTAGAGCAACATAAGTCAGCAAAACTGCAATCCAATCAGTGTACTATGTAAAGAAATGTTAAGATTCACTAAAATTTGCAAAAAGATTGTCATGATAAATAGAATCTAAATGCTTACAGCTTGTGTGTAACATAAATATTTCTTTTAGAGGGAAAGATAGAAGTTAGAACTAAAAGATTTTGGTTTAATCTTCATTATAGAAAAAAAATAGAGGCAATTTAGGCAAGTATTACAGTATGTCTTCATCTTCATTGTGTTATTAGCTTTTAATAATACCTTCCCTTCTGTATGTACACTTGTTTGTCTATGTGTGTTTGCGTGATGAAGATAAGTAAAGACAGTAGTAAAGCAGGCACAATTCCTCCTTTGAAGGTAAGACGGACATGTTAAGGAAAGTGATCATGTGATTAGAAACTGGTTTTCCGACGGGGCACTGCGTCTGTGGCTCATGCTTATAATCCCAACATGTTGGAAAGCCAAGGGGGGCAGATTATTTGAGGTTAGGAGTTCGAGACCAGCCTGATCAACATGGAGAAACCCAGTTTCTACTAAAAATATGAAACTTAGCCAGGTGTGGTGGCACATGCCTGTAATCACAACTACTCAGGAGGCAGGAGAATGGGTTGAACCTGGGAGGTGGAGACTCTGGTGAGCCCAGATCATGCCATTGCACTCCAGCCCCTGCACAACAAGGCCTAAACCGCAAATCAAAAAAAAAAAAAAAAAGGGAAACTGGTTTCCGTCGATTATGAAAATCATAAAGCACCAGCATATCATTTGTGTTTCAGCATTGCTGTTTTATGAATATGCAGAAATTCAAAGACTCCCCAGATCGGTCACTCTACTGACCCCGGAGAAATTCAGAAGAAAATCTTGACTCCAAAAAAGAACTATTGACATCACGTTTTTCTGTATACTATGTGAGGTAGGCATCCCCCCACCTCTGTTTGTTTGGAGTCCTCTGAGTGCCAGGGCATTCTTCAAAGCTGCCCAAATGGAGCTTTATTTCCTTCTTCATCAGATGTATCCTGTGAAGACATCCAACTTTAGTGGTAGAGAATCGTCAGACTTGATGAAATGAATGTATTCTTCTACTAAGTCTGTGTATGTTCTTGTGAACCCAATTCTTCAAAGTTTTAAATGTTCAGCAGAATTGATAGGGCTATTTAGCATCAGCTACAAATGTAGTAGAATGAGTCAATGTATTTATATTGCAATCTAGAAGCAAGTTTTCTTACTAGACCGTACACCATAGGATAACATAAATATTTACCGTGCAGGAGACTAGACTAGAAATTAATGTACATAATTAAAAATTTAAAAAGCAGAGGCTTAGTGGTTTCTACCTTGCCATGATTCTTTCAGTGTCAAAAATCCATTTGGGAGAATTAAAACTCAATTCGATGTCACTCCCTGCCAATTATTAAGGGGAACATAGTTATTTTCCAAATACACTGATAAATATACACCAGTTTACAAAAACAAGGCCTTGTCTTCTCCCAAGGAGAATAATATTTAAGATCTCCAGTAATTTAGAATATTTTAGAAATATGAGAAACATTAAATAATAAAATTTATTCACCCAGGATTTTTCTTAATTTATTTAGTTCTCCCTTAGCTATATTTTGTAAAGTAAAATTTTATATTTTTATTGTGACTAAAATTTGTATATTATTGGCATCCTACTGTTAAATTTAATTTGGGTTCTATTAAAACACGCAACCCACTTTCTTTGGTATATGTGTCACGTACTGTAAGAACGACTATCTATGCTAAGTTAATTTCCTTGCAATTCTTAATTTCCAGTCTTCTTTTCATTTCTGCATTGAGAAATCACTATCCTGACTGTAATCCTTTCTGGTAGATTTTCTAACATTGATATCATAAGGGAACATTCTTTAGTTTACTATTCTAGAATTTATTTTATTAGTAACCTTGGCTTCCCCAGAAAATCTGCCTTAATTGAACATGGAGTGCAGTAGCAATTTCCCCAAAAGGTTTTCCTCAGATTATTAGTAGCCAATTAATCTTTTTTAAAAAGAAATTTTTATATTTTTTTGAGATTCAGGGTACATATACAGGATTGTTATATTGTATAATGCTTAGGTTTGGAGTTTGATCGAACTGTCACCCAGGTAGTGAGCATATTATCCAGTAAATAGTATTCCCATTCACCCCTCCTCCCTTCTCTAGTAGTAGCTGGTATCTGTTGTCCTAACTTTATGTCTGTGTGCACACAATGTTTAGCTCCCACTTAGAAGTGAGAATGAGAATATGTGGTATTTGGTTTTTTGTTCTTGTGTTATTTTGCTTACAATAATGGCCTCCACGTGTATCTATGATGCTGCAAATGACATGATTTTTGCCCTTTTTTACGGCTGCATAGTATTCCATGGTGTATTATGTGCAACATTTTCTTTGTCTAGCCCACCACTGTTGGACACCTTAGTTGATTCCATGTCTTTGCCGTTGTGAATAGAGCTGTGATAAACATATGACTGCATGTGTCTTTTGGCAGAATGACTGGTTTTCTTTTGAATATATACCCAGTAATAAGATTGCTGGGCCAAATGGTCATTCTGTTTTAAATTCTTTGAGAAATCACCAGACCTCTTTCCACGGTGGCTGTACTAACTGACATTCCCACCAACAGTGTATAAGGATTCCCTTTTCTCTGCAGTCTCTTCAGCATTCATTGTTTTTTGACTTATTAATAATTGCCATTTTTACTGGTATGAGATGGTATCTCATCGTGGTTTTGATTTGCATTTTGCTAATGATCAGTTATGATGAGCATTGTTTCATCTTTGTTGGCTGCTTATATGTCTTTTCTTTAAACATTGATTTAAAGGAAGTTTTTTTTGTTTTTGTTTTTGTTTTTGTTTTCTATATTTCTTCTTAAAAAAGGAAACGTGCAGAATGTGCAGGTTTGTTATGTAGGTATACGTGGGCCATGGGCTGCTGCATCAGTTGAAATGTCCTCTAAGTTCTCTCCCACACCCTACCCCCAACAGGCCCTGATCTGTGTTGTTCTCCTCTCTGTGCCCACGTGTTCTCATTGTTCAATACCCGCTTATGAGTGAGAACATGCAGTGTCTGTGTTTTCTGTTCTGTTTGCTGAGGATGATGGTTTCTAACTTCATTGGGAAGTGTCAGTACCTGTCAGGGTTATCTACAGGGACAGAACCAATGTATATCCATATATGTATACTACTGGGTTCATATAGCCCATGAATCATATATATATATATATGGGGAGTTTTTAAAGTGTTAATTTACACCATCACAAGGTCCCACAATAGGCTGTCTGCTACCTAAAGAGCAAGTAGAGCCAGTCTGAGTCCCAAAACTGAAGAACTTGGAATCAGATGTTTGAGGGCAGGAAACGTCCAGGATGGGAGAAAGATGTAGGCTGGGAGGCTAGGCCGGTCTTTCCTTTTCATGTTTTTCTGCCTGCTTTATATTCAATGGCAGCTGATTAGATTGTGCATTCCAGATTAAGGGTGGATCTGCCTTTCCTAGTCCACGGACTCAAATGTTAATCTCTTTTGGCAGCACCCTCACAGACACACTCAGGGTCAATACTTTGTATCCTTCAATCCAATCAAGTTGACAGTATTAACCATCACAATGTTCTTGGCTCATTTTAAATGAGGTAATTGGTTTTTTGCTTGCTGTTTTGTTTAAGTTTCTCATAGATTCTGAAGGTTAGACCTTTGTCAGATGCATAGTCTGCAAATAATTTTTGCATTTTGTAGATTGTTTGCTTTGTCATTAGTTCCCTTTTCTGTGCACATGTTCTGTAGTTAAGTTAGGTCCAACTTACCCGTTTGTATTTTTGTTCCAATTGCTTTTGAGGCCTTAGATATTTATTCTTTGTGAAGGCCAGTGTTCAGTAGGGTACTTACTAAGTTTTCTTCTAGGAATTTTATAGTTTGAGATGTTCCATCTAAATGTTTAATCCATCCTGAGTTAATTTTTCTATGTACTGAAAGGTAAGGGTCCAGTTGCATTCTTCTGCATATGGTTAGCCAGCTGTTCCAGCACTATTTATTGAATAGAGTCTTTTTTCCATGTTTGTCTTTATCAACTTTGTTAAAGATCAGATGGTTGTAAGTGTGCGGCTTTATTTCTGGTTCTCTATTTTGTTTCAATTATCTATTAGTCTGTTTTTGTATAGTCTGTATCTACTAGTCTGTTTTGTAGCAATACCATCCCGTTTGGGTTACTGTAGCCTTATAGTATAGTTTAAAGTTGTGTAATGTGCTGCCTCTAGCTTATTTCATTTTGCTTAGGATTGCTTTGCCTATTAAGGCTCTTTCTTGTTTTTACATGAATTATAATATAGCTTTCTTTTTTCTAATTCTGTGAAGAATGATGTTGGTAGTTTGATAGAAATGGTGTTGAATCTAAATTGTTGTGGGCATTATGGCCATTTTTATGATACCGATTCTTCCAATCCATGAGCATGGCACATTTTTCCACTTATTGGATCATGTCTGATTTCACTCAGAAGTATTTTGTAGTTCTCCTTGGGGATATCGTTTGTGTCCTTGGTTAGTTGTATTCCTAGGTTTTTCATTTTCTTTCTGGCTATTGTAAATGAGATTGTGTCCTTGCTTTGATTCTGAGCCTAGATGTTGTTAGTGTATAGAAATGTTACTGATATTGTATATTGGTTTTGTAAACCTGCCATCCTATTAAAATTATTTATCAGTTCTGGTAGCCTTTGCAGAGTCGTTAGGGTTTTCCAGATATAGTATAATGTCTTCAGTGATGAGCGAAAATTTGCTATCTTTTCCTATTCAAATTCAAATTATTTTCTCATTAGGATGCATTTTATTTCTTTCTCTTGCCTGATTGCTCTGGCTAGGACTTCCAGTACTATGTTGAATAGGAGTGGAGAGAGTGTCTTGTTCCCATTCTCAAGGGGAATGGTGCCAGCTTTTGCCTGTTCAGTATAACATTGGCTGTGTGTTTGTCATAGATGGTTCTTACTATTTTGAGGTATGTTCCTTCAATGCCTTGTCTGTTGAGGGTTTTTAATCACAAAAATATATTGGATTTTATCAAAAGACTTTTCTGTGTCTACTAAGATTATCATGTTTCATATTTTCTGATTATCATTATGTGGAGACCCACATTTATTGATTTGCATATGCTGAACCAACCGTATAACCTAGGTATAAACCCTACTTGATTGTGGTGAATTAAATTGTTAATGTGCTGCTGAATTCCATTTGCTAATATTTTTTTGAAGCTTTTTGTGTGTATGTTTTGTATGTTTATCAGAGATATTGGCCTGATAGGTGAGTGTGTGTTTTGTTTTTATTGTTTATGCCAGATTTTAGTGTCAGGGTGATGATGGCTTCATAGAATGAATTAGAGAGAAGCTTCTCCTATTGGATTTTTTGTAATAGTTTTAGCAGGATTGAAAAAAAACTAACAACTTAAATAAATAAATAAATAAATAAATAAATAAATAAATAAACCCTGGTCCAGGTGGATTCTCAGCCAAATTCCACCAATTAATCTTCATTAATATATTCTTCCACTTATGTTGTTTTTTGCTATTTCCTAGATTATTTTAAATATTCATCCACTATGGGGAGCCAATGTTTCGGAGTTATTTTTCTCTGGTAGTAAAACAATCCATTAATGAACACAAAACAGAATAAACACAAACAACTTTCCCCAAGCCATCCAGATGTTCAGTCAGTGCTAATTTCCTTCTGATATTTTTTCACATCAGAAAAGGAAGTGAAGAAGTAGAAACAAAAACACCCAGAAAGTAAAATCAATAAAAAAACTTATATTCTTTATTAGGACAATGTTGTGAACTGAATGTTTATTCAGTTACAAAATTTATATGTCGAAATACTAATTCTCATAGTGATGGTATTGGGAGGTAGAACCTTTGGGAAGTAATTAGATACATCTCTCATAAATGAAATTAGTTGCATCATAACAACAGACACAAGAGCTTGTTTTATCTCTATCTCAGCTCTCCACCTGGTGATGATAGAAAATGAAGATGGCCTTCTGCAAGCCAGGAAGCAGGCCCTCCACAGACACTGGATCTGCTGCTACTGTCATCTTGGACTTTCTGGTCTCCAGAGCTGTGAGAAGGTAACGTTTGTTATTATAAGCCCCCATTCCCTAGTTTATGATAATTTGTTACAATAGCCTGAATTGATTAAGACAGGAGTTACCTACTTCCTTTCCATGTTTCACTACTTAGTGGGTATTGACCACTCACTGTGTGTCAATCTCGATTCTTTTTCATTGCTAACTTTAATTCGGTAGGATGTCTTTCTGGAACTACCATGTTTTTCTCCCTAATCTTTAACCTATCACACACCATAACAGTAATAGTTGATCTAAAAATAGTATGCTATGCCTTCAAATATTTGATTTTTGTCTTTAATGAGTAATACTAAACCCAAGTATTTCAACTTATACTATTAAACTAATTACATAGTTACCCGATTTGCAGCAATTTGCAATTATTGAAAGGAAAATCTTTTACTGCTCTGTTGCTAATTGCTTTTGTGTCCTAGATTTGATGTAATGACAAATCCACTTAACATTCTTCCGTATTTTGTGAACTTTGTGCCTTTTACACTGAAAGACTTGTTTTGAATGTAGAGGTCAACATCTCTTTCTTCTCCTATTTTCCATGTAGAAATTTGGTCTCTGACTTGTTAGCTTTCAGGGGAATAAACAATTGCACACAGAATGGTGGAACATGTCACTTACTGACCATAAAGTACAGTTAAAGGACAAAAGCTATTTTTCTGGCAAATATGTAGTGTGATGAATGATTGAATTTTGCTGATATCTTTACCCGTTATTAGAAGACAAATACATATATCATCCCATTTTTATTCTACCTTCTCTTCACTAAATTGTAATAGATTAATTGTAAAAAGCCATAAGCATTCTACACACAATTATAGGCCTTTTAAAGGTGAAAAAGTTATATTTGAAGAATAAGAAAACAATTTGACTATTTTTAAAGTATGCTTTGACTTAATCTTCACTATCTTTCACTGAGAATTCTTCAATTGTGGTTAACAGCTGCATCTGGAAAATTTATTATTTTTCCACAAGTCAACAATATTCAAAACAGAAACATTTTACATATTGAATATTCAACTAAACAAACTATCATTTTGTGCTTTCTTGACACTCTTCACAAAATAAAATCATTTTGTTTCCTTAAAATCCAACAATTGTAATTGCAAACCAGTTTACGACTATCTTCATCACAACTGAGTATATTAATCGTTGAGCATATAAGCAACTTTTCATAAAGTGATTACATTGTTTAAGATATAATGAGGAGAAATGGCATTTCAACAGATAATAAACCTTATTTTTCCCTCACAACAAAAATAATGCTTTCTGATTTTCATTATAGATATGGAATTGTCTGTACAAAAGAAGTGGGGATCCTTTCTTTACATGCATGCTTCATCATTTTAGTTCAACAAACTTCTGAGTTCACTTTTTAGGCTATTAATATTCACACAGCACACAGAACTTAACTTTATAATGTACTTTCATTACATACATTTGAAAATTGTTCAGTTATTTAAAACTAGTTTATAGTAAGTATTGTAAGCTATATCAATAAGCATGTTGTTGTAAATTACCAACTTGTAACATATAAATATGTCATGTTTATATGTCATAGCATTTCTCTAACCTTATTTTAGTTATGAAGAAAAAGAAAACCTGAGGCCCAGGAGCACAATTAATAAATGTAAAGGAGGATTTGAATACTGACTAGCTGGAAAAATAATCTGAGGTTTGTTCCACTATACCATGCTCCTTTCCTTTTCTCTGCTTGTGAATGTTACAAAATCAACTGGTATTGTAGAGTGGCAGGTGTAACGACAACTCTAATAATGAAACTCATTTATAGATTCCTGTTGTGTGTCAGACACCTTAATGCAGCAAGTTGCATATCAGTATTATAACTTTATAAATTAAAAAAAAAATCAGAACAGAAGTTAAGTGAACCTGCCCAAAGCATGTTTTAAAAATAAAAGAACATTGAGTCTTACTTTCCACAAAGTTCAAATTAATTCTCCATACAGTGAATTCAATTACCTAGAATGCTATACGGAGTATGAGAAATCTTGGTTAATTACTATGTTTCCTAGAGAATATGAGGATTAGCCATTTGAACAGTCTTGGAGCATAATAAAATTAGTTCAGTGCTAAACTCTGTTAAACATATTCTTTCTTCAAAGAGTCAGAAAACATACTGGAATCTTAGAGTTCCTTGGAGTTATCATTATGAACAAGAATTATTACTATTTAGCATGTATGGGTTTGAGAAGACTAATATAATTGAGAAAAATAGAATTCCAAATGAATTGACTTTTACCGAGTGTAGTTAGGTGTTAATCACCAAGACTCTAGGGTACTAATTAACATATTTCTTTTGCAGTGGGTTAAAGAAGGCCTCAGTGCCCCATTAAAGGCAGTTCAGTTTTCTAAGCATAAAAATTACCACCAAGATAAACTTGGCAACAGAAAAGAATTCAGTATCTGTAATTATTATATCCACCGCTATTGGTTAGCATAAACTACGTACCAATATTATTGCCTATTCAAATAAACTCTCTTTTAAATTTACAAACTAAAATAATATAGGTACATTACATCTCTCACTATTGCTGCCTGTTACACTTAGAAGATATATAGATCTATGTATACGCACAAACACACACACAATATAATTCCTAGATATGAAAATACAGATAGATATAAATTTCAATATTGACATGTTTCTTGTGTGGAAATAATTGTTATTTAGCAAGTCAACATTCCATGTAACACATTGTGTGTAATAATTTGAAATTAAAAGCCAGTTTGTTTCATCTGTTCCATACAAACATACAGATATCTTTTCATTATGCTAAATCTATCGTATTATTATATATATAAGGCAATCATTTTTCCAAGTACTAGTTCAAAGCATCAATTTATATATTATATTTAAAACAAATTTAACCATAGAAAAAAGAATAATAATGACTGATAATATTTTCTCCATGTGCTTTATTTGTATTAAAATAATTTAAATTTTATAATTTTACTTTCACGTAGGCACAGTAACTTCCAACCCACTTTCCTAGTGTTGGAAACTGAGATACCAAGAGTTTCAGTAACTCTACTATGGGTTCATCTTTCAAATGAGTAGAGGGGGAACAAATAGAAACAGAAACAGTCACATTAATGTCAATAGACAGATCCCGTACTCTCAAAGCATTCTTCATTCTTTGGTATGATGGGTGTTAAAGCTGTTTGGAACAACAAAAGAAAGCCAACACACACACATCACAAATACAATTATCCCTAGTGTCAATTTTAACCTTCACTATGCTAAAAGCTATTTAAATCTTGCTTTTGCATTTACAGCTTATTTTAAGTAATTTTTAAATCTCACTCATCTCCCTTTACACTTGTTCTTCTAAAAAAATAGCTCAGCTATTTGTCTCTTTTGATTTTTTGCTCCTGTTTTATCGATAAATCATTTACACTCTTGATAACACTAAAAATAATAGCTAATGTTTATTTAGAAAGTATTCTTTACCAGCCATTATGCTGAGCAAGGCTGTATCTTATCTGCACACCAGCCCTATAAGGTATCATGACGTGCCTTATTTTATAGATAGGACCAACAGATTTAGTAAATTGTGGAAGGTTACACTGAGAAATTGTCAAGTAAGTTCAAACTATGTCATATGAGTAGAATCTATGATTTTAACCACCATGGACAAATGTCTGGTGATGTCCCTAAAATATATTGCCTCTTGTATTAATTCATTTCCAAATGTCTGCATCTCTGTGATGAATATTTTTATCATTGTGTTTGTCCAATATTGTTGATACTGCTTTCTGTCAATTTTTCTCTGGAGAAAAAATGCATTTTATCAAAACTTTCAGTTCATGATTACCGATAATTCATCTCTAGCTGTTCTTAAATTCTCTGTATCTCTGACCCAATGTTTTAATAAACAGTGATGGAGTATTTTCTTGCCTTATTGATTAGTTTGCCTAAACACTGAATGAGTACACTTTGTATTGTGTACTGTTTCTGGAAATATCTCTGGGTCAGCCCGCACCTATTAATCCAAGTTTAACATGTGTTTTCTGCAAAAAGAACACAAGTAAACTATATGATCATATGTGAAAATACAAATAATGTATATGTTTGAATGGATACATTAATATCTTAAGACACAAAATAACTAAATACTAATGTTTATTAAAAAGCCATTTCTAACTTCAATATAAAATGATTCCAACTTTAATTTGTGTCCCATTATATTCTACACCTATTTCTACATATAATTATTGAATTAATTATGTCACCATTATATTTCTCAAAAAACTAAATTTTAATATCTGAAGAGATTCAGAACCATTTATATAATGATATATTTAAATATCATTAAGTATCTTTGAGTTAATGCTAGTATTTAGATGTCTTTTCTCAGTTTACTATATAAAATAAATTTGTCTTATTATTCTCCATTATTTTATATTAATCAGTGACACCTGTATTCTTGTTTTGGAGAAAAGACTTTACTCTTCAATTTAACAAAGAAAGTAAATACGTTTTAGGTTGCAAAATGCATTTCTAAAGATTTTTAAAGTATATTTACAAATATTTAAAAAGCTAAAGTTTATTGAAATTGTGTAGTTAACAATAGATTTGTACACAAGAAACATTATTTCACCTTAAATACTTTTATCTTCCTATGGAATAAGTGGGCTTATTTTTATAAGTGTATTTACCAACAGCACTGCTTTTATGACCATTAACCAGGTGTGCCAAAAGAAAATGTAAAACATGTGCTTAATTATCTCTTTTTATTTTATTTTATTTTATTTTATTTTATTTTATTTTAGGTTTCGGGGTACATGTGATGAACATGCAAGATTGTTGCATAGGTACACACATGGCAGTGTGGTTTGCTGCCTTCCGTCCCCTCACCTGTATCTGTCATTTCTCCCCATGCTACCTCTTCCCACCTCCCCACCCCCCGCCCCTCCCCCATTTCCCCCCAACGGACCCCAGTGTGTAGTGCTCCCCTCCCTGTGTCCTTGTGTTCTCATTGTTCAGCACCCGCCTATGAGTGAGAATATACGGTGTTTGATTTTCTGCTCTTGTGTCAGTTTGCTGAGAATGATGGTTTCCAGGTTCATCCATGTCCCTACAAAGGACGTGAACTCATCGTTTTTGATGGCTGCGTAATATTCCATGGTGTATATGTACCACATTTTCCCTATCCAGTCTATCATCGTTGGACATTTGGGTTGGTTCCAGGTCTTTGCTATTGTAAACAGTGCTGCAATGCACATTCGTGTGCACGTGTCCTTGTAGTAGAATGATTTATAATCCTTTGGATATATACCGAGTAATGGGATTGCTGGGTCAAATGGGATTTCTATTTTTAGGTCCTTGAGGAATCGCCACACTGTCTTCCACAATGGTTGAACTAATTTACATTCCCACCAACTGTGTAGAAGTGTTCCTATTTCTCCACATCCTCTCCAGCATCTGTTGTTTCCCGATTTTTTAATGATCGCCATTCTAACTGGTGTGAGATGGTATCTCAATGTGGTTTTGATTTGCATTTCTCTGATGACCAGTGATGATGAGCATTTTTTCATATGTTTGTTGGCCTCCTGTATGTCTTCTTTTGTAAAGTACCTGTTCATGTCCTTTGCCCATTTTTGAATGGGCTTGTTTGTTTTTTTCTTGTAGATCTGCTTTAGTTCTTTGTAAATTCTGGATATCAGCCCCTTGTCAGATGGGTAGGCTGCAAAAATTTTTTCCCATTCTGTTGGTTGCCGGTTCACTCTACTGACTGTTTCTTTTGCCGTGCAGAAGCTGTGGAGTTTGATTAGGTCCCATTTGTCTATTTTGGCTTTTGTTGCCGTTGCTTTTGGCGTTTTGGTCATGAAGTCCTTGCCTACACCTATGTCCTGAATGGTTTTGCCTAGATTTTCCTCTAAGGTTTTTATGGTGTTAGGTCTGATGTTTAAGTCTTTAATCCATCTGGAGTTAATTTTGGTGTAAGGTGTCAGGAAGGGGTCCTGTTTCTGCTTTCTGCACATGGCTAGCCAGTTTTCCCAACACCATTTATTAAACAGGGAGTCCTTTCCCCATTGCTTGTTTTTGTCAGGTTTGTCGAAGATCAGATGGTTGTGGGTATGTTGTTTTTCCTGTGAGGCCTCTGTTCTGTTCCATTGGTCTATATCTCTGTTTTGGTACCAGTACCATGCTGTTTTGATTACTGTAGCCTTGTAGTATAGTTTGAAGTCCGGTAGTGTGATGCCTCCTGCTTTGTTCTTTTTGCTCAGAATTGACTTGGCTATGCGGGCTCTCTTTTGGTTCCATATGAAGTTTAAGGTGTTTTTTTCCAGTTCTGTGAAGAAGGTCATTGGTAGCTTGATGGGAATAGCGTTGAATCTGTAAATTACTTTGGGCAGTATGGCCATTTTCACAATGTTGATTCTTCCTAACCATGAACATGGAATGTTTCTCCATCTGTTTGTATCCTCTCTTATTTCATTGAGCAATGGCTTGTAGTTCTCCTTGAAGAGGTCCTTTACGTTCCTTGTTAGTTGTATTCCTAGGTACTTTATTCTCTTTGTAGCAATTGTGAATGGCAGTTCGTTCTTGATTTGGCTCTCTTGAAGTCTATTACTGGTGTACAGGAATGCTTGTGATTTTTGCACATTGATTTTGTATCCTGAGACTTTGCTGAAGTTGTTTATCAGTTTCAGGAGATTTTGGGCTGAGATGATGGGGTCTTCCAGATATACAATCATGTCATCTGCAAATAGAGACAATTTGATTTCCTCCTTTCCAATTTGAATACCCTTTATTTCTTTTTCTTGCCTGATTGCTCTGGCTGCTTAATTATCTCTATGAGACAACTAGATATTAATCCGAACTTTGTTATTTCTACAAAAGTCACTGAACATGTTCACTGCACCTGGGGCTGTTTAGATTCAGGGAACCGAAGGCAGAGAGAGCAAATATTCACATGCTAAATTACACCTAGAATTAGAAATACATTTGTTACATATTTATCAGTGCAGTAATTAATATCCTTTGAAGGTGACTATTCTAGAATCTGTATTTCTTTTTTTTTTTTCTTTCTTTTTTTTTTTCTTTTTTTTTTTTTTTTTTTTTTTTTGTGAAACGCAATTTCACTCTTGTTACCCAGGCTGGAGTGCAATGGCGCGATCTCGGCTCACCGCAACCTCCGCCTCCTGGGTTCAGGCAATTCTCCTGCCTCAGCCTCCTGAGTAGCTGGGATTATAGGCACGCGCCACCATGCCCAGCTAATTTTTAGTAATTTTAGTAGAGACGGGGTTTCACCTTGTTGACCAGGATGGTCTCGATCTTTTGACCTCATGATCCACCCGCCTCGGCCTCCCAAAGTGCTGGGATTACAGGCTTGAGCCACCGCGCCCGGCCGAATCTGTATTTCTAAATAAAACTTGTACTTTCTAAGTATGCAGAATCTTTATCTTGGGTAAGTCAAATAAATTTATATAGATATTATATATGAATCAAATATTATATATATTATTAAAATACATAAGTATTTTAAACTTCTTTGTGATTTTAATTTTCTAAGATCAAATTATTCAAAGAATGTAAGTATAAAACTACTTAGGGGCTGGGCGCAGTGGCTCAAGCCTGTAATCCCAGCACTTTGGGAGGTCGAGGCGGGTGGATCACGAGGTCGAGAGATCAAGAACATCCTGGTCAACATGGTGAAACCCCGTCTCTACTAAAAATATAAAACATTAGCTGGGCATGGTGGCACGTGCCTGTAATCCCAGCTACTCAGGAGGCTGAGGCAGGAGAATTGCTTGAACCCAGGAGGCAGAGGTTGCGGTGAGCCGAGATCGTGCCATTGCACTCCAGCCTGGGTAACAAGAACGAAACTCCGTCTCAAAATAAATAAATAAATAAATAAATAAATAAATAAATAAAATAAAACTACTTAAGATTTTAACAGCTATAATCCGAGGAAACTCAAAATATCACCTTGATATTCTTAACTTGGGTAAAATAATACTGAATATCTACTATTTTCTAAAATAAATAGACAGTCATGTGAATTCGTTCCAAACTGCATATTTTTAAGTGAGTATGTAACTTGAATTTGAGACAAAAGTATTTTTATTACAGAATATGGTAATTTTACAAAGAAAAGTGAATAAAATAGTCAAACTAGTTTATACTGCCCAGTAATACCAACTTGTTTTTTTTTTAAACAAAACCATTAATTTAAAAATATATATATTCGAATATGGCAATAATTATTTTCTTTCATAAAAAACTTAAAATATTCACAACACTGTAAGTCTGGGAAAAGACATAGAGAAAAAAAAATGAAGAAAATTGATCGAAAGACAAATTCAAGCACAGAATAAATACAGCCTGTTACTAAGTCTGCCTAGCCCTGTGGCTGCTGCTAGAGTGCCAGGCCCTCAGCCTCGCAATCAGCAGTTCAAAATCTCCTCCAGTTTCAACGCGTCCAAAGGGGGATTTGGTGACCTCGAGGAAGACCTGGTGAGAATACTTGGAATACACAGTCTTCAACCTATCACAAGAATGAAAATCAGCAGGCTGTTTAGCTCCTGGACCAAGTTGTGAAGCTCAGAAGTCTTGTAGCTACTGTAATATTTCCAGGTGGGAGCTCAATGTCTAAGCTTCTTCATTTAGTGGGCTTGGAGGAAGGAGCCAGCAGCTAGCTTGGAAGCTCTCTCCAGGATGTAGTCTGTTGGGTGCCAGCCCCAACCCTATATGTGGGTGCCCTTAGTCTCGGTGGTGATGAGGGAGTGAGAAAAGACATAAAGACAAAGACAAGACTATAGTTTCACAATATGGGTCCAGGGGACCAAGGCAGGCTCGGGGACAGTGTTGGCCCTGAGCTCTGGGCTCTACACACTTTTATTAGGTGCATTATCTCATTAATCTTGGGGGCTGTGGTGAGGGGAGGTGAGAAAGGTAAACTAAAAGCTATTGCAGAGTAAGATGGAGAGGGTGGGGAGTGAGCAGCTGCAGCATTCAGTTGTATATGTAGCTCTTCCAAGAAATACTAACTTAGGACACTGAGTTTTTTTTTTTTTTTTTTTTTTTTTTTTTTTTTTTACCGTCCATGCTTATCAAGATGCTTCTGTATAGAAACACAGCAGATAACGCGCCACGAAGTCTGACCGCACACAGTGCATCAAGGGGCTTTTATCTCCCAAGCATTGCGGACACAGAGCAATCAGAGTTACTCCATATTTGGAGAATCTAGGCAGAGCCTGTGGTGTTCTGGTTATCTCTGCCCTGCAAGGCCGTACTGCCTTGCAAGCTCCCATCTACAAAGACCCTCCTGAGTTTTGTGAGCAGAGGTTGCATTCCTTTCCAGAGTTCTTACACAGCCCTCTTTATGAGACCTTCATGCAGACTCTATGTTGGGATGAGATCATGGGACCAAAGCAGCCTTTCCTGCCTTGCGACCACACTGCTGCATTCTGCAGTTTTAAAGAGATCTCAGATGGTTGTTACTATAGGCGTTTTGTTACCACTTGATTTCTGTTTTTACTTAAACAATTTTTAGTTTACTGCACCATTGTTTGGAGTTTTCTTAACTCAATATTTGATCCATAGCATGAATCTCAGTCTGTAAGAAGCAAAGCAAGTTTGTAATCATTTAACTAGAAATAGCATAGGTCTTCTCCTGGCCATCTTGGCCCACATAGTCGTATGCCTGCATAGTCTCCTCACATAAAACGAGACAAGGCCAGTGTCATTATGTTGGCATGGACACACCTAGTATATATGAGTAAAATACGGTAGGCAACAGGAATGTTGATGTTAAATTTGAGGATTTGCAGGATGCTGATTTCCATGGCAACCATCTCGTGTCACTGATAAACACCATCACAGAGATTATAGGGAGTCATTCACACAAGATAGACAGGGCTCTTCAAATTTTGCTGCAATCAAAAACCAGTGGGACCAAGGAGTTGTAACTTATCCTTCTTGCATACAACCTCCATGAAGTAGTGATCCGCTGGCTTCACTGCCGAGGACAAGGTCTCCTGGTTCATCTCAAAAGACATCAGCAGCTTCCCCAACCAGTCCACAGGAATGGCCCTCATGCCATTGTTGATGTCAGTCTGCCTGTTTATCTGTTTTGTAGATATAAACATTTTCTATCTCTAAGTCATGCAACTGAATATTTCCTTGGTATATATTGAGTTGAAAATGGGTCACTATGGTCCTTGTCAACATCTTCCAGGGGAGTCATCTCCTTCAATAGTCTCTTGACCTTCAGTGAGTAAAGTTTGTTGGAATCCCATTCCCATGCACTGAACTTGGTGGTGATACTAGACTTTCCCATGCTGGACATGGTGATAGTGCTATACTTGCCTGTTCTTGATTCAGGGACAGTGCTAGACACATATGGGCTGATCCCAACCTGGTGGATCAAGAATGTTTTGAGAAAGGTGAGGCTCTTCTGTAAGCCAATGGCTATACCTCAGTGGTACATTTCTTTTTCTTTTTTCTTTTCTTTCTTTCTTCTTCTTCTTCTTCTTCTTCTTCTTCCTCTTCTTCTTTTTTTTTTTTGAGACAGAGTCTTGCTTTGTTGTCCACGCTGAGGTGCAGTGGCACCATCTTGGCTCACTGCAACCACCACCTCCAGGGTTCAAGCAATTCTCCTGCCTCAACCTCCCAAATAGCTAGGATTACAGGTGGCTACCACTCCTGGCTAATTTTTGTATTTTTAGTAGAGATGGTGTTTCATTATGTTGGCTAGGCTGGTCTCAAAATCCTAACCTCAGGTGATCTACCCACCTCAAAATGTTGGGATTATAGGCATAAACCACCACCGTCAGCCTCAGTGGTGTGTTTCTTGTTCAAAGCTATCATTATGTTGAAGAGGAATTCCTCTTTGAAGGTAGGCTTCTCCTGCAAGACTAATAACTCTTGTTTAGTATGTATTATTACAATCACTAGTCAAAAAAATAGATTTACTTTGAGGCCGGGCGCGGTGGCTCACGCCTGTAATCCCAGCACTTTGGGAGGCCAAGGCGGGTAGATCATGAGGTCAAGAGATCGAGACCATCCTGGTCAACATGGTGAAACCCCGTCTCTACTAAAAATACAAAAAATTAGCTGGGCATGGTGGCGCGTGCCTGTAATCCCAGCTACTCAGGAGGCTGAGGCAGGAGAATTGCCTGAACCCGGGAGGCGGAGGTTGCAGTGAGCCGAGATCGCGCCATTGCACTCCAGCCTGGGTAACAAGAGCGAAACTCCATCTCGGAAAAAAAAAAAAAAATAGATTTGCTTTAAACGATCTCATTAAAAAGTGAGCAAAGAACATGGGCAGACACTTTTCAAAGAAGACATATGTGTGGCCAAAAATCATATGAATGAAAGTTAACATCACTGATCAATAGAGAAATACAAATCAAAACCACAATGAGATATTATTTCATACAGTAAGAATGGCTATTTTTAAAATGTCAAAAAATAACAGATGCTGGTGAGCTTGCAGATAAAAAGGAATGCTTATAAATTGTTGGTGGGAATTGAAATTAGTTCAACCATTGTGGAAGAGTGTGTTGATTCCCCAAATTCCTAAAGACAGAGATATCGTTCAACCCAGCGATCTTATTACTGGGTATATACACAAAAGAATATTAATCATTCTATTATAAAGACTACTCTTTTATCAGTTTCTAAATTTCAAAAGGTTAATATAATTATTATACAAATATAAAATAAGCATGCCTCAAATATTTTATTTAACTCAGTTAATGAGGGGAAGATGAGATGTTATGATCAATATAAGAAGTTCTTAAGAAATTGTATAAATATATCTCAAAAACAAAGGAGTATATATATATATATATATATATATATACATATATATATATATATATATATACATATATATATATATATATATATACACAGACAGAGACATTTTACAAAATGTGTTAGGCTAATGTTGTTGGGTTAGATACAAAAGAGGATGTGTCTTAATGCTTTACAAGACAATAAACCTTAGAGGTTATCTGTTTCTGTGAACAGATTATTTACATCTCCACCAGGCAGAGATGTACAAGTTAAACTATGGCCCTATGGAGTTTTTAAAAGAAGCAGGTGTATTAGAGTTCTTTAAAGGGACAGAACTAATGGAATGGATTGTGTGTGTGTGTGTGTGTGTGTGTGTGTGTGTAGTTTATTAACTACTAACTCACAGGATCACAAGGTCCCACCATTTATCAACATCCCCCACTAGAGAGGTACAGGTATTACATTGTACACTGATGGATGTACATTGTCAAATCATGACCAATCAAAACACATAGCTTATTTTAAAGTTCACTCTAGGTATTACACAATCTATAAGTTTGGACAAATGTATAACAAGATGTATTTATGTATAATAGCATACAAAGTATTTTCACATCCCTAAAAGTCCACCATTCTCTGCCTGTCCATTCTTCCTAATGCCTTCTCAAATCATAGCAAAGAAGGACCTTTTAGAGTCTTGTACTTTTGTCTTTTCCAAAGTATTGCATTGTTGGAATTATACAATATACAGACTTGTCAGTTTGCCTTTTTCCTCTTAGAAGTATGCATTTAAGATTATTCCATGTCTTTCCCTGACTAAAGAGCTTTTTTTTTTTAAGCCCTGAATAATATTTCATTGTTTGGATGTACCATAGTTTACTTACCCATTCATCTACTAAAGGCCATCTTGGTTGTTTCCAAGTTTTGGCAATAATAAATAAAGCTGATACAAGAATCTGTACACAGGTTTTTGTGTGACATGAGTATTTGACTTCTTTGGGTAAATACACTAGAGCACAATTGGTTAAGAGCATGCTTTGTTTTAGAAAAAACTGCCAGTTGTTTTCTAAAATGGCTGTAACATTATGCATGCCCACCAGCCAGCGATGAGTGAGAGTTCTAGGTACTGTACACTTCTTCAGCATTTGGTGTCGTCAGTGTTCTTGTTACTACCCATTCTAATAGGTCTGTAGTAGTTTCTCACTCTTCTCTTAATTTTCTTTTTCCTGAGGACATATGATGTAGAATAATTTTTGTGTTTGTTTACCATCTGTAAACTTTCTTTACTGGTGTATCTCTTAAGGACTTTGGCCCAGTTTGTATTTATTTAATTTATTTTTTGGAGACAGAGTCTCCCTCTGCCATCGAGGCTGGAGTACAGTGATTTGATCTCAGCTCACTGTAACCTCCACTTTCTGGATTCAAATGATTCTC
The DNA here is from genome assembly GCF_048565385.1 of Saimiri boliviensis. NCBI lineage: Eukaryota > Metazoa > Chordata > Mammalia > Primates > Cebidae > Saimiri > Saimiri boliviensis. Next base: position 275,173,587 of record NC_133449.1, on the reverse strand, counting down.
TTGCTTCAGCCTCCAGAGTAGCTGGAATTACAGACGGCCATCCCCACGCCTGGCTGGGGGATTTTTTGCATTTTAGTAGAGACAGGGTTTTCCCTTGTTCCCCAGGGTCATCTCGAACTCTGGAACTCAGGCAATCTGCCGGCCTTGGACTCCCAATGTTTTGGGATTACAGGCTTGTGCCTGGCCTGGCCCAATTTTTAAATGGGTGTTTCTTTTCTTATTATTAAGTTTTAAGGGTTCTTCGTATAGTTTGGATAATAGTTCTTTATTCAACATATCTTTTGCAAACATTTTCTCCTAGTCTGTGGCTTGTCCTTCCATTCTCTTCACATTGTTTTTTTGCAGAGTAGAAGAGTTTAATTTTAATGAAGTCTGGCTTGTCAATTATTTATTTTATATATTGTACCTTTGGTGTTATATCTAAAAAGTTATCTTATGGTAATTTTGGTTCTCTACCATGTTTTCTTCTAGTAGTTTTATTGTTTTTTAATGTTACATTTAAGCCTATGATCACATTTGTTATTTATCATTTTAAGATTTGGAACTACATTTGGTATTTCTTCTTATCTGTCTAATTTGGACACAAAATTCTTCAATAAATTAGTGAGTAAAGTTACAACTAATCATACATATATTAAAACATAGCATAACCTTTAATCTTTATTAGCAAATGAGAAATGCTAAAAGCATACAAAACTATTGAAACTGGAAAGACTGAGAACAATATTGATAAGTATGAGTTATCATAAGAATGCTGATAAACTCTTAACTAGATACTCTGTAGTTTTCCCATGAAGTCCGTTTTTAATGCCTTGTCATTAAAATGGAATTCTCTGATTTTGAACAAATAGATTTTCCTTTTTTAAAAATTGTTCTTAACCTTTAATTTCTTCTGTCAAACTTCCAGCTGTTAAATCTTATTATTATATCATTTGATGCGTACATAACTTCTCCTTTCAAAATTTTCTTGTTAATAAAAGCCCATACTTAGAAAGTAGGTAAAATTCTTAAATCTTAAGTTGCAATTAAATAAAAAAGTTTTGTTTACTCTTAGGTGTTTGATGAACAAAGAAATGGGACTTAGTTATTGCACATTTTAACAATTGTATTCTACACTTTGAGTTTACTTGACAGATTTCTTGATTCCCAGAAAGAGTTTACATATGTGAACATACAGTAATTATATACACATATATGTAGTTGTATTAGCAACTGATTTTCTGATGAATGATTCCACATTAAAACAAAATAAAATTATGTTTATTTAAAGAACAGTAAAATATCAGAAAACTTCTAAAGAGCACTGTTGTATCCTAATTTCATCTTGAATAACACCATAAGTAAATTATCCATTTATAAAAAATTAAGTTGTGCATTTATTCAGATAATATTTTAATTTAAAATATTAGTCAGAATTTTTTCCAGATAAGGATATATATATATATTTCAAGAAATTATCATTAGTTGAAAATACACATTTGCCAATATCATGTAAGCATAACATAGTTATATAGTTAAAAATTCAACTATTTGTAAAACTATAATGGTCTTTTTAATTTCCAAAATAAATGCTGTATATTTTAGGTGATTATTGGCAATTCTCTATACTACTAAGGTATTTGTGCTATTATCGAAACAGGTTATGATGTAAGTGAAATATAAGAATATTTTAACTCATTTAGAAAAAAAAATCTAAGTTTTACAGGTAAAGAAATGTTACCATTTTATAATTACAACAGTTTATTCTAAAAGAAACATACAAAGGAAGTGCTCAGTATGACTGAATTTTTTGCAGTTTAACAACTTGCTTTCAGATTTGCTCATAGTTAAAGCAATGTCCATTCTTTAGAGACTTGAATGTGTACCTCTCTGCTAGAAAACAATACAAATTTTTGTCAGATACTAAACTTTTAACATTTAAACTTTATTAACAAGTTTTATATATGTTGGAAACAATCTGATAATGACAGGATTTTTTTAAACATATGACAAATTTCAATGTTGCTAACTATGGGACATAATTCTTTTAGTTTTCTTTGTCCTGTAGAATAGGCATTTTCCCCCTAATCTTGTATATAGGTATATATGTGTGTGTATATGTGTATATATGTAGGTATATATTTATATGTAATTTTTGTGTACATGTATGAATGCATATAAATATAAATATAAAGTATATACCTACATATATACATACATGCATAGATATATACATATATACATCTATGTGTATATATGTAGGTATGTATATATCTCTCTGTATATACAGGTATATAAGTATATGTGTGTTTGTGTATCTATACATACCTACATATACACACATAGATATGAGAATGAGAAAAATATGTTATTAAATATGGCTTTAAAAGACCTACTGTATACATTTATTGATTTATTTGGAGGTTAGGATTTTAAGGAGACTTTGTACATGAAACTATGAGCTTATAAGCTTATGAATATGCATATTTATCCCTCATATTTCTCACAAGAAAATTGCATAGTTTAAAAGTCAAAATTGAATGCTGTAAATCAGAAAGCCAAACAGATGTTTCAAAATATTTGGTTTCTTGGTACAATTAAAGTGAAACATATGGATTATTGACTGGTATTTTTTAATTGAAAGGACTGGAAGTTTTAAAATAACTAAATTAGATTTATAATGACATAATTTGCAGAAATAAATCTTAGTGTCTTTTTCAGTTTTAAATTAAAACTTGTTTTAACTTTGATTGTATTCTGAATATCTAATATTACCAAATTCACTATGATTGTGTTAAATGACAAATAATTGCTTTAATTTTTTTTTTTTTTTTTTAATTTGAGACAGAGTTTTGCTCTTGTTACCCAGGCTGGAGTGCAATGGCGCGATCTCAGCTCACCACAACCTCCGCCTCCTGGGTTCAGGCAATTCTCCTGCCTCAGCCTCCTGAGTAGCTGGGATTACAGGCATGCACCACCATGCCCAGCTAGTTTTTTTTGTATTGTTAGTAGAGACGGGGTTTCACCCTGTTGACCAGGATGGTCTGGATCTCTTGACCTCGTGATCCACCCGCCTCGGCCTCCCAAAGTGCTGGGATTACAGGCTTGAGCCACCGCGCCCGGCTGCTTTAATTTTTTTTTTCCCTTAATGTAGAACACACTTAATTTAGCCCTTATAGAGGTAATTAAATTTAAGAATTTTTATTTTTTAAATTAAGTTTATAAATTTATAAAATATTTATATTATTTCTTCTTGTGAAAATATGAATGTAGATTATCATTACTGAATTAAAAACTAAGTAAAAATTATATGTAATTTGCTCTGATACTTATTTACATAAGATTTACTTTGATTTCTATATTAAAATAATAATAAAGTTTTTTATAATCATTTGTAATCATTGGCACAACTAGTAAAATTGTGACATTTAAAAACATGTTTATATATAAAAGTCTTTAAAACATTTGAATAACTCATATTCAAATAACAGCTATATTCACATTTATAAAACACTCAAATTTATGTCCTAATATTTTATCTTTTCATTAATACATGATCTTAGTATTACCTTTAATGGGCTAGGAACTGAAAGTAGTAATGACAGATTAGTTCTAGCTATTAATATAAACTATGTATTTACCAAATGTTCCCCTGTTCTCTAAATCAACATAGAACAAATTGAAGAACAGGTGATATAGAACAGGAGAGATCGTATCAGATATTTTATCTAGATATCTAAACAAGAGAGAGAGAGAAAAGCACTAATTTCATTCTATATGTCAACATTTGATTTTTTACCTTATGAATAAAGTTTCTAGTTTACAAATACCAAACCTTCTCTATCATTCATTCCTTAAAATTTGTCCCAGCCACAAGTGAAAAAATAACTTCTGCTGATATTCTGATTGATCTATGTTGAAATCTGGCGTAATAACCAAAACACTGCATGATAGCCAGGAACTGAGAAGTCAATTGGCTGTTTTGTGTAACTTCAGAATTTCTGGCAAATTCCTCAATGTAATATTAACTCATAATTAGTAGTACAGTATTGGGAAGCCTCTAAATATCTTCACAGAAAAATTGCAATAGAACAAATTAAAAGGAAGTATTGAACTGATTTAATGATCTTAAGAGATATAGTTTGGAAGCCTGCATTTCTATGCTTATTTAATTTAATTAACTAAAGAATATACTAAAAAGCAGTTTCCCCAGAGAGCACAAAAAGCTACTGGTCCCATCTAATAAGTAAAATGGTACAGAGAAGTGGACATTGTATTAGAGGAGGAAGATGAAATTGCTTAAACTTGGAAGAGAGTAATAAAGCTTCTTATCTTCTTAGACTTCTAGCCAAATGAAACATCCTCTGAAACTGTCTATATACCCATTAAGTGGTTACAAATCTATCAAACTAAGCATTAGCTTAATTAATTAGCAAAGCAGGCTCAATAGGATCGAGAAGAAGAACTAGAGCAAGAGTGAAATACCTAGTTTTAAAACATAAAAAGTAGAACATTTTTCATTCATGGAATTTGTGTAAATTTTACATTATTAAAAATAAACACATTTTTAGTAATTAGTAGTAGATAATCATTGTTTTTACATAATCGTTTTAGTACATGGAAGCATTATTACTAAAAACATGATACTCAAAGTGATGTAGAGATTCAGTGCAATCTCTGTCAGAATTGGAATGTCATTCCTCACAGAAATAGAAAAGAATCCTAAAATTTGTGTGTCACCATACACACATCCAAAAAAAAAATTAAAAACCCTGAGTAGCTAAATCAATATTGAGAAAAAAGAATCAATCTGGAGACATCACAATTTCAAGATGTATTTCAATGCTATAGTAATTAAAAGAGCATGGCACTGGCATAAAACCTGACACAGCGACCAATGGATTAGGACAGAGAGCCCAGAAATAAACACACACACATCTACAGTCCTCCGAAGAGAACAGCATCTTAATAAATGGTGCTGGGAAAACTGGATATTCACATACAAAAGAATGAAAATGGACACTTATCCCTTAAAGAATCAACTCAAATGAATTAAAGCTTTAAACAAAATATATGAAACTATAAATCTACCAGAAGAAAATACGAGGTAAAAGCTCCTTGACATTTATCTGAGAAGTAATTTCTTGGATGTGACTTCTAAAGTACTGGCAACAAGAAAAGGAAAATAGATAAATGAAATTATGTCAAACTGAAAAGTTCCTGCAAAGCAAAGGGAACGAAAGAATTAAGATGATTTGTGGGTTACACTAATTAAGAGTAAATACTTGCAAAGCATATATCTGATGAGGGACTAATATCCAAAAATAAACCAAGAAAATCAAACTGCTTAAAAATAAACCTATTTAAAAAATGGGTGAAGGACAAGAACAGACATTTCTCAAAAGAAGGCATATAAATGGCCTACAGATATATTAAAAATACTCAGTATCTCTAATCAACAGAGACATTTAAATTAAAATCACAATGCAATATCACTTCACGCCTGTTAAACTGTCCATTTTCAAAAAGATAAAAGTAGTGCTGAGAATATGGAGAAAGGGGAAAATTTATACACTGTTAGCAGTATTATAAATTAGTACAGCCATTTTGAAACACAGTGTGAAGTTTCCTCAAAATACTAAAATTGGAATTATCATATGATTCAGCAATCTCACTTTTGAGTATATACCCAAAGGAACTGAAATCAGTATGTTGAAGAGATGTCTACACTCCATGTTCTCTGCCATATTATTCACAATAGCCATGAAATGGAAACAGCCTGAGTGTTCACGAATGAATGAACGGATTTGAGAACTGTGGTATATATGCACAATGAAATATTTTTAATTCTGTAAATAAACAAAATTCTGTCATTTGCAACAACATGGATGAACTTAGAGGACATTATATTAAGTGAAATAAGCCAGGCACAGAGAAACAAATATGACTTCATTTATATGCAGAATTGAAAAACATCAAGCTTATGAAAATGTTGAGGAGGATGGTGGTTACTAAGGGCTGGGGAAAGAGGGTGGCTAGGAAACTGAGAGATGTTGGTTAATAGGGACAAAGTTTCTTTTTGGTAATAAGGATGTTTTCTGGTGTTTTATTACACAACACAATGACTATTACTAATCATAATGTGTATTTCAAAAGTGCTAAAAGGTATATTTTATATGTTCTCACTACAAAGAAATCATGAATATTTTAGATGGATCATTCAGTCTGATTTAATCATTACGTAATATATACATGTATTGAAGCATCACATGGTACCACATAAATATATACAATTACTATTTGTCAATTAAAATTAAATAAAAATCAAAAAATAAAAATATCATAGAGGAATCAGAAATCATACTTCTAGAAAATGAACTATCATTGCGTGGGAGAGCATAGTTGATCTAAGAGTGCATAGATGCCTTTGTGTGTGTGTGTGTGTGTGTGTGTGTGTATGTGCTCTACATATATATTTCTGTGTGGTGTGTTTATAAAGTGCTGTCATAATTCCAGAATGCATACTTAAGCCTGCTAAATACGAGGATGTTGCTTACTTCAAAACTAGATTGTTGGCTGGGTTCGGTGGGTGGCTCACACCTGTAATCCCAGCACTTTGGGAGGCTGAGGCAGGCAGATCACGAGGTCAGGAGATTGAGACCATCCTCACCAACATGGAGAAACCCCATCTCTACTAAAAATAAAGAAATTAGTTGAGTGTGATGGTGTGTGCCTGTAATCCCAGCTTCTCGGAAGGCTGAAGCAGAAGAATCACTTGAACCCAGGAGGTGGAGATTGCAGTGAGCTGAGATTGTGCCACTGCACTCCAGCCTGGCAACAATGCAAGACTCTGTCTCAAAACAAAAAAACTAGGTTATTTAGTGTTTGAGGTCAGCATTTCCAGGAAAAGCCTAGGTGATAGATGGCTCCAGGAGCCACAGCATGATTCTGTAAAAAGAGCAAACACTCTTTGAGGGGAATACATGACATGCAGATTAACCTGCATGCCACCTCATCCCAACCCTCAACTTTGGATGCAAATTTTAGCTCAGGACTGTATTATTTAAGACACAGTATTCAAATGGTCTGTGTTTCTGTAACAGTTATTTTCCTGCATACTAGAGAAAGCCATTTTGGCTAGTCTAGAGAAGAATATAAATGACTTGTTGCAGCTGAAAAACACAACACGAGAACTTTGTGAAGCATACACAAGTTTCAATAGCTTAATCGATCACACAGAAGAAAGGATATTAGAGACTGAATATAAACTCAATGAAATAAAGCAAGAAGGCAAGATTAGAGAAAATCAAGTAGAAAGAAATGAACAAAGCCTTGAAGAAATATGGAGTTATGTGAAAGGACCAAATCTACATTTGATCTGTGTACCTGAGTTTGACAGGGAGAATGAAACCAAGTTGGAAAACACTGTTCAGGGTATTATCCAAGAGAACTTCTCCAACCGAGCAAGGCAGGCCAACATTCAAGTCCAGGAAATAGAGGACACCACAGAGATATTCCTTGAGACATGCAACCCCAAGGCACATATTCATCAGATTCACTAGGGTTGAAATGAAGGAAAAAAATGCTAAAGACAGCCAGAGAGAAAGGCCAGGTTACCCACAAAGGGAAGCTCATCATGGACTTCTCCACAGAAACCCTACAAGCCAGATGAGAATCGGTGCCAATATTCAACATCCTTAAAAAAAAGAACTTTCAACCCAGAGTTTCATATCCAGCCAAACTAAGCTTCATAAATGAAGAAGAAATAAAATCCTTTACAGACAAGTAAATGCTGAGAAATTTCATCACCACCAGGCCGACCTTACAAGAACTTCTGAAGGAAGCACTAAATATGGTAAGGAACAACCAGCACCAGCCACTGCAAAAGCATACCAAGTTGTAAAGACCATCAACACTATGAAGAAAATGCAAATACTAATGGACAAAACAACCAGCTAGCATCAAAATGGCAGGATCAAATTATCACATAACAATGTTAACCTTAGGCAAATTGGAGAAAGAGTCAAGACCTATCATTGTGCTGTATTCAGGAGACCCATCTCACATACAAAGACACATAAAGGTTCAAAATAAAGGGATGGAAGAAGATTTACCAAAGAAATAGAGAGAGAGAGAGAGAGAGAGAGAGAGAGAAAGAGAGAGAGAGAGAGAGAGAGAGAGAGAGAGAGAGAGAAAAGCAGGGTTGCAATCCTACTCTCTTATCAAACAGACTTTAAACCAACAAAGATCAAAAAAGACAAAGAAGGGCATTATATAATGGTAAATGAATCAATACAAAAAGAAGAGTTAACTATCCCAAATAAATATGCACCTGATACAGGAGCACCCAGATACATGAAGCAAGTTCTTAATGACTTACGAAGAGACTTAGACTCCCACACAATAATAGTGGGAGATTTTAACACTCTACTGTCAATATTAGATCAATGAGAAAGGAAATTGACATGGATATCCAGGACTTGAACTCAGATCTGGACCAAGTGGACCTGATAGACATCTAGAACTCTCCACCCCAAATCCATAGTATATGAATTCTTCTCCGCACCACATTGCACTTACTCTAAAATCGACCACATGATTGGAAGTAAATCATTCCTCAGCAAATGCAAAAGAACAGAAATCATAACAGTCTCTCAGACCACAGTGCGAACTAATTAGGACTCAGTATGAAGAAACTCACTCAAAACTGCACAACTACATGGAAACTGAACAATCTGCTCCTGAATGACTACTGGATAAACAATGAAATGAAGGCAGAAATAAAGATGTTCTTTGAAACCAGTGAGAATGAAGACACAACATACCAGAATCTTTGGGACACTTTTAAAGCACTGTCTAGAGGGACATTTATGCACTAAGTGTCTACATGAGAAGCAAGAAAAGATCAAAAATCGACACCCTAATGTCACGATTAACAGAACTAGAGGATCAAGATCAAACAAACTCAAAAGCTAGCAGAAGACAAGTAATAACATTTTGAGATACACTAAAGAAAAGGTCCTTTAGAAAGTCAAAGGATGAGGGCTGGGCGCGGTGGCTCAAGCCTGTAATCCCAGCACTTTGGGAGGCTGAGGCCGGTGGATCACGAGGTCAAGAGATTGAGACCATCCTGGTCAACATGGTGAAACCCCGTCTCTACTAAAAATACAAAAAGAATTAGCTGGGCATGGTGGCACGTGCCTGTAATCCCAGTTACTCAGGAGGCTGAGGCAGGAGAATTGCCTGAGCCCAGGAGGCGGAGGTTGCGGTGAGCGGAGATCCTGCAATTGCACTCCAGCCTGGGTAACAAGAGCGAAACTCCGTCTCAAAAAAAAAAAAAAAAAAAATAAGTCAAAGGATGAAAAAAAACGGACAGATGCTCCTTTTAATAAAAAAGAAAAACATAATGACTTCCTCTTTATGTGTATACAAGCTTGATTATATTATTCAGTATGTAAAAGTAGCAATCGGTTAGTAGTAAACATTTTTATTTATTATTAAATAGTATTCTTTTGCAATAAGAATGGAGGCTTTAATTTCTATGAAAAGTATTGCTATTCTTTAGGAGTGGTGTGTGTGTGTGTGTATGTGTATGTACATGCATGTGGAGTACGTGTGTGTGCAGGTTTGCATGTGTGTATGTATATATGCATATGGAGTTTGCAGGTATGCATGTGTATGCTAAATTTAAAATCTGTAATAGATAAGAAGAAGGAATCACTTTGGTATTCAACTCATACTTGAAATTACAAAAGTAAAGTCAATGTAACAGAATGTGGGTTGTGAAAAAAAATACGTGCTGGTCTCTGAAGGTTTCTGGGATATTTTGTACCTGTCTTCTTTCTAGTCTCCTCTCTCTTCAGTCCTGAGGTTGGTGGGATCATCCTATTGTGACCAGCCCAGGAGGGCCCTATTTTCCTTTCTCGCTTCATTATGCCATTCTAGCTACTGTATGGAGTTTATTTATTAAGCTCTCCTCAAATAACTCAATTCAAACGTAGATTCTAAACCATAAACTGTGGTAATTCTATCAAGAAAAAGAATGATTTATATTATTTTTACTACCTTCAACTCAGGTATCTATCATTTAAAAATCAAAGCAAAACAGATTTTTGTATATCCCTCAAATTATTAAAAGTTAATGTTGCACTAAAGGAAACACTATTTTAAAGAACTCTGGTATAAAAAATAGAGATCATATGTATAATAGACATATACGTATTTTATATCCAAATAATATTTTTTATTTTTAAATGGATATTTTATTTTAATATACATATATGAGCTATATTTTAAATATATGTGTAAATATATACACTAACATTCACATACCATGTGATGTCTATATATGGATATACATACAAATATGTATACTATTCTTTGCAAGTAATTGATTTCTTGTATTTGACAATCTGTACAATGTATTTTTGAAAAATGGATGAATAAACCATTTTATTGGTAAGATATTTACAAAATTATGTTGCTTTTTTCACAAAGCTCTCATTTTTCACCTTGCAAAAGAGATACAATACTTTTATCATGAGAATCACTGTCAGCATTTTTGATATAATTATGAAAATGCAGTGTTAATGACTTTTATTCCTCAATTTATTTTACGTGTACAATGCTGCTACTCGGACTGCTTGTTCTTATCTTCCTCCTCCCCTTCATTTTCCTGTTTATCTTCACTCTCCTCTGCCGTCTCTCCTCCTATGACTAAGGCTGCACCTTCCCCTGCTGCTTCTGTTTTAGTTTCTTCTCCTTCACGTTGCTGTTTCCCTTCTCCACTTTTCACTCTCTCCTTCTTCTCCTTTCTTGTCTCCTCCCATTCCCCTTGTACTCCAGTTCTCCTTTTCGTCTTCTCTTCCTCCTCCCCTTCCTTTTCCGCCTCTTCTCCTTTCCTCCCTCCTGTTTTTCTTCTCCTTCTTATAACTATCTCTATATCTTATTTATGTGGTAAATATCATTGCGTAGCATCCAAAGGTAAATCTTATTTTATGTCTTTGATTTCTGTATAACTCGAAATTGCCAGCTTGTCTTTACAAAAGATTAAATGCGGTTGGATTCAGCAAATATTTTTCCGACCTCCTGCTGTTTTAAATTAGTTGTCTTGATTGTTTTATTCTTTCTTCCTACGTCATTTGTCTTAATGTTCTTGAAGTTGTCAGATTGTCTAGAAATCAGAAAGAGTAATCAAGGCTGTAGGAGTTGAATTCTTATTATTGAGACTATGCAAAATTGTAATTTTAAATTAAAAAAAAACAAAGTCGATGTTTATTATATTACAGAGAATCATTTGGGATTATTGGCAAGAAGAACTTGCATTTTCACCCTTAGCAAATATTATTTAAAGTAATTATTATGGTGGTCTCTCTCCATACAAGTAACTTCACCTTCTTGTTAACACTTGAATACAATGTTGATGTATTAATACATAATTTAGGAATATATTAGAATTCAGTTTCATATGTATTAGAAATTTAGTTTTAAAGTTAGATGAAAAAATAGATACTTTGTTTCTGAAGACAGAAACTGCAGGGCAGACACAATGGCTTATGCCTGTAATGCCAGCATTCTTGGGAGGACAGGGCAGGTGGAGCACTTGAGTTTTTGAGACCAGACTGAGCAACATGGTGAAATCTGGTCTCTACAGAAAATACAAAAGGGAGCTGGGCATGGTGGTGTGCACCTCTATTCCCAGCTACTCAGGAGGCTAAGGTGGGAGGATCACCTGAGCCTGGGGAGGTCGAAGATGCAGTAAAAGGTAATGGCACCACTACACTCCAGACTGGATGACAGAATGAGACCTTGTCTAAAAAAAAAAAAAAAAGAAAGAAAAAAGAAAAGAAAAGAAAGAAAGAAAGAAGGAAAGAAGGAAAGGAAAAACAAAACAACATCCTGCATATAGATATTGTATGTGTGTTTGGACGTATATGTTTATATATAGACTATTCTTCTCTAGGTAACTCTGTCTAGTACATATACATGCATTGAAAACTTTTCAATCAGCATCAGGGAGGAACATATCTCTCTTAACAGAGAAAGTCTATATTGTTGGTCTTCTATATGTCAGAAATATTATTTCACTTTAATATTACTGAACATAAACTTCTTTTAGTTTAAAATACATTCCAATTATCAAAAGCACAACAATTTATTCATGCATTAGATTCAAATCGATGTTTCCAACATTTTCCAGGGCTTATGTAACTTTGGAAGCACCCAGTCAACAGCCTTTCTTCTCATCAATTATATCATAGTTTTGGCAACTACAGCCTACGGACCCCAATCAGCTAATCACATGCTTTTATAAATAAAGCTTTATTGGAGCACAACCACACTCCTCATTTGCATAGCTATTTCCTATGTTGCTTCCTGCTACAATGACAGAGGTGAGTAGTTGACACATACACAATATGGGCCATATGTGTAAAGTGTTTACTATGTGGCTTTTTACAGAAAAAAAATATAAAAGCCAGTCTTAACATTATACTATCTAGGAAAACCCCAATTTGGTTGAATCACCATCTATGCCTGTGGTCTGAACTATAAATGTTCAGGGTGGCTGGATGAAAGACAATTATTCTCACTTTAAATTTGTGACTGCTGCCATTAAAAGAGACTATGGTGCCTAGAAAACTTGAAACATTTTAGTAAACCATTTGCCATCTGTGATGATTAATGTTCCATATCATCTTGATTGAGTCACAGGGTACATAGACGCTTGATCCAACATTATTTTGGATGTTTCTGCAAAGGCATCTTTTTGTATGGGATTAACATTTAAATTGGTAGACAGAGTAAAGCAGATTGCTTTCCGTAATGTGGGTGGGCCTTTTCCATCGAAGGCTTGCCTGCAACAAAAAGGATGAGCCTCCCTGGAGTAAGAATTCTTTCTGCTTCATGGCCTTCAGACTGGGACACACGCTTTATTCCTAACTCCAGACTGGAATAGAAACACAGAAACATTGGCTCTTCTGGGATCTTGAGCCTGCCTACCTTCTGATTGGAAATATACCATCAACGTTAACTTTCCTGGGTCTTCACCTTGCTGACTTACTATGCACGTATTGGGCCTTGTTAATCATGTGAGCCAATACCTTAAAAAAATCTCTCTCTCGAAATCCACATATGTGTGTGTATGTGTATATATTGTTTTGGTTTCTATGGAGAGCCTTGGTTCACGTACTATCTCACACATCAAAAAGACTACTGTAAACTTTCTCCTCTTGATAAAATCATCTTTATTTTCTTCACTTTCCATTGATAGTTTTCCTATATCTCTAATTAAATAAAAAACTTTAGACACAATACAAATAAGACATTTTCATCTATATCTATCAATCAACCTGCATATATATTACATTCATTCCCTAGGGTAAGGGACTGAAGCACACAGCTGACAGAAACTAGAGAGGGAAAATAAGAAACTGAATTAGATGCATTTTAAACACTGCCATAGATTTGAAAATTTCTTTCTTTCTTTTTTTTTTTTTTTTTTTTTTTTTTTTTTTGAGGTGGAGTTTTGCTCTTGTTACCCAGGCTGGAGTGCAATGGCTTAATCTCGGCTCACGGCAACCTCCGCCTCCTGGGCTCAGGCAATTCTCCTGCCTCAGCCTCTTGAGTATCTGGGATTACAGGCACGCATCACATGCCCAGCTAATTTTTCGTATTTTTAGTAGAGACAAGGTTTCACCATGTTGACCAGGATGGTCTCGATCTCTTGACCTCGTGATCCACCCATCTCGGCCTCCCAAATTGCTGGGATTACAGACTTGAGCCACTGCACCCGGCCCTGAAAATTTCTTAATATACCAGTGTGTCATATGTGAACGTTATAGAGCTAATTCTTATAAGACCCACTTATAAGACACATGCTTTTCAAAATAATATGAATAAAATTAAGTGTTAGCATTCTGTAAGCATAAGTAGAAAACTGGAGGAAGACATATGAGAAGGAATAATAAATATAGTTAAATATAATATATAAAAGATTATACTGATTTTAAACTATTACATATTTATGTTCTTACTTTCTGGAAAGAAAACATATCACTTTTGAGAAAAACAACTTGATTTAAAAATAAGTTGACTTTGTATTAGGGAAAAATTACATAGAGTAAACTTGTCTCCAAAAGATAAATACATGTATTGGAAAATGTGTATGCCACTGTGTGAATGGAGGTATACAAGTGTATTGCAATATAATTTTATTTTTGAGAAAATTGTTTTTACTTAAAATATTGCTATTCTAATTAAATTTTTAATGTTTCTGCAACAACTACACAGACTTCTTAAATGTCTTTCACTAATGCGGGTGAACTATTGCTAACAAATAATATTTATGTCTTTTTATTTTTATTTTTTGAGGCAGGATTTCACTCAGCCATCCCAACTGGAATGCAGTGGTGCAATCATGGCTCACTGCAGTATCGAACTCCTAGGCCCAAGGGATCTTCTCAGTTCAGCTCTGTAAGTAGTTGAGACTACAGACACACACCGCCATGCCCAGCATTTTTTTTTTTTTCCTTTACCTTTAGTAGATGCAAAGTCTCACCGTATTGGCCAAGCTAGTTTCAAACTCCTGGACTCAAGCAGTCATCCTGCCTTGTCCTCCCAAAGTGCTGAGAGTACCGGCGTGAGCCACTGTATCTGGCCAATATTTATGCCTTTAAAAACAATAGCAAAATGTGATCATTGTAAGGGGACACATCTTTAGAAAAATAGGATAATAACATCTGAAAACGTGCTCTTTCACAAAAGTAATAATAACACTGGCCAAAAAAAAAAAAAAATGTCAATGTCAACATTTTTCAGAACTTTTTTCAGACGTTTATTTTAGATTCAGGGGACACATGTGGAGTTTTGTTTCCTGGGCGTATTTTTCTTATTTGAGGCAGGATCTCACCCAGCCACCCGACTGGAGTAGTGATGCAATTATGGCTCACTGCAGCCTTGAAATCCTAGTCTCAAGGGATCCTTTCACTTTAGCTCCCTGAGTAGCTGATGTTCACCCAAGCACTGATCATTGTACCCAATACGTTATCAATGCTTCCCCCCTTCCCTCAGCCAACCCTCTAGTAGTTCCATATTTATTATTGTCATCCTTATATCCATGAGTACCTGATGCTTAGTTCCCACTTATAAGTGAGAATATGTATTTGGTTTTCTGTCTCTGTGTGAGTTCATTTACGGTAATGGCCTCCAGCTCTGTCCATGTTGCTGCAAAGGAAATGATTTTGTACTTTTTTTTAATCGCTACATAGTATTCTGTGGTAGATTTGTACCACATTTTATTTATTTATTCTACCATTCATGGGTACTTTGGGTTGATTCCATGTCTTTGCTGTTGTGAATAGCACTGAGATATACACGTGACAGTATGTGTTTTTCTTTGTTTTGTTTTGGTTTTTTGGTAGAATGATTTGTTTTCTTTTGGATGTATACCCAGTAGTGAGATTGTTGTGTCAAATGATAGTTCTGTTTTAAGTATTTTCGTAAATCTCCAAACTGCTTTCCATAGCAGCTGTACCAGTGTACATTCTCACCCACAGTGCAGAAGCATTCCTTTTTTTTAGAAATCTCACAAGCCTCTGTTGGCTTCTTCTTCTTCTTTTTTTTTTTTTTATTTTTTTTTATTTTTGTTTTTGTTTTTGTTTTTGTTTTGACTTTTTAATAATGGCTTTTCTGACTGGTGTGAGATGTTATCTCATTGTGGTTTTGATTTTTTTTTTTTCATATGTTTGTTGGCTGCTTGTATGTCTCTTTTTGAGAAGCATCTGTTCATGCCCTTTGCTCAGAGTTTAATTGGGTTGTTTTTGTATTCTCTATTGCTTAGGTTCCTTATAGATTCTGGATATTAGATCTTGCTGGGTGCATAGTTTGTATATATTTTATCCCATTCTATATGTTGTCTGTTTACTCTGTTGATAGTTTCTTTTGCTGTGTAGAAGCTCTTTAGTGTTATTAGATCTTACTTGTCAATTTTTGGTTGTGTTGCAACTACTTTTGCAAACTTAGTCATAAATTCTTTCTCACAATCAATGTCCAGAATGATACTATGTTTTCTTCTAGGATTCTTACAGTTTAAGGTCTTACATTTAAATCTCTACTCTCTCTTGAGTTAACTTTGGCATATGTTGAAAGGTAAGAGTACAGTTGTATTCTTCTGCATATGGCTATCCTGCCATTCCAACACCATTAATTAAGTGCAGAGTCCTTTCCCCATTGCTTGTTTCTGTCAACTTTTTCAAATAACAAATGGCCCTATATGTGCAGCTTCACATCTGGATTCTCAGTTCTGTTCCATTAGTCTCTGTCTGTTTTTGTACTAGTACCATACTGTTTTACATATTGTAACCTTATAGTGTTGTATGAAGTCAATTAGTGTTGATGACTCTAGCTTTGTCTTTTTGTTTATATTTGCTTTGGCCATTGGGGGTCTTTCACAGTTCCATATGAATTTTAGAATCGTTTTCTATTTCTGTGAAAAATGATGTTAGTAGTTTGATAGAAATTGCATTGAATCGGAAGGATTTGAGACAATCCAAGGAAACTTTACTCAATAAAAGTGGCTAAATCTCAGAGACAACAGTGTTTTACGGTGTTTTAACTTCAGCTACCGGCATCTCTTTTCAGCTGTGTCATCATTTTTGAAACCAAAGTACACATCTGCAATCACTGTGAAATTCAGCAATCTAGTCCAAGGCCACTGAATGTCTTAACCACTGGAAGAGGAAGAGCAGGTGTGAGGCTTTTCAAGAAGCCCTTACTTGGATATGTAGCATAATATTCTTCCTCAAATTTGGGAAGGGGTTGGCTATTCTTCAAAAAATCTTTATTCATCATTTTTTCAGCTCCTTCTGGGACTCTAATAACATAACCCCTTGCTATGTTTAATAATACCCAACATGTCTCTGAGTCTCTATTTATTTTTTACCATTATTTTTTATTGCTGATTCTCAGACTGGATGTTCACACATAAACTCTCTTCACATTTTCTCATTATTTTTTTCTGCCAAATAAACTCTACTATTAATCCACTCCAGTGAATTTTCCATATTAGTGTGCATTATGTGGAAGATCAAGATTTGAAGAAGTGGATAAGTCAACTAAAGATCAGTGTCGCTTATAAATGTAAATGTAAATTCATTAGAAAAATTCTAGAAAACTGAATCTAACAAATTATTTTTAAAAGGATCATCACCATAACCAAATGGGATTTATATTAGTAATGCACATTTGGCTTAATTTAAACAAATCGTTGTAAAACATCACATTAATAGAATAAAGGATAAAACAATGTGATCATCTTATTGATGAAAAAATATCATTTGACAAAATGCAACAACCTTTAATTATCAAAACATTCAATCAAATAAAAATAAAAGGGAAATTCCTCAACCTATGATAGGAATTTATGTGAAATATGTACAATGTATGGCAAAAGGCTGAACACTTTCCTCCTCAGAATGAGAGGAGGCCAAAGATGTCATCTCTCACCCTTTTTAATCAACATTTTGTCAGATATTATAGGCAAGACAATTAGGCCAGAAAAATAAATAGAAACATTTAGATTGGGTTGAAAGAAATACAACTACCTCTGTTCAGATTATATGAACTTTCTTGTAGAATCTTAATAATAATAACCAAAAGAATTAATAAATCATTTCAGAATTTGTAAGATACAAATTCAGCATATTACAAAAATAAAATGTATTTCTATGCATCAACAAAGAACAATCTGGAAATTAAATTAAGAAGGAATTTCCATTTAAAATATCATAAATAATTTAATAATTAGGAGTTCATTTAACAAAGGCAATATAAGACTTAAAGAACATTGTTTAAAGATGTTTATGTTTTTATATAAAATACGTAAATGATTGGAAATGCATGTCATTTTTGTGAACTGAAGGACTTAACAGTGATAAGATGGCTCCAAAAATTTGTCTACGGACTGAACAAGATCTCTAACAAAATTTTAGCTGGCTTTATTTTCAAAAATAAACATAACAATTTAAAAATTTTTATGACACTGTGCCAGATTTCAAAATATTCATAATTAAAAAAATTAAAAACTCACATTTCTCAGTTTTAAAAGTTACTACAAAGTAAAGTAATTAAGACTGGGTGATATTGTTTTAAAGATAAACACAACAGAACGTCATCAGATATATTAGGTCTGTTGATTTTATAGATCAACATAATATCATTGAAAGTCCAGAAGTAAATTCTTACATTTATGATTAATTTTTATAGTGGTACTAAAATAATTTAATAATAATAAACTAGTTTTTCAACATTATGTGCTAAAAGAATTGGATCTCCAAATGCAAAAGATGAAGTTCAGCCCTTCTCTCACACCATATACAAAAATGAATTCAAAACGCATCATCAACATGCATGCAGGAGCTGAAGATATAAAACTTTTAGAGGAAAATGTAAGAGTAAATGTTTTGACCTTGAATGAGGCAATGGGATTTTAGAAGTGGTGCTAAAAGCACAAGGGACAAAAGAAAAAATATATATCTATGCATATTATACATCATAAAAATTAAAAACTTTTGTGCTTCAAAGATCATTACTTGAAAAGACAATACAGAATGAAAAACATATTTGAAAATAATCTATCTAATGATCTGGTGTCGAAAAATATAGAGAACTCTTTAAACTCAGAAGTTTTAAAAATACATTTAGCTCAATTAGAAAATGATTTAAGTTGTCATTTTTTTTAAAAGAAGAAATAGTAATGGCCAATACACACATACGAAATGTTCAGCATCATTAGTCATTAGTAACATATGAACCAAATCACCATAAGATATTATTTAGTAACCATCAAAATGACTATAATCAAAGAGACAGACAATAACTAGTCTAGATATGGCTGGGCACCGTGGTTCATGCCTGTAATCCCAGCACTTTGGGAGACTAAGGCAGGCAGATCACTTGAACTTGTAGTTAAAGACCAGCCTGGCAAACATGGTGGAACCCTGTCTCTACTAAAAATACAAAAATTAGCTGGGCATGTTTGTGGGTGCTTGTAATCGCAGCTACTTAGGAGCTGAGGCAAGAAAATGGTTTGAACCCAGAAGGTGGGGATTGCAGTGAACTGAGACAGCGCCACTGCACTCCAGCCTGGGTGATAGACTACCACAGTCTCAGAAAAACAAAAAACAAAAAACTAGTCTGGGAAGGACGGCAAAGATGCGGAGAAATTGCAACTCTCCTGCATTGTTGCTGAGAATGTAAAAATGGCAGAGGCACTTTCACGAACAGTTCAACAATTCCTGAAAATGTTAGAGGTATTGTATGATTTCACAATTTTACTCCTACTTATATGCCTAAGGTAACTAAAAACATGTCTATGCAAATTTTGTATACAGTCTTTCATAGCAGCTTTATTCATAATAACACAAAATTGGAGATGTCACTTCATCAGCTGGTGAATGAATAAATATAATGTTATATATTCATATTCTGGAATATTATTTGCCAATTAAAACATAAAGTGTTGATACATACTATTCCATGAATGAATCTTGAAATTATGAAAAGGAGTATATATTGAGTTATTGTATGTGCATGAAATGGACAAAGTCATAGAAACAGAAGGTAAATTAATGGAAAGTGATAATAATTTGTATGAGCTTTCTTTTTTGTTGTGATGAAAGTATTTTAAACTTAGATACTGGGAATGGTTCCTCACTCTGAATATACAATAATCAACTAAGTTGTACGATTTAGAAAGGTAAATTTTAAGTTATGTGACATATCTCAAAACGGCTCTTAACCAAACTCTTATTTTGTGCTAACTACTTTTAAAGAAATTTAAAGTACAATTTTTAACAAGAAAGTCAAGGCTTCA
Organism: Saimiri boliviensis; assembly: GCF_048565385.1. Classification (NCBI taxonomy): domain Eukaryota; kingdom Metazoa; phylum Chordata; class Mammalia; order Primates; family Cebidae; genus Saimiri; species Saimiri boliviensis. The sequence goes on along the minus strand of NC_133449.1, from coordinate 275,153,738 downwards.
GCTCTCATAGGGATGATGCTGTGTTCTGGGAGTGACAGGCATTCATGTAACTGAATATATCTATGACCAACTTTTACAATAAAGATGAGAAAATGAAATGTATGTGATAGAAAATGGCAAATAGAGAGGTAGATAGAAGGTTTTAGAGGAGATATCAGAAGGGAAATCGTTTTAGATGGAATTAATTCTGAAGAAAATGAGAATCTGGCAGAAGGTATTAAATACAGGAAATACATCAACTGATTTTAATTTCTATGGAATAAAACTTTATATTTTGTGGATAATATATTTTATAATAAATAAATAATGGCACAGGAAGGTCTATATAAGCAAATGCAGGCCATAAACAGCTATTAATTAAATTGAGTTTTAGCAGTAGAGAGGTGGAGAACATGGTAAGATATGTTTTAGAGGTACAAATGACAGTTCTTCTAGGTTTGAAACAGTAGGGATAAATAAAGTGTGCATTCATGATAATGCTAAAGGTTTTTCTTTCTACAAAAATGTGGATTCTACCATTAATAGAGTTAATGGTAGAAACAGTATTGGGGTCATAGTACCTCATAAATTCTCTATTAGCCATATTAATTTTGAGATACTTTCTCTATATTCACATAAAGTGGGCAATTTTACAGGTAAATATATTATCAATAAAATTGAAACAAGATGCATTCAACCACAGAAAGGATATGAGGAATTCTACCAAAAAAAAAAAAAAAAAAAAAAAAAAAAAAAAAAAAAAGAGTATTGTTATAGATTAAATCAGACATAAAGTATATTATTGAAATATAATACATGGGTTTTATGAGTTTTATTTGGATTCTGATTCAATCAACTCAAAAAATTTTAGAGCAATTTTAATGTACCTAGTTTATTGATTCTCCAAATTCTATTTTTATTATATTTTTCTTAAAATTATATACCATAAGGTCCTATAAAATGTTTCAAATTATTTAAATAATCATGCTTCTCTAAACAAAGTCAATTTTATAATTTGTTCCAGTAACATATGAGTCAGACCACTAAAATCTTTCTTCTTGATTGCTTGACCTTTATAATTTCATGATTTATTAAGATAATATAAATATTCTTTGAAGTTAGATAAGTAGCTATTAATCATTTTTAAAACTTTTAAAAGCAGTGCCGTAATGAGCTAAGGTTAACTGCATTGCTTACAATTAATACATATATACTAGAGTAAATTTCTTGTGTTGCTAAAAGTATTTATTATAAATTTTAGTTCTACTTTTTTCTGTTTCTATAGACACTAAAACTTAGTATTTTTATTCATATAAACAAGGACATTATAATGCCATTTATTTCCTTGAAGAACTTGTGAATTGTAAGCCAAAAAAAATCATGATTTCATCTACATCAAATTTTAAGGATCAATTTATTTATTTATTTATTTATTTATTTATTTATTTATTTATTTATTTTGAGACGGAGTTCCGCTCTTGTTACCCAGGCTGGAGTGCAATGGCACGATCTCAGCTCACAGCAACCTCCGCCTCCTGGGCTCAGGCAATTCACCTGCCTCAGCCTCCTGAGTAGCTGGGATTACAGGCAGGCATCACCACGCCCAGCTAATTTTTTGTATTTTTCTTAGAAGGGGACAGGGTTTCACCATGTTGACCAGGATGGTCTCAATCTCTTGACCCCGTGATCCACATGCCTTGGCCTCCCAAAGTGCTGGGATTACAGGCTTGAGCCACCGTGCCCGGCTAATGATCAATTTTTAATGATCCATAGCTGACAAGAGATTTGATTCCCTCTCTAACTGTGTAGGAAACAAAGAATTGAAAGCACCTAACTTAAAAGTGGAATTGTTCTATTCCACTTTTAAGTCCCCCCCAAATCTAAGATCCTGATCCCCAGATGTTAAATCCTAACGTTAATGTTAAAATTCTACTCCACAAGATGAAAACTTGTAGGAGGTAGCGCCTTTGGGAGGTAATCAGGTCCGGGAAACGGGGCACACGTAAACGGGTTAGTGCCCTTATACTGAGGCCTGAGGAAGCCTATTTGACCCTTTCACTAAGTGTGGACACAGGGAGAAGTCAATAGTTTGCAACCAAAAGAGGGCCGCAACCAAAACGTGACCATACACCCTGACGTGGCACCCTCATCTTGGATTTGCAGATTCTAGAACTGTGAGAAAGAAATTTCTGCTGTTTAAAAGCTACTCATTTTAGTGCATTTTGTTATAGCAGCCTGAAGACATAAGACAATTGTTACGGTGTCTTTAGAATTACTATTTTAATACCAATATGAATTTCAAAGTGTCATTTTTGTTTGGTATCTTAAAAGGTTCTCTTATTTGATTTTTTATTTATTTATTTATTTATTTTTGTATATTTGTTTGTTGTTGTGTTGTCACTTCAGAACACAGCACAGTGATAAGATTAAGGATATGTGAGGAGTCTGCGTTTCTTTTTTGAAACATAAATACAGCACTTTTGGAAAGGAAAGATAGGAAAGGGAACACTGTACCTTCTTAATTCAGCAATTTCAGGCAGATTGATTTTAAAAGAAGAATACACACATGAAGTTGATGTAATTAAAATTAACCACATCTATGTTTTCCTTCAACAGTTTTTGCATAACCCGAGTCATTTCTTTTTTTTTCCTTTCTTTTCTTTTTTTCTTTTTCTTTTTTCTTTTTTTTTTTTGAGACTGAGTCTTGCTCTGCCGCCAGGCGCCAGGCTGGATGGAGTGCAATGGCGCGATCTCAGCTCACTGCAACCTCCGCCTCCCGGTTTCAAGCAATTCTCCTGCCTCAGCCTCCCGAGTAGCTGGGACTACAGGCACACTACTATTAGCACGCTCAGCTAATGTTTGTATTTTTAGTAGAGACGGTGTTTCACCATGTTGGCCAGGATGGTCTTGATCTCTTGACCTCGTGATCTGCCCACCTCAGCCTCCCAAAATGTTGAGATTACAGGCGTGAGCCACCGCGCCCCGCCCGAGTCTTCTTTTGTTTGAAAACCGCTCCTTCCAAAGACCTAGAGGATGGGCCATTATGAAAAGCATTCTATTCGCCATAGATAACACTAGAATTCCCAATATATACACTTAGATTCTATTCTGCACACTTAATCTATCTTAATTCTCTGCTTTTTCCCACCCTTTAAAACCATTGTTTGTTCACTGTCTCTAGCTGACAAGCTGCCATTAGCAGTGTCCCTGTATATATCCTCAACTGTCCTGTGAACATTCCCCTTAATCCTGCCTGGACTGACATCTGACCGGTCCCTGAAGACACGGTGTATTTGGCAGGCTTCCCAACTGGAAGCTGTTTATATTCTTTCACATCACCAGTGTTAAGGGCTGTGTTATAGTGTGGTAATTGCCTTCTTTCTTCCTATTACAGCTTCCAAACAATTTCTCACAGCCCCGTTTAAAAGTCTAGGTCTTTGTATTTTATAACAATTATTTGTATTTATGTTGACCGGCACTTCACTGCCTCACTTCATGGTTTGTATTAGCAGAGTGGCCTGTACTGTCCCAGGAAAATAGCCTCTGAAATTGGGGTAAATATTGGCTCAGTTTTGCATAATCAGGAACTATGCCACAGATTTTGCTTAAAGGCAGGAATAGGTATTGGCAGACCCCACAATTCCGACCTCCAACATATTCTCTTTCTGACTAAAACAGTGAGCCAATATCTGGCTTTGCCTCTCTAGCTTGGAACAGAAATCATTACTAGTCATGTAATGCTCAAAAACTAGCTTTACTCTTGGTTTCCTGGAGCTGGTGGAGCTGACCTTGGCTTCCACATCATTTGCAGTGGCTCCTTTTTCTGGCCTGTTTATATGGATTCATCTCTTGATCCAAAAGATCTTTTATCCAAATATGTCTCAAGCCACTTTTGACCTGAATTGCCTCAGAATTTTGCCTCCTTCTCTTAGAATTCAGTTCTTTTTGATACTGATTCTCTGATATGTGTTACAAACAGCCGGTTATAATCATTCTTGCTTTAATTTTGCTCTCCAGAATCTCTCCATCACTCCACAGTTCACATAAAATATTCCCCTATCACTTAATACATTTATTTATATCTATATTTAGCTATTATCTATCTACACATTAATAATAGATGATGTAAGACAGATCCATAGATACAAATAGATGATAGATGATAGACACACACACACTGACAGATAGATAGATAGATAGATAGATAGATAGATAGATAGATAGATAGACCATCAAAGTGTCTAGCTCCTGGAAATATGAACAAATATCCTGGCTAAACAAGATTACAGTCCATTAATAAGAGCCCCAAATTAAGACATTTTTACACAAGTGTCATAGTTTCACCTTGCTAATCAGAAAATACGAGACAATTATGGAGACACATAAGTAATTTTACTTAGTTTAAGGAATCCATAATTTTTAAAGTGATTTATAATCTTATATCTAAAATTCAAGTGGGAGAAAGATCAGAGGTTGAAGAGAAATAGTCCCAAACAGAAAAACAATGCACAAAGACTTTCTGAGTTAACTGACTCCTTTGCAGTCACCAAACCTACAACTAGTTCTGTATTCTGAGAAAGCTAAAGGAGAAATTAGTTTAGGAGCTTTTTACATTGAGCACCTAACATGTATATAGTATAAAATAATTTTATAATGTTCTTGAGGCAAAAACGAATTGAAGTAGATATCAGAGTTTCCTTTCAGTGATCTTATTAATAACTATTTTCTCCTATGCTATTAATATATAGTTAATTACATGTCTATTCTTATTTCTTCTAATTTTTCATGTGGATTACAGAGGATAACTAAACTCTAGTATGAAAACCATATTTAATAACAGAAAAGCATGTTTAGATTTATTTTAATCACCAACAGTCATTCTTAACGACAACTCTTTATCACAAATTTGAGCACATAAAATTCCAGAGGAGTTAACATAAATAAAAATAAAACAGAAGATAACATAAACCTACTGATAAACAGCTGGAAGCATAAACTCTATTGATTGCATTATTAATGCTATTTGTTTAATCATAACTTTTCAGAATTTTACTCAATTTCTGCATGAAGATGAACATGTAAGCATAATGTTGTGAAGATAAATTACAAAGTTTGAAAACTGCAACAGTTCTAACTCTAGAATAGAAAGGCAGAAAATGTAGTTAGTGAAGAGAAAATTAAACAAAAGAAACTTCTCTTGCAAAACATAGGCAAAATTCAAATGCACAAGTGCAAAGAAATAGTCCTGAGTTATCAGAAACAAGATGAATAGAGAGGAAAAATTTCCATCAAAACACATTTTGAAGTGATATTCCTTTTTTTGTAAGAAATTCTACAAAATTGGCAATTAGCAACTCTTGTTTATTGTGCAACTGCAATTCTATTTTAGTCATGTTTGGAAGAAAGCCTGAAATTGAAATTGCATAGTTAAGAGTCTTTAAAAGAAGAGTAAGATATTTTGATAACCCTACAAAAGCATATGTTATGATTCAGATGACTGGGTTAAATGGCTTTTTATTTAAAAGGGTTATGGAAACAAGAATAAGTGTTCCACACAAGAACAGCCAAAGGGCAGATGGGGGACATTGGCGTCTAGAGAAAGGGTAATCGGAATTATGGAAGACAATTTATATGTCTTGCAATTGGCAAGGAACATTTTCTTAATTTTTCACATGTACTCTCTATGTTTACAAAGACAGGAAAAACACATTTAAATGACTAACACAAAAATTAATTTACTATAATTGCCTCAAATTATTTTATCTAAAGCAGTCTTAGTCTGAATAATAGCCCTTTATGCCTCTTTTTGTCTTCCAGGGTTGTTCCAAAATTTTCCTTCCCTGAAATCTACTAGAATCAGAAAATAAGCTAATATAGAAATCTATGTGTTTTTAATGTTAGGCTTGAGGGAAAATGTTATGTAACTTTTATGTATTTTACTTGTTTATGTGCATAACTGGTCACAATTTATCCCCAATTTTATATTGCTATTCAAAAATTTTTATTTTTATTCAACCAAAAAAAAAATACCTCTTGGAATCATAGAACATTTACATGTCATTTTGTTGCATTTTTATTTATGTCTGTATTGAATTCACCAATTACCTAGTAGTGCAAATTTAGAAAAGCATATTTTGCTAATAACAATATTACAATGAAACAGTAGGTTGTACTTTCCTTAAGCCCAAAGGCAAGGAGACAAAATTGACTATGCATATATGTTTACCTAACTTTTTTTAATACATTCATCCTTATTATACTAGTGGAAATATCACTTAGGAAGATACGTTCATAGAAGTGTACAGCTCTTTACTCTAACAACATAAACGACATTCTCCGTCACCCTAATGTTCCATTTTTGTTTCTATTGTTGTAGATTTTTATTTTATACAATATACAGTTTTAGTTTCAGATTGACAGCAATTTATCCTCTTAATAGAACATTTTGAAAATACCGAAGACTATCACAAAGGATAAAAAAACAACAAAACCTAAAAGGCATCAGTAATATCTATCACCATATGAAGATAACCACTGCTAATTTTGGTAGACTTTAAAATTTAAAAACTAAATTTGAATACATGCTAACTGTACTGTTTCGTTAATTTTTCCAAAATGAGCTCAACTTTGACACCATATCTTAATCATGATATACAATATCAACATTTAAATCCTCTTTTGAGGCTCAGGCTAATTATTGCTACATCTGAGAATAAGCAATACTCTGACTTCTAAGCCTATATATATACATATATAGATATATATATATATACACATATATATACATATATATGTATATATATGTTACATATATGTATACGTATATATGTATATATATTTAAATTTATATAAATGAAATCACACTCCATTTTTATGCTTGCATTCTTTCAACATTACTATTTATTTTATTTTTAAGATTCATTCATATATTGTGAGTAGTTGCAGTTTGTGATTTGATTCCATGATACGAAACTACTGTAATTAATAAACATTTAGGTTGCTTTTAACATTTGCCCCTTATGAATTATGCTGGTATAAACATGGTTGTGCATATCTCTTGGCAAACATATAAACATTCATTTCGAGGCAATATGTAGGTAAATATTAATTATGTCTATGTTCAATTTTTAAAAGAGATAATGTAAAATAATTTACCAAAGTATTTCTCCAGTTTATATTCTCACCAACATATAAGAGGGCTCCAGCTGCTTTATTCCTTTATCAGAATGGTATTATTCGTCTTCCAATTTGGCCATTTTGGTAGGTAAAGGTAGTATCTATATGTGTTTTCAATTTATGTAATTTTTCTTATTGAGGACAAATTGGATAACTCCATTGTTATATGGTTATATATCCAGCACTGTTTATTTAAAGTGTCTTTATTCACTCACTATCTTTTAAGGTCATTTTGTAATATCAAGTACCTCGACAGGTATGAGTCTATTTTGGAATTTAAAAGAGTATGTTACTCCTTTTGTGCATAGTCTTGCCTACAACTAATACCAAAGTATCTTTATTATTGGATATTTATAGTAATTCTTGATATCTTGTAGTGTGGATCCTCCAGCGAATCCTCTTCTCTTATTTATTCTTTTTTTTTTTTTTTTTTTTTTTTGGTCCTTTTATTTCTATGAAATTTTAGTAAGTTTCTCAATTGCTACTTTTTTAATTTCAACTTTTATTTTAGATACAGATGGTATATATGCAGGTATATTTCATAGGTATATCACACCCACGTAATGAGCATAGTACTCATTAGGCAGTTTTTCAATCCATTGTGCCCTCCCTATCTCCCCCATCTAGTAATCTCTGGTATCTATTGTTTCCATGTTTATGTCTCTGTAAACTGAATGTTCAGTTCCCATTTATAAGTGAGATTATGTGTTACTGATTTTCTGTTCCTGTGTTCATTTGCTTAGGATAATGGCCTCCAGCTGCCTCCATGTTGCTGCAAATAACACAATTTTATCTTTTTTGTGGCTGTATGGTATTCCATGGTATACATGTACCACATTTTTTTAATTGAATCTACTATCGATGAGTATCTAGGTTGATTCTATGTCTATGCTACTGTAAACAATGCTTCAATGAACTTGGGTGTCCATCTCTCTTTTTGGTATAATGATCTATTTTATTTTGGGTATATACACAGTAAAGAGATTGCTGGGTTGAATGGTAGTTCTGTTATAGGTTCTATGAGAAATCTCCAAGCTGCTTTTCACAGTATCTGCATTAATTTACATTTCCACCATCAGTGTATAAGTATTCTTTTTTCTCCATACCCTTGCCAGAATCTGTTGTATTTTGACTTTCTAATCATAACCATTCTGACTTGTGTGAGACGGCATCTAATTGCAGTTTTTATTTACATTTCCCTGATGAATAGTGATGTAGATCATTTTTTTTCATGTATTTTTAAATCAATTGTATGTTTTCTTTTAAAAAGTGTCTGTTCATGTACTTCGCCCATTCTTTAATGGCGTTACTTGGTTTTTTCATGTTCAATTGTTTAAGTATCTTATAGATTCTGGATACTAGGCAAATTAGAACATTGTCAGACGCATAGTTTTCTCCTGTTATTTAGGTGGTCTGTTTACTCTGTTTATTGTCTATTTTGCTGTGCAGAAGCTCTTTACTTTAATTAGGTTCTACTTGTATGTTTGTTGCAATTCCTTTTAGGGACTTAGCAAAAAATTATTTGCCAAGGCTGATGTCAAGAAGGGTATTTCCTAAAGCATCTTCTAAGATTCTTATACTTTGAGGTCTTACACTTAAAGTATTCAGTCCATCCTGAGTTGATTTTGTGAATGGTGAAAGGTAAGCATCCAGTTTTAGTCTTCTGTATATGGCTAGCTAGTGATCCCAACACCATTTATTGAATAGTGAGTCATTTTCCTATTTTTTTGTTGTAGGTCTAATTTAAGATGAGATGGTTTTAAGTGTGCAGTTTTATTTCTGAGTTCTTTATTCTATTCCATTTGTCTATGTGTCTATTTTTCTACCATTAACATTCTATTTTAATTACTGTAGCCTTGTGGTATAGTTTGAAGTTAAATAATCTGAAGCTTCTGCCTTTGTTCCTTTTGCTTAGAATTACTTTGGCTATTCAGGCTATTTTGTTTTGTTTTGTTTTTATGTAAATTTCAGTGTAGATTTTCTTTTCCTAATTTGCAAAGAATTATATTTGTAGTTTGATAGGAATAGCATTGCATCTGTGGGTTGCTTTGCACAGTATGACCGTTTCAGTAATATTGATTTTTCTAATCCATGAACTTTGGGTATTTTTCCATTTATTCGTTTCATCTCTGATTTCTTCAGCTGTGTTTTGTAGTTGTCCTTGTAGAATCCTGTATCTCCATGGTTAGCTGTATTTCTACATATTTCATTTTCTTTATAGCCATTGAAAATGGGTTTGTGTTCTTGATTTCACTCTCAGTCTGGATATTTTTGGGGTATAGAAATGATTCTAAATTTTGATGACATTGAAATAAATGCATTCACTTTTTTTTTGACTTTCATTTTCAAAAATAGTAAAAAAAATATTTTGTTAAATATTAATAATGGCTATATTTGAAAGAAACACACCCCATAACAGAGATTTACAATCTCTAACCCAATCTGAAGGGGAATTTGATGATACTTATTTATTAGTAACATGCACATAAACTTTGACAATATGATACAAATAGATATTCAATAATATTAGATTAAAAATTATTTATAGATGAGGAAAAAGTACATTTAAATGGCAATGTCCACCATATAATGATTTCCTTGATTCCCTTCATCGACTAGGACAAAGGGTTATTATTAAACAAGTTTTAATAAACTAATGGCTTAAGTATTTGTTTAAGTTTAATTTCTCAGTCCCTCATTTATTTCTAAAATACCCTCTAATTCCTTCTCCTTATTTTCCTCTCTCTTACATTTAAGTTCTTTTACATTGTTATAAATGAAGGAAATGAGACTTAAGCATTTATGAGACTTACTGAAGGTCATAGACTTTAATATGTGTCAGAAAGAAATGTAAATTTAAGCATAGGTAACTATAAATCTAGCAATCTATCTGATATACTAGAAACGACTAATTCTGGCCAGTATTAATCTACTTATGAGAGTAAAAGTCAGGCAACTTTTCTTCTTGAAGTATATAGATTCCATACAAAATTTTCATGCTTAGTATCATTTAAAATACTTGAAATATAACAGTGTGTATACAGAACCAGAACATGCATGTACTTCATGTGTCTTTAGTTCTCATAGAAAAATTATGTCATATTTTGTTTAAGAAACTAGAATAGTTGTAGTTAAATCACTTCCATACCTAAGACCCTAGCAGGTAGTGATTTGTGAATTATTCTATTTATTCATTAGGAAATTTTAAAGTGCTTCTTCTTTTTTTCTATAAAACTTATTTATGAACCCATTTTATAAAAACAGAGTTTCATAATTACTACATCATTTAGCATTTACACAAATCTTGAGGTTAAACCAGGAATTATTTTCTGAGGAGGAAATTAAGGTTCAGAGCTCTTAAGTTTCAGTTTTTACTACCTGGTGATGTGGGCATAAAAATAGCAGTTCTTGCCATTTCTGTGTTTCTCCTGAATCTCATCAACAAATATTAGCAAATCAGGCCTGGCGCGGTGGCTCACGCCTGTAGTCCCAACACTTTGGGAGGCCGAGGCGGGCGGATTAAGAGGTCAAGATATCGAGACCATTCTGGCCAACATGGTGAAATCCCGTCTAAAAATACCAAAAAAAAAAAAAAAAAAAAAAAATTGGCTGGGTGTGGTGGCACATGACTGTATTCCCAGCTACTCCGGAGGCTGAGGCAGAAGAATTGCTTGAACCCAGGAGGTGGACGTTGCAGTGAGCCAAGGTCGCGCTACTGCACTCCAGCCTAGTGCCTGGTGACTGAGTGAGACTACGTCTCAAAAAAATTATATATATATATATATATATATATATATATATATATATGCAAATCAGATACTGAGAACTTTAAAATAAACTACCTAAGACAAACTATGCTTTGTTTTGGGTAGACAAGGGAAGAAACATGTCAAACCTCTATCACTCACATGTGATTCCATCCTTTGTTTCAGAGTTTTATTGATTTTAATTATTTATTTATTTATTTATTTTATTGCATTTTAGGTTTGGGGGTACATGTGAAGAACATGCAAGATTGTTGCATAGGTACACACATGGTAATGTGGTTTGCTGCCTTCCTTCCGCTCACCTGTATCTGTCATTTCTCCCCATGCTATCTCTTCCCACCTCCCCACCTCCCTGTCCCTCCCCCATTTCCCCCCAACGGACCCCAGTGTGTAGCGCTCCCTTCCCTGTGTCCATGTGTTCTCATTGTTCAACACCCGCCTAAGAGAGAGAACATGTGGTGTTTGATTTTCTGCTCTTGTGTCAGTTTGCTGAGAATGATGGTTTCTAGGTTCATCCATGTCCCTACAAAGGATGCAAACTCATCGTTTTTGATGGCTGCATAATATTTCACGGATTTTAATTTTTCAAATTCTCTGGAAGTAATCATGTAGATAGACACATTTTGAACTTCTTGTTCAACCTGTGGCCTTCTTTTTATACTTTTGGTTTGTTGATCATTTACATGATTGCTTTATGTAGTACAATATTTAAAATAAATAAATAAAAGATAAATAATTGATATATTTATTTATTTATTTTTGGTCTGAGAAGACCAAAGTAGGGAAAAGGTGCATTATTTTTCCATGCATCTCTTTGGAATGCTTCTCTTTTAATTCAAGTAGAAAAAGGCTCTTTTCCGTTCCACTAGCATGTTTAAACATCAGATTCTAGATAGCTATGAGTCATTACTTTAATGTTTATTTTCCTAAAAATCAAATGCATAGGCAAAACTCAAAGAAAGATACATTCTTATAAATACATAAAACAAATTTCTAGGATTTTGAAGATACCAGAAAAACAGCAATATAACTGTCTAGTTAACTCAATTCCACTCCATATCTTTAGTTAGAATTTTCAATCTATTTCTAAGTTTATTATTTGCACCTGCATGCAAATCAGAGTTATTCACCTGAACAGCTTCTTTTGGATAGCTTCCCAGATTGGATCCATTTATACACAAAATTGCCTTTTTGGCAGAAGTTCTAAGTGAAGTAAATAGTCTTGATTGGTCGGTACATAAAACCCACAAATGTACAGTTAGGAAAGGAAGAGTCTGTACTGTAATTGTCCAAAAAGCAGTGTGTGGCAGTTGTAAAATGAAGTATTTTTATTGGATATTTCTATACTAAGAAGAAGACAAGATTGCAGTTTTCATTTAGTGAATGGAATAAATTCAACCCTTGTAATTTTCCATTCACTTGAAGATCTTTGTTGCCATAGTGCCATGAAAGTGATACTCCACATTGATTTGTATGACTGCAGCTGAACCTCACCAAGCTTTAGGAGCTACACAAGTGCTTACAGACTCTGCTTTGTATTTGTATATTTACAATTATATCATAGCTTCCTTTTATCTAGGGTAAGTGAGAAAGACTGTATCAGGCTACTAATGAAGAATATTAATATATATTATACGTTGTTAAAAGCAAAGGCTTTAAACCATTTGCATTCAAATCTTGCTCAGAAGGTGAAATCATGGGCATGTTCAAGGGCAACTTATATGATCTCTACAGGATTCAGATTTTCAGGATTTATGACAAGCAAAAATTAAGAGCATGACTAATAGGGTGTGAGAAGCAAATGATGCAATAAGTGAAAATAATAAATATCTGTAATATGTGTTTATTTTGGTGATAGTAGTAATAGGTTAATATTAGTGTTATTTTAGATTCACATAATCTTTTGATGTTAACATCATAATAATTTTAAAATACAGTACTAATCTTTATTTTATGGTTAAGGAAATTTAATTAAGTCCAGGGACATTTAGTAACCCCTTACTTGTCAAGTAGGAAAAGCAAATCCCAGTGAAAAAGTCTATTTTCCTATTGCATATGATTTAATGTAAGAATAAACATTCAATATTTGAGGGCTTTCTTATTTTTCCAAATGAACATTCTTTCAGGTTCTTGTAATGCCTTAGTTTTATCATTCTGAATATCAGCTATCATTCTTAAGTCCTATAACAGAACTGAACTTTCTACTTACCAGGTATTTTGTAGCTTAAGTTGTAAAGACCGTATGTTATAATATGCTTAATCTTAAATATGAGGTTATTTAATTTCTTTTTTCCATTAAATTGTAACAGAAAATTTGTCTTAATAACCATCAAAAGTTGTATGTGATACTGAAAAGAATCTCTCATACCGTAAGACATAAATAATAACACATAAATAACCATAATAATAAAACTGGCTTTTCTCAACTGAGCATATTTATTACTTTTTAAAACAGGACTAACATGTTGACTAACAGTAGCATGAAACAGGAGACATATTATCAGTAGAAAAAATAATCAAAATTATTAATTTGACAGGAATGTTGCTAAATTGTATTCTTGCCCACTGGAAATTTTGCATACTTAAAAATGCTCATTTTCAGTTTTTTCCCGAGTTAAATACATATCACTAAATTGCGGAACAATTTAGTTTACTCATTATTTATTAATACGTATTTAAGGTCATGCTATATTTAAAGCTGTTCAACACACACACACAAAACATACATCTGGTTAAAAGGACCTTACAGTTTTCTTGAAAAGATATCTATACTGATAAAAATTTAATTATGAAAACACTATAATTTATAAAATTATAAAATATGCATTAAATAATGCAACATTTTAAAAGAATCACATTTTGCAGTATTATGTGATAAAACATTAAAATAGATAAAAAAATAGTATGTAATTTGTGTAAAATAAGAAGCAGAGCAGTAAATTGCTGGAGGAAACACATCATGAAGATGTTCTAAATAATCTCTAATGCCACAAAGGAAAAGATTCTCATTTTCTGTGATTTGTCAGGAGAGTTTCAATATTAGAGTCAGACAAATTTGATTATAGAGTCAAAATTTCCTAGTGTATATTACTGGGCTTCAATTGCATCATCAGTTAAAAAAAAAAAACACCTTATTGAGTACCTCAATAAAGTAAGTGTTATCTCTTATTTTATGATTACATAAAATGATACATTAAAATATCAGAAATCTTTTAGTTGAAAATTTTAGAAAATTTTAATCTCCTGTTCAGTAATTCCTAAAGAAACTTGTCAAGGATGATGGAAGAGAGAATTACAAGGAAAAGATAATTTAGATTCTGAAAACTTTGAGGAGAGATACGACAATTTGAATGAGAACAGGTATTTTTCAAATTCATCTTTAACCATAGTAGTTGATTATATAAGCAGAGTCTGTTTTACAAATTTTAGTCTTTTTAAGTCTTTCGGTCTTAAGTTAGTGTAAAAGACAGACTTTAGTAAATTAACGGATTGAAACATGCCCTGTGCAAAGGTGAAGAAGTACACTAAATTAGGAAACGTTCCCTAAAAAAAGATATATCACAGGGGATTTAGAAATTAATTTCATGAGAAAAGAATGCTTGTTCTCACGTGAAAAATAGGAAAGAGTCTACCATATGTATAGGTGAATATAAGAAAATCTTAAAGAAAAAATCTTGCTAACAGAAGAATTATGATACATATAAAAGAATGGAGAAAAAGATCAATATGATTAAAATTGAAAAATCAATGGATAAGACAGGGAGGAAGAGAGAAAGAAAGAATAAGAGGAGAGAGAGAGAGGAAAAGGCTAATTTCAAGATCTTTCAGGATAATGCATGTAGTATTTGGAGGAAGATGAGTTGCTCAGATTTGCATCTTAGATTTTCAAGAACTGATTTCTCTGGGGAAGGTGCAATAAGACTGAATGGTCGTAGATCACTTAGAAATTCAGATAATTATTTTAGAAAAAAATTAATTGTGTCCTAATTGAAGTGTTATGATTCACTAAGTTATTGTTGACCAATAATTGCTGTTTAATTCTTGTGGGATAATTAAACTTCTTTTTGCAGCTGCCTTATACCTGTGACAGATTTTGATCACTGAATTACATGTGAAAATGTCGCTTAATAGAAGAAGACGCTACAAGGGCAAGTATGTTCTCTTCTCTCACTGCCAGGAGACCAGCAATGCTCCAGTTAGAGAATACTCCATCAACCTGTGCCTGAGTTAAAGCAACAAAGAGCAAGGCTGAAGCCAACCTGTAATTACCATATAGAACAGGAGAGTTATATTTTAAGCCACTGATATTTTGCAGTCATTGTTACTGGCATATATTATCCTGACTGATAACAGTGGAAACACTGCACATGAAGATAAGTGATCCAATTTGAAGGATATTTCTCATGTAAAATGGATTCACATCATGATGGATTGGGTAATAGGTCTGTGTCAGAGAGAGGTGCAAAGTTAAACTCCATCTGGTTTCACAATTGAGAACCAGATGGATGGAGAAGACTGAGCTTAGATAGAGAAGAGCAGAAGATATAAATTATTGATCAGAATTAATTCTAGATCTCTATTCCTTAAGACTATTCTTTGCACTTATCTTTATTATCTTATTCCAGCATTAGTATCAATCCAGTTGAGTAATCATTAAACATTAAACATAAAAGATCTTCTGGTGTCAAAGAGATTGTTGGACATGATAGTGATATTAATGAGTATAATGAATGAAAGCACCTGTGACCATGCAGATATTATCTTGGTTAAGACTTTCTCTTTCCAGAATGAAAGCTAAAGGTTTTAGAGTTCTAATATATTTTTTAATAGATCATCTCATGAACGATGTTTCCTGCTGAATTCATGAGATATGTGTGTCACTTATTGAATGATGGTATTGGGCATGAATCATACCCAAATGACTTCTCTTAATTGTCACTTTTTTTTTTTTTTTTTTTTTTTTTTTTTTTTTTTTTTTTTTTTTGAGACGGAGTTTCGCTCTTGTTACCCAGGCTGGAGTGCAATGGAGCGATCTCGGCTCACTGCAACCTCCGCCTCCTGGGTTCAGGCAATTCTCCTGCCTCAGCCTCCTGGGTAGCTGGGATTACAGGCACGCGCCACCATGCCCAGCTAATTTTTTGTATTTTTAGTAGAGACGGGGTTTCACCATGTTGACCAGATGGTCTCGATCTCTCGACCTCGTGATCCACCCGCCTCGGCCTCCCAGAGTGCTGGGATTACAGGCTTGAGCCACCGCGCCCGGCCAATTGTCACCTTTAAATAAGAGGAGTATTTCTAAATAATTCAACTTTTTACACAACTCAGTACTGGTACCTCATAAAAGTCTCAAACCTATGTCAAACATCAGTGTTAGCTTCTGATATTAATGAAAATATTTTATTTAAATAGTTTAATTAATTTAAAAATAAATAAAAATATTTATTCTTCAAATAGCACCTTTTAAAATATTATTCAGTTTTCCCATACTTCTAATCTGTACTATAATCCACCTTTAGCTGAGGAAAGCAAAGGTGGACATTGACTTTTAAATTGCTTTCCAGAGCAGAGAATTCTTGTAAGCATTAGTCTTGTAAGCACTCCACTAAGAAGAATATGCCCACTCATTAATTATACCGTAAGCAATTCATTGAGAGATGAAACCAGCAGACAGAACATGTGTATGCATTTTGCTAAAATCTGATTCCTAGTTAATTATGAAATTGCAACTTCTTGAAGTGATTTTATAATGGGGTTGAACAGTGTAAAATTTAGTGCTCTTATAGACACATATAAATGAAATGTAATAGTACATTCTTAGCAAATGAATACATGAATATACTTTTTAAGTACACACATAATTCTGTTTAGCACTAGATTGCTAAATAACTGAGTTTATAAATGAGATTTTTGTTTTACTGTGAAAAAAGTATCAACTTCAGAATGTCATGGGTCCCTTTTATATGCATCTTTCAGACAATATTATCCATTCTTTTCAAATTGAAGACAATTTGTAATATAAAAGACAAAGCAGAGTTTGCCAAATGTAGTGTCAATGTGTTGATGAATCAATTTGTGTTGAAAATGCCTAGATTAGATTTACCGATTATTAACAATTCTGTAAGTGTTTCATTTATTTACTTACACTTTTATGACACACTTTGAAATATCTCTGATCTTATCCACACATGATGCTCCTGTTTTAAACACACTGCATTCCACTAATGGAAACAGAGCAATCGTTTTTCCAGTCGAGACCAGAGCTTATTCTTTAATTTCTACTTCTATTCTTGAGGAATTCTGAGGACAAAACTTTCTTTTTGTAGTTCCATTATTTATTCAAACATGCATTCTCAGGTTGAGCATATGATTTTTAGAATTAATGGAAAACTTGCTGAATGCGTTTTTTTTCTCTTATGTTTTTCTAGGAATTCACATATTTTCTAAAAAATTTAAAAGAATTTCCACACAGCTAGAAATAACATACACTTATTTTCTCTCTGCCTCCCTTTTTTCTTTCTCAGTTGTCTACAGAATTATCAATTTTATTAGATTTTCAAATACAATGTTCATGTTTGTTGATACTCTGTTGCAATTTCATTCCCTATTAATTTGATTTTGTGAATTAAATATTGTATATGTTCACTTATTTTTAGTGTCTAGAGATGAATACATAAAATATTGATTTTAAAAAATTTGGCTGGGCATGGTGGCTCACCTGTAATCCCAGAACTTTGGGAGACAGAGGCAATGGGATCATGAGGTCAAAAGTTCCAGACCACCCTGATCAACATGATGAAACCCCATCTCTACTAAAAATACAAAAATTAGCTGGGTGGGGTGGTGTGCACCTGTTAGCTATTCAGGACGTTAAGGCAGGAGAATCGCTTGAACCTGGGAGACAGGTTTCAGTGAGTCAAGGCCACTGCACTCCAGCTTGGGCAACAAAGCAAGGTTCCGTCGCAAAAAAAAAAAAAAAAAAAAAAAAAAAAAGAAAAAGAAAAAGAAAGAAAGAAAGAGGGAGCCTGATGCAGTGGCTCACACCTGTAATCCCAGCACTTTGGGAGGCTGAGATAGGTGGCTCACAAGGTCAGGAGTTCAAGACCAGCCTGAAAACCCTGTCTGTACTGAAAATGCAAAAATTAGCCAGGCATAGTGACAGTCGCCTGTAGTCCCAGCTACTCAGGAGGCTGAGGCAGGAGAATCACTTGAACCTGGGAAGTGGAGGTTGCAGTGAGCTGAGATTGCGCCACTGCACTCCAGCCTGGGTGACAGAGCAAGATTCCTTCTTTAAAAAATAAATAAATAAATAAATAATGAACTATAATTTATATAACAAAAGAATAAACCTTAAATGTACAGATCGTATAGTATTTTTCATAGTACACCTCTACATACCTACTACTTAAACAAGATATCAAACGTTATTTATCATTTGAGATCTTCAGACACCCTTCACATTCAACAACATTCACAGAGGAATCACTTTTGAAGACAGAGCTCCGGAATCTTGATGTAAAGACTTTGAAAATCTGCTACTTCATTACAGCAATGAGAAAATAAAGTAAAATTTTCAAAATTAATTTTACTGAACTCTGAAAGTAACCTAAGACTCAAAAATTGAATTTGGGAATTGAAGAAAAGTGACTGGATCTCATTAAAAATGTCAACTTTTGTTGCATTTTAACTTAACTTGTTCCCGTCCTTCCTTCTTTTTTTTCTTGGGTAGCTGAGAAAAATGGCAGGCTAGTGGCTACTGGATAGGACAGAACCATTGCCAAAGAATTTTCACCATTTAAGCTGTATAGAAACTCCAGAAAAAGCCTTTTCACAAGGAGTTTGTTATGTGGCTTAACTCAGAACTCACTCAGTGTGAAAAGCCTTACCATGGTTCTCTCAAAAAAAAAAAAAAAAAAAAAAAAAAAAAAAAAAAAAGAAACAAAAGGAAAAGAAAAACGATAGCAATAGTTGAACACTGAAAATGATTGAGACAGTGACACCAGTTGGGACAAACACAAATCTGGCCAAAAAATTAAGCAGAGAACCTGGAGGCTTTGAGGTTCCAACACATCCCTTGAGATCCAAGAAACTTCACACAAGAGCAGAGCTATTGGCATGCCCAGGAAAGATTTGAAAAGGCATTAATGGTTTACCTCTGACTAATTTTGAGCCTCCGCACTAGCAGGAAATTAAGGTTAAGGGAGATAAGTTCCTGGAACATTAAGACGTGTATCAACACACACACACACAGAGCCGTTCTGCAATATGTGGAAGACTTTTGCTCAAAATATTTAAGAAAATTCTCACTCAGCACTTAGCTGATTTTAAAACTAATGGGCAAAAGCTTCAGGCTGTTCATGACACAGAATATAGACTTTAAAGAATTGTGACAAGAAGGTTACAAAACAAAGAGTAACAACACAAGTTGGAATTTTTTTTTTTTTTTTTTTTGAGATGGAGTCTCACTCTGTTGCCCAGGCTGGAGTGCAGTGGTGCAATCTCGACTCACTGCAACCTCCACCTCCCAGGTTCAAGCCATTCTCCATCCTCAGCCTCCTGAGTAGATGGGATTACAGTCATGCACAGCCATGCCCAGTTAATTTTTCTATCTGTAGTAGAGACGTGTTACCACCATGTTGGCCAGGCTGGTCTCAAACTCCCGACCTAGTGATCCACTCACTTCTGCATCCCAGAGTGCTGGGATTATAGGCTTGAGCCATCAAGCTCAGCACAGTATTTTTAAAAGATAAACAAAATCAACAAATCTTTAACTAGATAATGAAAAAAAAAGGAGAGAATATTCAAACATTAAAAAGAGAGAAAACATTAAGACTGATACTACAGAAATGCAGAGAATCATAAGGGATTTCTCATGACTCATTAAGATTGAGTCATGAGAAAACAGAAAATTTGAACTGACAATTGTTAAAGATACTGAATCAGTAATAAACAGTCTCCCATTAAAGAAAAGCCTAGACAGGGATGTCTACAGTGCTTATACTAAGCCAAAGAATATAAACTTATAGTCACATAGGAGGAATAAATTCAAGAAATCTACTGTGCAGCATGGTGACTAGAGTTATTAATGATATATTATAGTCATGAAAAATGCCAAGAGAGTGAACGCTAAGTGTTCTTACCAACAACAATAACTATGTGAGGTATGCATGATGCATCCAGCTTTATTCTTTTTGCTTAGGATTGTCTTTGCTATACAGGCTCTTGTTTGGTTCCATATGAAATTTAAAGTAGATGTCTCTAATTCTATGAAGACCATCAATGGTAGCTTAATAGGAATAGCACTGAATCTATAAATTACTTTGGGCGGTATGGCCATTTTCACAATATCGATTTTTTTTCTGTCCATGTGCATGGAATGCTTTTTCATTTGTTTGTGTCCTCTCTTATTTCTTTGAGCAGTGGTTTGTAGTTCTCCTTGAAGAGGTCCTTCACATCCCTTGTTAGTTGTATTCCTAGGTATTTTATTCTCTTTGTAGTAATTGTGAATGAGAGTTCATTCATGATTTGGCCCTCTAGTTATCTGTTGTTGGTATACAGAAATGCTTACGAATTTTGCACATTGATTTTGTATCCAGAGGCTGCTGAAGTTGCTTATCAGCTTAAGGAGATTTTGCGATGAGATGATGGGGTTTTCTAAATATACGATCATGTTATTGGCATACAGAGACAATTGGACTTCCTCTTTTCCTAATTGAATACTCTTTACTTCTTTCTCTTGCCTAACTGCCCTGGACAAAACTTCCAATACTGTTTAATAGGAGTGATGAGTGAGAGCATCCTTGTCTTGTGCTGGTTTTCAAAGTGAATGCTTCCAGTTTTTGCCCATTCAGTATGATATTGGCTGTGGGTTCAACATAAAAAGCTCTTATTATTTTGAAATACGTTTCATGAATACCTAGATTATTGAGAGATATTAGCATGAAGAAGTGTTGAATTTTTTTGAAAGCCTTTTCTGCATCTTTTGAGATAATCATGTGGTTTTTGTCATTGGTTATGATTATGTGATAGATTACGTTTATTTATTTGCATAAATTGAACCAGTCTTGTATCCCATGGATGAAGCCAACTTGGTTAAGGTGAGTAAGCTTTTAGATGTGCTGCTGGATTCAGTTTGCAAGTATTTTATTGAGGACTTTTGAATTGATGTTCATCAGGAATGTTGGCCTGAAATTTTCTTCTTTTGGTGTGTCTTTACCAGGTTTTGGTATCAGAATGATTCTGGCCTCATAAAATAAGTTAAGGAGGAGTCCCTCTTTTTCTATTCTTTGGAATAGTTTCAGAAATAATGGTACCAGCTCTTCTTTGTGCCTCTGGTAGAATTAATTCAGCTGTGAATTTCTATGGTTCTGAAATTCTTTTGGCTACTAGGCTGTTAATTCCTGCTTCAATCTCAGAACTTGTTACTGGTCTATTCAGGGATTCAAATTCCTCCTAGTTCAGTCTTGGGAGGGTGTATGTGTCCAGGAATTTATCTATTTCTTCTAGATTTTCTAGTTTATTTGCATAGAGGTGTTTATAGTATTTTCCGATGTTAGTTTTTATTTTTGTGGGATCAGTGGTGATATCCCCTTTTTCATTTTTTATTGTATTTATTTGATTCTTCTTTTCTTCTTTAATAGTCTGTCTAGCAGTCTATCTGTTTTGCTGATCTTTAAAAAAAACAGCTCTTAGATTCATTGATATTTTTGGAAGGGTTTTTCATATTTCTATGTCTTTTGGTTCTGGTCTGATCTGTTATGTCTTGTCTTCTGCTAGCTTTTGAGTTTGTTTGCTCTTGCTTCTCTAGTTCTTTTAATTGTGATGTCAGGGTATGGATTTTAGATCTTTCTTGTGTTCTTTCGTAGCCATTTAGTGCTATAAATTTCCTTCTACACACTGCTTTAAATGTGTTCCAGAGATTCTGGTACATTGCGTCTTTGTTCTCATTGGTTTTAAAAAACATCTTTATTTCTGCCTTAATTTTGTTATTTACTCAGTAGTCATTCAGGAGCAAGTTGTTCAATTTCCATGTAATTGTGCAGTTTTGAGTGGATTTCTTAATCCTGAGATCTAATTTGATTACACTGTTGTCTGAGAGACCTTTTGTTATGTTTTCTCTCCTTTCGAACTTGCTGATGAGTGTTTTACTTCCAATTATATGGTCAATTTTAGAATAAGTGTGATATGGTGCTGAGAAGAATGCATATTCTGTTAATTTGGGATGGAGAATTCTGTAGATGTCTATTAGGTCCACTTGGTTCAGATCTGAGTTCAAGTCTTGTATATATATACTTGTTAAGTTTTGGTCTCATTGATTTGTCTAATATTGAAATAGAGGGTTAAAATCTTCCACTAGTATTGAGTGGGTGTGTAATTCTCTTTGAAGGACTCTAAGGCCTTGCTTTATGAATCTGGGTGCTCCTGTATTGGGTGCATACATATTTTGGACAGTTAGCTCTTCTTGTTGCATTGATTTCTTTACCATTATGTAATGCCCTTCTTTGTCTCTTTTTATCTTTGTTGGTTTAAAGTCTGTTTTATCAGAGATGAGGATTGCAACTCCTGCTTTTTTTGCTTTCCATTTGGTTTATAAATCTTCCTCCATCCCTTTATTTTGAGCCTATGTGTTTTTTTCCATGTGAGATGGGTCTCCTGAATTTTTTAATGTTGGCCTGCCTTTCTAGGTTGGGGAAGTTCTCCTGGATAATATCCTAAAGAGTGTTTACCAACTTGGTTCCATTCTCCCTGTCACTTTCAGGTACAACAATCAAATGTAGATTGGGTCTTTTCACATAGTCCCATATTTCTTAGAGGCTTTGCTCATTTCTTTCCACTCTTTTTTGCTAATCTTGTCTTCTCGCTTTATTTTCATTGAGTTGAACTTCAGTCGCTGAGATGCTTTCTTCTGCCTGATCAATTCGGTTGCTGACACTTTTGTATGCTTCATGAAGTTCTCGTGCTGTGTGTTTCAGCTCCATCAGTGCCCTTTCCTAAAGTGATTGTCCCAGTTAGCAATTTGTCTAACCTTTTTTCAAGGTTTTAGCTTTCTTGCATTGGGTTAGAACACGCTCCTTTAGTTTGGAGGAGTTTGTTACTACCCACCTTCTGAAACCTTCTTCTGTCAATTAATCTAACTCATTTTTTGTCCAGTTTTGTTCCCATGCTGGTGAAGAGTTGTGATCCGTTGGCAGAGATGAGGCATTCTGGTTTTTGAAATTTTCAGCCTTTTTGCACTGTTTCTCCCCATCTTCATGGATTTATCTACGTTTGGTGTTTGGTGACCTTCCAATGGGGTCTCTGAGTGGACATCCTTTTTGTTGATGTTGATACTATTCCTTTCTGTCTGTTAGTTTTCCTTTTAACTGTCAGGCCTCTCTGCTGCAGGTTGCTGGAATTTGCTGGAGGTACCCTCAGATCCTGTTTGCCTGAGTATCACCAGTGGAGGCTGCAGAACAGCAAAAATTGCTGCCGGTTTCTTCCTCTGGAAACTTCGTCCCAGAGGGGCATCCACCAGATGCCAGCAAGAGCTCTCCTATATGAGATGTCTTTCAGACCCTATTGGGAGGTGCTTCATGGGGGTCAGGGACTCATGTGAGGAGGCAGTCTGTCCCTTATCAGAGCTCAAACACTGTGCTAGGAGTTCCACTGCATAGGGATGTTTAAGTCTACTGAACCTGCACCCACAGCCACCCTTTCCCCCAGGTGCTCTGTCCCAGGAAGGTGGTAGTTTTATCTGTAAGTCCCTGACTGGGGTTGTTGTCTTTTTTTCAGAGATGCCCTGCCCAGAGAGGAGGACTCTGGAGAGGCAGTCTGGCCACAGCAGCCTGGCTGAGCTACAGTGAGCTCTATCTTATTTGAACTTCCTGGAGTCTTTGTTTACACTGTGTTGGTAAAACAACCTACTCAAGCCTCAGCAATGGGGGACATCCCTTCCCCCGCCAAGCTCAAGCATATCAGTTCGACTTCAGACTGCTGTGCTGGCAGTAAGTATTTCAAGCCAGTGGATCTTAGCTTGCTGGGCACTGTGGGAGTGAAACCTACAGAGCCAGAACACCTGGCTGCTAGCTTCAACCCTCTTTCCAGGGGAGTGAATGGTTCTGTCTCACTGGTTTTCCACGTGCCACTGGGGTATGAAAAAACCTCCTGCTGCTATCACAGTGTCTGCTCAAATGGCCACCGAGTTTTGTGCTTGAAACCCAGGGCCCTGGTGGCAAGGCACTAGAGGGAATCTCCTGGTCTGTCGGTTGCAAAGACCATGGGAATAGTGCAGTATTTGGGCCGGAGTGCACCATTTCTCCCGGTACAGTCTCTCACAGCTTCCCTCGGCTAGGGGGAGGAAATCCTCCTACGCTTTGTGCTTCCTAGGTGGGGCACAATAAAATAACAGGTTATAGTTTTTTTATTCTTAAAATTTACATTTACATTAAATACAAATAAAAAGTATATCTGAGAATCTAGTGCATAAATATTCATACAACAATTTAAAACTGTCCTGGCATGGTGGCTCAACCCTGTCATCCCAGCACTTTGGGAGACCAAGGAAGGTCGACCAATTGAGAACAGGTGTTCAAGACCAGCCTGGCCAATGTCGTTAAACCTCATCTTTACCAAAAATACAAAAAAAATTAGCTTGGCCTAGTGGCACATATGTGTAATCCCAGCTACTTGGGAGTCTAAAGCAGAAGAATAGCTTGAACCTGGGAGATGGAGGTTGCAATGAGCCAAGATTTTGCCACTGCGTTCCAGCCTGGGCAACAGAGCAAGACTCTGTCTCAGAAATAAATAAATAAATGAATAAAACCTATTTGTTTAATAGTAAATATAAAGCACTTTCTAAAACCATTGCGTATGCTGATCCAGGCAAGGAAATTCATTGTGGTTTCTGACTAACACTCAACCAGGTAATATCAGTTAATTTCACCAATATGCCATCCTAAAATACAAATTTATCTAATTTTAATTGTTGGATTTTACCATTATTAAATTACTGTTATACCACTTATACAATGTTATTAAATTATTTTTACTTGTCTAGAAAAAATAAAAGTGAATAAAATCAGTATACTATGCCTTAAATTGTTTCAAAATTAACATAGTTTTATTATGCTTTTGCACATTTTCTTAAATGACCATGTATAGCCATCAATATTTTTCCAAAATGTTGTGTATTTGTATGTATCTATGTCTCCTGACAGAAATAAACGACTAAGATGGAAACGGGGGTGGGGTGGGAAGAAACAGAGAGAGAGAGAGAGACAGAAAAATGAAACCATACACCTGCCTGGCATAGATGAATAGCATAGCATTGATTTCCCTTTGAAATAATTACTTAGAAGATTTATTAAATTACTTGGTGGAGTACATGCTTGTTTCTTTCATTTGTGTGATTAAGCTGAAAGCTACAGCACAGGCTCTTATTCAGAGGTAGAGTATTGTGTGCTGACTACACACGGTTATCAACCAACTGGCTTGATTCTCCTTCAGACTGAGGCCGAGGCCCACAAGAACTGCTGGAGTTTCCTTGCCTCCAAACCCTTTTTAAGCTAAAATTTATAATTTCTTATTAAATGTAATGATTAAAAATCTCAGGTTTTTTGTGTTTCATTTCATATTATTCCAATGCTGATACTTCTTGGACAACACTATTAAACACAGTATTATTTGAAATATAAAAATGAACATTCCTTGTAGCTCCGGTGTTTAGACTCACTGTAAATTGACCTGGTAGCAATGATTTCTGATTCTTTTCCAGGCATTTTTGAAGGGATCTTGTAAAAGAGAAAGGTGAGATTTCTACTTCACTAAAATATATTTTAAAGGACTGTCAATATTTTAATTTGTATATGGTAGTTAACCTAGACAAACCCAGTTAGGGCACATTCTTTCCGTCAACACCCAGTTTTGTTACTATCAACCCTTATTTAGGTCTTTTCTGTGGTCAGAGGAGAAAACACTTGACATTCATGGAATGTTTAAAGACACTTCCGAAGATTCTGAATTATACGATGCTTTCAGTAGGTTTCTATAAAGCAGTTGCACCAAACTAGGTCTGCGAATCTTCTGCACAATACTCCCAAAACTTCACCCTTCTCATCCAGAAGAATATTCTTGCAGTATGGGACAAAGAAAGCTGTAGTATACATAAGATTCTGAGTAAAGTCCCTAAAAACTATGCTTTTGGATCCCAACCTCCATGCCCGTTGAAGTGAGTGTTTCCAAGAAAGAAA
This sequence comes from Saimiri boliviensis, assembly GCF_048565385.1. Classification (NCBI taxonomy): domain Eukaryota; kingdom Metazoa; phylum Chordata; class Mammalia; order Primates; family Cebidae; genus Saimiri; species Saimiri boliviensis. The sequence goes on along the minus strand of NC_133449.1, from coordinate 275,127,592 downwards.
AGCTAGTGGTCACCTCCGGAAGAATAAAGAAAAAGATATATAGGTAGAATTCAGATAGTGTATCTAGAGACTAGCACCCTGTAACAAATCAGACAGCATGTAAATAGGCAAAATACTCTCTATTGCAGGAAGTGGCTGCAATAGGGAGTAAAATAATCCCCTCCTATCTTACTTCTATCTCTTCGGTGATGTATCTTTGGAAAGTAATCTTGTCTAAAATCAAAATCTGTTATGTTACACAAGGAAATTTCATAAAAATTGTCACATCACAAAAGAGTCTTGAGGTATATGTCCACGAGGAGTTAGAACAGTCCAACCACAGATGTGTGTGTGTGTGTGTGTGTGTGTGTGTGTGTGTGTGTGAATGAAATCTTTTTGGCTGGGTAAGGTGGCTCATGCCTGTAATCTCAACACACTTTGGGAGGCTGATGGGGGTGGACTACCTGAGGTCGGGAGTTTAAGACCAGCCTGGCCAACATGGTGAAACTCCCCCTCTACTACAAATACAAAAAAAAGCAGGGCATGGTTGTGAGCGCCTGTAATCCCAGCTACTTGGAAGGCTGAGGCAGAAGAATGGCTTGAACCCAGGAGGCCATGAAGTTGCAGTGAGCTGAGATTGCATCATTGCGCTCCAGCCTAGGCAACAAGAACGAAATTCTTCTCAAAAAATAAATAAATAAAAACAAAAATAAATCTTTGTGTATTATCTTGTATTGTCAGAGAATACTACTTATATTAAAAAGAGAAAATATTGTTGTACAACATAACATATACTGTGCTAAAAAATGCAGTTTTGAATTTTCACATGAACTTTAAAAATCATTTTTAAAATGTAAGACATTTCCAGCTTTGATGAAGGAATATTCTAATTCTCTCATACCTAATGCTTGGCATATTTAATATGTAAGCACTTGGAATATTGTCTGTTTTAAAAAAATTAATTTCTACAATCTCCAAAAGGAAAGATTTTTTGAAGCAGAAAATAGAAAAAGATTGTGAATGTGTACCTGTATATGTGTGTGTTTGGAAAGGCTAGAATTACTCTATGTAATTATATGAAGACTATTCTTTAAGCAACTAATACAAAAAAGTTTCGAGTTAGAGGCTTTTCCTCACTGAGAAAGTATTTTGATGATCTCAACATGTAGAACCTGATTGCTTGCTCAAAGAAGACAGAAGCAACACTAAGAAATAAGGGAGATAAAAATGTAAAATTTTTGCAGGATGAGCAGGCATTTTGCCACAGTGCTCGAGGCAGAAGGCAATTAAGACATCTAATGCTTACCATAGTTTTAAAGTTCTTCTGGGACAAAACTATCTTGCTAAATTCAAGTCTTATAAAATCATGTAGTAAAGTCCACATTGTTCATTAATGTTGTCATGTGTAACTTTTCCCTGATAAGCTCGAAAAAGTTAGAATTCTTCACACAGGTAGATTTCGGATTAATGAAAAGAAAGCGGATTTGGCCAAAGGAAACAAACAAACAAACAAACAAACAAAAAACAGAACTTGAGAAAACTGCTTACGTTGTTACAAAATTTTAAAATTGTTTCAGTGAATGCCTGATTCTGGTACTATTAAAGTTGAGGTGGAATTATTATGTGCTACTGAGTGCTCTGTATGCCCAAGCTAAGTACTTTCTTTATAAAAATGATGAAATATATTCCTGTAACATTTCCACCTGGAAAAACAAAAGAAACTAAGTCAAATATAACTACTAGTTTTTCTTCTCCTCCTATTCAACGCTCTTCACAGAGGATTCTACCAATATCTTTAAAAGACAAAAGTAACAGCTTTATTTCAAGTCTCGGAGTCAAAAATTGAGATAGTTTATACCTCTCGACTTATTACATTATGATAAAAGCCTATTAAAAAAAGCCAACTCATTATATGAATAAAATAACCATGTGTTCATGGCATTGTTCATTGTCTTTGATCTATTGCAGTGTTAATTTACAAAATTAAGTACAACGTGGCAGGATAAAATACCAGCTGAAAAACATGATGTGTTTGTCACAGTGTAAATATTAAGTCAAATGTGCACATAATTATTTTTAATGGAAGGATATGATTATATCTCATAATTATCTGAAATTATTTACTTCTTTAAGAATTAGAAATGTCATGTCATACCCAGAGTCCCAAATTTAAGTGAAAGATTAACTTAGGGATACATAATTGCTTGCCGTAGCTCATTTAATTTCTGTTTTGTTTTATTTATTTACATTTCTAATAACGATCTGGAAAAAAATGAGTTTTGTTTGCAAGGGCCTATTTCCATTAATTACAGTCTCATTGCTGTTAGTTTACATATTTTCTTTTTGTCCAGAAGATGCTGCTGCTGCTGCATAGATGCTGATACAACTTTGGGTACCGGCTGTTCATAATCTCACTGTCACATTCACTGTTGACTAAAAAGGAGATTGATGCACTTTTTTCTCAATGATTTTGTTTTTCATTTCAGTCCTTGATTACTGCAATCTTAGAAAAAAAGGTATCATAAAATGTAAAGGGTTTTATAAGAAATCCATTTGTGTTATCTGATCCAGGAGAGAAACAAAAAAGAAGATTGGATTAAGATGAGATCAGGCACTGATGATTTGCAATAGGAAGGGTAAAAGTGGTAACCAATGTGCATTTTCAAACACTAGAAAACACTTGAAGAAAGGATTTTAACTGCAAAGCCAGTTATCAGCTATATAATGCACTGTAATAATTCAGAATGTCAAGTTCAAAAACAGAAAAAAAAATAAAATCATAATTAGATAAGGAATAAGTAAAATTTTTTTTCTGCTAACATATTAAGGCATACTAAGATGTAAAAATACATATATTTTAAAGTCCTCATTATAACTTAAGGAACTGCTGTGTATGATGATGCTCATTTATATGCCCTATTCTGTGTTTTCTAATTATGGAACTGAATTAATTAATTAGAAAAACAAGTTGAGAGGAATTCTGAAATAGTGTAGCTCTACTCTTACTCTGAAAAAGTTGCAGGGCTCTTTAAAGCAATAAACATGTTCCATCTCCTGACCTCCTTGTTCATAAAATTGCTGAAATAATCATAATGTCTCTAAGTCTCTTCCACATATATACACATGTGCATGTACACACATAACACACAAACATAGATTAATAATTCAGGTAGAAATTTTTGCTTAGTTTTTACATACAGTGTCCTTGAGAGAAGATGTTTATCTTTTCACATTTATGGTCCTAAAATGGCAGTTTTAAGATAAAATAGGAGCTTTCAAAAAGTCGATGTGTAGATGTATGAGTTATGAGTATTAAAAATATTATCCTAGCATTTGATTAAAAAATACTGAGATCTAATATGGCCAAGAGTTGATATTCAGCATAAAGTTTATTTTTGAAATAAGCTTTAATAAAAATTACATTTATAAGATTATTCTGAAAAATAGTCTTTTTTTTCATTCTTTCTAGGTATAGATAAAATTAAAGTTGACTATGTATTTACAACAGAAGTCCCATTAAATGCCAAATAAGAAAATCATATACATCTTTCTAAGTTATAATTTGAAAATTAAATAAATGTATAACAGCTAGTCAAAATAGCATAATTTGTGAAATGGAAGATACTTCAGAAAACTGCATAAATAAAATAATAAATAAAAAACAAAATATCAACTTAGAACTAAAACAAGGAAAAACATTCTTTCAAAAAGTTCATAGTCTCAATGTCTATGAACAATTGAAATAAGCATAAAATTGTCCTATATACCAATAATTGTTCTGAAAATAACAACAAAATTTATGAAGCATGCAAAAAGATAGTAAAAATCAATTACGAGAAACAGAGTCAGACATGATATAGATATTGGACCAGTACAGTAATTAACATAACTATGCTTAATATAGTAAAGCCTCTGACAGAAAAGAGAGCCCCAGAGAGATAATGCCAGTAACAAAATGGAAACTATAAGAAAAAAATCCAGCAGAAAATATAGAAATCACAACAATGTGTAGAAATAAAGATCTTCAATAAACTCTTAAGTAGACTCAGCATAGTTGAGGAAAAAATCAGTAATGTTGAATAAACAATGATTAAACAGCCCAATTAAAATGTAATGAAAAAAAAAAAAAGAACAAAAAATCCTAGATCTTTGGCACAATATCAGATGTTCTAATTTTTCCATAATTGGAATTTTTAAAGAAGAAATATTTCATGAAATAATGGGTGACACATTTTCAGAAGTAATGACTAGGTAAGTATCAAGCTGGTAAAAAGCCAAAATACGCAAGCAGCCTTGTGTATACGCACATGTGTGACTGCGCATGTGCACACCCACATACACACACACACAGAGCCTTAAACATTTTATTAAAAAAACAAAAAACAAAAAACAAACAACAACAACAAAAAAAAAACTCCTGCAGTGTCTGCGGTGGCTGAAGAGGTGGTCAGAGAAGTAGGAGCCTCCTGTTGGGCTTGTGGCGACTTCTGTCCACTCCGCGGCAGGAAGCGTCTTCCCCACAGGATATCAATGCAAGTTTGAATAAGAAAACAAATTCTTCCTCATAAGCCATGGCATATCAGTTATAAAGAAATACCACTTTGGGAAACAGTCTTCAGGAGAGCCTAGATGAGCTCATACAGTCTCAACAGATCACCCCTCAATTTGCCCTTCAAGTTCTACTTCAGTTTGATAAGGCTATAAATTCAGCATTGGCTCGGACGGTCAGGAACAGACTCAATTTCAGGGGCATGCTAAATACGTATAGATTCTGCGATAAAGTGTGGACTTTTGTATTGAATGATGTTGAATTCAGATAGGTGACAGAACTTATTAAAGTGGAAAAAGTGAAAATTGTTGCCTGTGATGGAAAAAATACTGGCTCCAACACTACAGAATGAAAAGGGAAAAAATGCCTTCTTTTATGCCATCTTCTGTTATTCATTGCTTTTGAAGAGAAGCATAGAAGAGACTTTTTATTTATTCTAGAATTGCAGAAATGACTACACTGTGCTATACCAGAGAATTCCACTAGGAAGAAGCTTCTAACTCTGTAGCCTGTAGCCTCTTACCTTTATTATACAGCATGAAAAAAACAAAAACAAAAAAAAAAAAAACAAAAAAAAAAAAAAACTTTTTTTAATGACCAAAAAAAATAAAAAAAACTGGTGAAAACTATGAGAAAGTTTGTAAGATAGCTAGATAAAAAGGCATTTTGCTTTCAGAGAGGAGCCAACTATAAGAACTACAGCAGAGTGAGCATCAAAAACCATGTGAATAGGAAGAAAATGGAGTGACATCTTTGATATGTTAAAAAGAAACATCTGTCAACCTCAAACTCAGTACGAGGAATCTTTCCAAATTAAAAAAAAAAAAAAAAGAAAAGGCATACAGTGACAAACAAAACCTGAATTATTTGTTCATTCCTGTATTCACTACTGGTAGAACTACACTATGAAAAATGGTTAAGAACTTTTTCAAGCAAAAAAAAAAAAAAATGTGATATAGTCAGAAACTTGCATCTATACTGAATAAAAATATATAAGTACTTATGCATATATAAAAATATATGTGTAAAATTAAAATAACAGTAATTGAATATGAAATAAGAAAAATACATTGGAAACATAAAGTTTATAAACTATATGTGAGTGACATAATATTATGTTACCATAGCCTCTGATTATTTCCAAATGTATATTATAAACCATGAAGATATTGCTGAAAAAGGCAAAACAAACAAAAAGATAAAAAACACAAAAATAGGCTATAAAAGCCACAAAACTATAATATACTTAATTAAAACCTGAAATAGTTGGAAAACTGGGAAAGAGACAAATAAAAGAAACAAATAGAATACTGCTAGAAAGATAATACATTTTAATCAATATTTTTAATAATCAGATTAAATGTGAAAGATCTGAACCCAGTTGTTAAGAGATAGATTGTTGAATCAGATAAAGAAACGTAGAATTCAGTTATATTCTTACTACAAACTTTGCAATGTAAACACAAAGTTATACACAGATTTTTTTTTAAAAGAATGAAAAAAGACATTCCATTTAAATACTAATTCAAAACAAAGTTAGACTGGCTATATTATTTCAGACAAAGTAGATTTTAAAACAAGAATACTTACAAGGAAAAAGAGTGACACTAGATAATTACAAAGATAATAATTGTCTAAGAAGATATACCAATCCTGAGTGTAAAAATGCTAGATCTGAAAGAAGTAATAGATATGTCCATAATTACAGTGGAATATTTTACTTATTTTTCAATAAACTGCAGATAAGCCAGCAGAAGATAAGCAACAATTTTCATGACATAAAAAAAATCAGCTTGATCTAATTGACATTTTAGATCACTTTGCCCAATGAGAATAAATAAGCACAGTTCTCTCAGGAGGACATTGATGATTCACCACCTATATATAGGATTATACGTGGGATAATTAAATAAACCTTAATATAGCAAATACACACTTTTAAATCCTATACAGTATGCTCTAAAAACAAGAAAATTTAGTTAGAAATCAATAATCTAAATATATCTAGAAGTTACTTAACATGCGGAAATTAAACACGCTCCTAAATACAGAATCCAGAGCAAGATTCAAGAAAAATGTACAATTTCTTAAATACAAATAGTTTAAAAAATTTGAAAACAAAGAATAAAACATCAACATTTGTTGTCTGAAATTAAAACAGTGCCTAGTAAAAAACCTTATAGCATTAAAGGCTTGTATTAGAAAAAGAAATTTTTAAAATCACCACCCTCTGCTTCCATCTGAAGAAACAAGAGGCAGAAAAGCAAAGTGGACCCAAAACAAATGGAAGAAAGAAACAAATTTTGATAGCACAAAAATCAATAGATTGAAAATTAAATTAATAAAGAAAAAATCAATTCAAATAATGAGTCAAGTCAACAAATAAAAAGTTAGATAAAATAAAAATTATCGTGAGAGGTTGAAAAATGGCCCCAACTATAGAGGCCCACATTCTAATCCCTGGAAAGTATGAATTCTGCTTTACATGCAAACAGGGTCTTTGCTGATGTGATTCAGGTATTAGACTTGAGATGAAGAGAATATCTTGAATTAAATCGGTAGGCCCTAAATGCAGGCCCTGAAGTCCATCCTCTCTATTATCTTAAGAGGGAGATTTGACACAGACAGAAGAGGAGAAAGCAATGTGACTATAGGGGCAGACATTGAAGTGTCATGATGATGGCAGTGGCCGCCCATCTGGCTGAGTGCTCCATGGAGCTGGCAGGAGCCAGGAACAGCTGGGACCCGCGACCCCTACCAAGTTGGCTGGACAGGAGCTCCATTCTCCAGGGCACAGCTGCTGATGTCCAGCCGTGGTTCTGGACCTGGGCATCTCTGCCCTCTCAGCAGTCTAGGAAGTCACCCTTGCCCCTGCAGGCTCTGAAGTGCCTGCTCTTGTTTTCCGGCCTCTCCCTGCTCCTGGCACCTGCTCTTACTTTGGAGCAACGTTGTGGCCAAGCCTGGGGGCTGTCGCAACCCAGCCAGGTGTGTGTTTATATGTTTGGGGCAGCACTGACACACAAGCTCCCCTCTGCCACCTCAGCCCCTCCAGACTTTGGTCACTGATAAGCATGGGAGGGAGGCAGGTGTGGGGAGAATGGGGGACGCTGAGGGCAGCTTGGAGTGGCTGCAGTTAATCCTTGATGCAAACAGCCTGGGTGCCATTGATGACGGTGGGAGGCAGACAGGTTCCTGGGCAGAAAGGGGCAGAGTCCTCAGTGAAGCAATACCTTATCACCTTTGAGCCAGGGATAGCCTGAAGCCTGGGGGCTGGGCTATCAGTTCTGGATGCAAGCCATAGCCCGAAGTGAGAATTCATGGTGCCTTTTCCAGGCTTGCCTATGGCCACCCACGGAGCAATCAGCATGTACTTCCTCCCTTCTGAGCCCCCTAAAACCCTTTGACTCAGCCAGAGTCACAGATGTCAGGACTACCAGCTGTGGAAAGGAGCTACCTACTTTGGGTCTCCTCAACTCATCGGGATGGCCTGCCTGTGGATAGAAGCTACCCATTCCATGTCTCCTTTCATCTCAGGGCTTCACTTAACCGAACAACCTGCCTGTGGAAAGGAGCTACCCACCTTGGGTCTCCTGAGAACTGCTCTGTTGATCAATGAAGCTCTCTCTGCTTGCTCACTCTCCAGTTGTCCTCATACCTCATTCTTCCTGGAGGTGAAACAAGAAGCCAGGACCTGCCAAGTGGTAGGACTGAGAGTCCTGTAATAATAGCAAGGCTGAAACACATGCCCCACTTGCCATGCTGTGGCTGACGCAAAGGAGAGGAGAGAGGAGAAAAAAGAGAAGGAGAGAAGAAAGGAAGAGAGAAGAGAGGAAGGAAGAGCTTCCCCTCTGGGAAGTCCAGACCTAGAAACTTCCTGAGGGAGGTCTATGACACTCTCTTTGGGGCTCTGCATTTCCAGGTGTCTCCAAGCTTCTGACCACCACCGTGTCCAGCTACTATCTCGCCAGGAGCCGCTGTCTGTGCCAGCATCTGGAGCTGCCCACCCCAATGCAGCTGATGGGCCTGGCTGTGCACAGTGGCCAGACCCCACGCTCACTCACAAACCCTTTACTGCTCCACACCTGGTTCAGCCTTGGCAGGCTTGGGATCTGGTTTGGTAGTGAGAGCAGAGTGCAGCCTGCTGGGCTGAGTGGGTCAAATGAGCCCCACAGGCATAAGTAAAACTCAGACAAAGACGTTATTGCCCATAGAGATTTTGTGCTGGAAAAGTGACACCCTAAGGATATTGTGACAATCAAACACAGTCACAGCATGTGGGCAGCCACCAGAGGTCAGAAATGAATTATCACCTAGAACCTCCAGAGGGAGCACTCCAAGGCCGACACTGTGATTTTCAACCAGTGAAACTGATTTGAGACTTCTAGACTCCAGAACCGTAAGAGCATAAATGTAAAGTTTCTGCTAATTTGTGAAAATCACAGGAAATTAATACATTGTCATATCAGGAATGAGGAGGGAGCATCACTATCAATCCCAGAGACATTTAGAGAATATGAAAATTATACTGGGAACTACTGTACATCTGTAAATTTAATAATTTAGAATGGATAGACTTCTAATTAACAGAAAAGTTAAACTTTTCTATAGATAAATATATTTAGATAACATAAATAATTATAAAATACGAAACTTTTCTCTAGATAAATATATTTAGGTAATATAAATATCACTAATATAAACATATGTGTATGACTAAATGCAACATTATGTTCTGGGTTGAGTTCTGAAACAGAAAAATAATTTTAGGGAAAGAAAACCATTAAAATACAAAATAATGTTCAATATTTAATTAATGGAATTTGACTAAATTGAATTTCTTAATTTAGACAGATATACTATGGTTATGTGATGGTATTATTAAGGGAAGCTGAGTGAAGATGTATGACTGCTTTTTGTATCATCTAATTTTGCTATCAGTCTACAATTATTTCAAAAAAATTTGGGGCTAGGCACAGTGGCTCACACCTGTAATCCCAGCACTTTGGGAGGCAGAGACAGGAGGATCACAAGGTCAGGAGATTGAGACCACCCTGGTCAACATGGTGAAAACCTGTCTCTTCTAAAAATACAAAAATTAGCTAGGTATGGTGGTGTGCCTGTAATCCCAGCTATTCAGGAGGCTGAGGCAGAAGAATCTCTTGAACCAGGGAGTTGGAGGTTGCAGTGATTTGAGATCATGCCACTACACACCAGCCTGGCAACAGAGCGAGCCTATGTCTCAAAAAGAAAAAAAAAATTATAAGAACATAAAGCAGTTACTTTTAGTCAATGATTGGCCAGAAAATATATACTAGGCAATATATTTACAATGATCTGCCATTAGAGATGGTCAGAATCTAGAACTAGTGTCTGTGCAGAAAAAAACACATACCTAATTTTTAAGTTTAACACTTTAAAATATGTCTTTACTAGAATAACAATGGTCTTAATTAAAAATTTTGTAAATAGTCCACTAACTGTAAGTCTTATTTGTATGAAAGAAACTACTTCAATATTAAAATTTATAATAATAATCTATGGTGTTGAAAATAATTTATCTCAACCTCTAAATTACATAGGTAAACAAAAATAGTTTGATATTTTTGTGTGTTTAAATGAGTAGTTAACAACGAGATGTAATTAGGGTTTTTTTGGAATGTATTTGGCAGTATTTCACGAAATACTTTTATATACAAATTTATTAAATACTCTTTTCTATGCATATTTTTAAAACACAAGAATAAACTGCACAATGCTGTAGTTTTCCAGTATGCTCTAAGAAAAATTGAAGCCAAGTGCAGTGTCTCATGCCAGCAATCCCAGCACTTTGGGAGGCCAAGACAGGTGTTTCAAATGAGCTCAAGAGTTTGAAACCAGCCTGAGCAACATGGCAAAAACAGGCTTCTACAAAAAAAGAAAAAAAGAGTAAAAGAAAAATACAAATATTAGGTACAGTGGCTCAAGCCTGGGAAGTTGAGGCTGCAATGGGTTGAGATCAGGCCACTGCACTCCAGCCTGAGTAACAGAGTGAGAAACTATCTGAAAACAAAAACAACATATTATTTCAGAATTTTCATTTTTTTAAATGTAAACATACATCAAGCAATGCATTAAAGTATTCTGTATGATGATTATAACACAACAACTTAGAAAAACACAAGGCTCACATGATTACTGGATCTTAAAAATAACCTTAACATGAGAATATCTATTTTTAGCTTAAAAATGAATCACAATATTATAATATTTTTCATTTCTTCAGAAATGCCTGATAACTTGCTTTTCATCATGTTTTCTCTTCCAAGGAAGTTTAATGGATGACATCAAAGATTCTGCTTAATTGGCCCTCAGATCGCAGTGATGGGTTGCTCCGTTGTCCTTGTCTGGGTAATCTTTGTCATTTTAAACAATAAACCAGTACAGCTGAGGGAAAAAGTAAAGCAAAGAAATGTAAAATCATTAAGTTAATCAGATAGTTGGGAATAATTTCTTTCCATTGTGCATTCGTTAATGATTATTTCTAAGCTACAATTACAATTAAAATTGACAATTGAGGATACTAAATAATTTTATAGACTAATGTAAAATGTAATAGGTTCTTACAATTTTCTACTAAAATATTTAAAAACCACCATAACATAAAAAGTAATGATATTTCATATAAAATATTACCACATTAGATCCTTCAACACTCAAATAAAGAGTGATTAAAATACCTATAGATGAATTTTAGTGGGCATACACTTTACCAAACCTTTTATGTACTTCATCTAATTGATTCTCGTGATAATCCTGGGAAGTAAATGTTTGTATCTATATTTTACAAAGGAGAAAATTGGCAAACTAAGGTTATATGAGGTATAAAAAGCTTACTTTTTTAACTATGCATTTTAAGCATTTAGTAAAAATGATGTATAATACCATAAAACTTTTAGTGTTTTTACAATCTAGTCTTTATTTAGAAAAATAACTGTTGTTTTAATGAATACAGACAGGTATGTATGTATATAGTTATATATACATGTATGTGTGTGCTTGTATATTTACATATACATATATATGTAGTTAATTTGGAAACAATATCCTGAAGAAGAATAAAATGAAAAATAAAAGAATATTTTAAAGTGAGATCATTTATTAAGATATTAGAATAAAAGCTATATATGCCTTCTAACACTTAAAGACAAAGCTTGTATTAAGATTGTGGTAAAATAAATATAGAGTAGACATTCACAGAGATTGCATATTGTAGTGATGAGAACAGAGAAGAGAGGATATAAAAAATAATTTCCCTTTTGTTGTTTAATTTAGTCAGTGTCCAGCCTGCTGCCACTGGCCAAAACCTGAGCAGGTAGTACAGCTCTTTGCTTGGGACCCAAGACCCTGGTGGTGTGGGCTCATAAGAGGGTCTTCTCCTGATCTGCAGGATGCAAAGCTTGGTTTCCTGGGAGGGGTAACACATTCGCTCATCACCTAGATGATGTTGCAGTATCATGAAGCTGGGAAAAAAAAAAAAAAAAAAACCCGGAAGGTAAGAATTAAGATTTGGGGGAAAGAATGAGAATTCCATCTTAAGCATATTTTGTTGAGATATTTTTTGAAACATCCGACTTAAATGTTAAAAAGTCATTTGGAATTTTGAAGAATCTGAACCTCAAAGAAAATTGTAAGGTACAAAAGCAATTTCAAGGTAGTCATTATACAGGATGACATCAGCAGGGAAAGAATACAGAAGTAAATTTTCCTGTGATTGAGCCTTGAGCTATTCTAGGAGATTATTTTTGAAAGAGGCAAAGACAACTAGGAATAATGGACCATATCAACTGGAAAAATGAGGCAGTATGAAAGATTGTTGTAGAAAGAGAGGTAATAATTGTGCTATAAGAATGAGGTCAAATTGAATAAGATGAGAATTAGAAAATTGAATTGACAGAGAAGCTGTTACTTTCGAAAAATGCAGATTCCAATAAATGGTAACAAGGAAATACTGAGTGATATGGTTTCATTATATGAAAAAAATAAAACACAATATTCCATGTTTTTTGAAAGGGGAGGGGCAGAAGATGAGTGGTACACTGGTGAAACAGGCATAGAAATAAGACTGTGTTTAATACAACTTACAGTGGTCAGTTTTGGTGTTGTTTTCCAGCAACACAACTTTGAGGACTACAACTAAATAATTCGGAGGGGAGAAGCCAAGACTACCAATTATATACAACTCCAGTCTGTGGCTCCCACTGAAAAGAAAGAAAACAGGACATGGATGAATCTGGAAATCATCATTCTCTGCAAACTGACACAAAAAGAAAAAATCAAACACCGCATGTTCTCACTCATAGGCGGCTGTTGAACAATGAGAACACATGGACAGAGGGAGGGGAGCATCACACACTGGGGTCTGTTTGGGGGGTTGCAGGGAAGGCACAGCAGGGGAATGGGGAGGTTAGGGAAGGATAACCTGGGGAGAAATGCCAGATAAAGCTGACGAGGGAGGAAGGCAACAAACCGCATTGCCATGTAGGTACCTATGCAACAATCCTGCATGATCTGCACATGTACCCCAGAACCTAAAGTACAATAAAAAGAAAAAGGAAAAAGAAAGCAGCAAGTGAATCCTGCTCCATCAACTGAGGTATTCAAGTCCTCTCACTGGAAATGACTAGTCAGTTTTCACATCCCACAGAGAGCAAGGAAAGGCAGTGTGGAGCAATGACCCAGAAACCACCTGGGATAAGAGGAACTCCCACACCCAGCCAAGGGAGGTGATGAGTGAATGTGCTACCCCACCCAGGAGACCAAGCTTTGTATCCCAGAGATCAGGATAAGACCCTCTCATAAGCCCACACCACCAGGGTCTTGGGTCCCAAGCAAAGAGCTGTACTACCTGCTTAGGTTTTGGTCAGTGGCAGCAGGCTGGACACTGACTAAGATAACTGATTTTATGAGAAGAGGGTCGGCCACCATCACTGTGGCTCCAGTCAGCCATTTCCTACAGCTGGTGTCAGGGAGACTGGGCAGTGTGGACTGAGAGGAATTTTCCGTGGCAGATTGTGGCCAGGCTGCTTCTATAGATGGGACCCAGGTTCATCCCTCCTCACCAGGCAAGGCCTCCCTGCAGGAACTATAGCAACTGCAGCCAGGAGTTTACAACAGGCCTCTGATATTCCTGGGAAGGAGACTCCTGTGAGTGGGGCAGACGCAGTCTTGTGGTTCAGTGAACCTAGTCTTTCCTGCTTTCCGGCAGTCTGGATGAGGATTCTCCCGAGTGCAACTGAACCTACTCAAGAAAGGGGTAGCCAGATGTCTCGCTAAGCAGGTCCCTGATCTCATGCCTCCTGACTTGGTAAGAACTACCCACAGAGGTCACCAGACACCTCACACAGGAGCATTCCAGCCAGCATCAGCTCATGCCCCTCTGGGATGGAGCTCCCAGAGGAAGGAACAGGCAGCCATCTTTGTTGCTGTGCAGCCTCTACTGGTGATACCTCCAGGTGCAGCAGGGAGCCAGGTGACTGTTCCCTATGGTCTGAAGTGGTCTCCCAGTAAATTGCAGAAATCTTAAGGAAGAGGATTCTAACTGTCAAGAGAAAAACAAACCAACAGAAAGCAACAACAACAACATCAACAACAACAACAAAAAACTTCACAGAAACCCCATCCAAATGTCAGCAGCCTCAAAGACCAAAAGTAGATAAATCCATGAAGTAGAGAAAGAATCAACGCAAAAATGCTGAAAATTCAAACAGTGAGAGTGCCTCTTCTGCTCTAAATGATTGCTACATCTCTCCAGCAAGGGCACAGAACTGGGATGAGCTGAGATGGGTGAAATGATGGAAGCAGGCTTCCAAAGGTGGATAATAACAAACTTCACTGAGTTTAAGTGGTATGTTCTAATCCAATGCAAAGAAGCTATGAACCATAATAAAACATTACAGGAGCGGTTAACCAGAATATTAAGTTTAGAAAGGAACAAAAATGACCTGATGAAGCTGAAAAATACAATGTGAGAACTTCACAATGCAACCACAAAAATCAATAGCCGAGTAGGCCAAGTGGAGAAAAATATACCAGAGCTTGAAGACTACCTTGTGAAAATAAGACAGGCAGACAAGATTAGAGAAACAAGAATGAAAAGGAACAAAAACCCCTCTGGGAACTAGGGGATTATGTATAAAGACCAAACCTATAACTGTTGGGGGTACCTGAAAGAGATGGAGAGAATAAAACTAAGTTGGAAAACATACTTCACAATATCATCCAGGAAAACTTTCCCAATATAGGAAGACAGGCCAACATTCAAATTCAAGAAATCTGGAGAACCTCAGTAAGATAATCCATGAGAAGAACAATGTCAAGATACATTATCAGCAGATTCTCCAAAGTCAAAATGAAGGAAAAAATGTTAAGGGAAGCCAGAAAGGAAGGCCAGGCCAACTACAAAGTGAAGCCCATAAGGCTAACAGTGAACATCTCAATGGAAACCCTAGGGCTCAGAAGAGATTGGGGATCAATATTCAACATTCTTAAAAAAAAGAATTTTCAACTCAGAGTTTCATATCCAGCTTAACTAAGCTTTGTAAGCAAAGGAGAAACAAAATCCTTTCAGACAAGCAAATGTTGAGGGAATTTGTCACCACCTGGTCTGTTTGGCAAGAGCTCCTGAAGGAAGCACTAAATATGGAAAGGAAATCTATTACCAGCCACTACAGAAACACACTGAACTACACGGACCATTGACACTATTAAGCAACTACATTGACACGTCTGCGAAATAACTAGCCACCGTCATGATGACAAGATCAAATTCACACATAACAATTTTAACCTTAAATGTAAATGTGCTAAGTGCCCCAGTTAAAAGACACAGAATGGCAAGCTGGATAGAAAGAAAAGACCCATCAGTGTGCAGCATTAAAACCCCATTTTATGTGCAAAGACATGCATAGGCTCAAAATAAAGAGATGGAGGAAAGGTTGCCAAGCAAATGGAAAGCAGAAAAAATCAGGGTTGCAATCCTTGTTTCTGACAAAAGAGACTTTAAGCAAACAAAGATTAAAAAAAAAAAAGACAAATACAGGAGCACCTAGATTCATAAAACAAGTTCTTAGGAACCTACAAAGAGACTTAGACTCCCATAAAATCATACTGGGAGACTTTAACACCCCACTGTCAATATTAGATGGATTATTGAGACAGAAAATTAATGAAGATATTTAGGACTTGAACTCTTCTCTCAATCAAGTGGAACTGACAGATATCTACAGAACTTTCCACCCAAAGCAACAGAATATACATTCTTCTTGGCACCATGTAGCACTTACTCTAAAATTTATTCCATAGTTGTGAGTAAATTGCTCCTTAGCAAATGCAAAAAAACTGAAATCATAACAAAGAGTCTCTCAAGACGACAGTGCAATCAAATAAAAACATGTAGTTGTGTGGTTTTTAAGTGAGTTTCTTAACCTTTTGTTTGCAAACACAAGGTCAAAAAACTCACTTAAAAACCACACAACTACATGAAAATTCAACAATTTGCATCTGAATGACTCCTGGGTAAATAATGAAATTAAGGCAGAATTCAGTAAGTTCTTTGGACCCAATGAGAACAAAGAGACAATGTACCAGAATCTCTGGTATGCAGCTAAAGCAGTATTAAGTGGGAAATGCATGGCACTAAGTGCCCACATCAAGAAGCTAGAAAAATCTCAATTTGACATCCTAATTCACAGCTAAAACAACTAAAGAACCAAGAACTAACAAACCCCAAAGCTAGCAGAAGACAAGAAATAACCAGTATCAAAGCAGAACTGAAGGAGATGAAGACACACACACACAAAACCTTCAAAGAATCAACAAATCCAGGAGCTGGTTTTTGAAAAAGTTAATTAAAAAAATAAACTGCTGGCTAGATTAATAAAGAAGAAAAGTAAGAATCAAATAGGTACAATAAAAAAATTGATAAAGAGATGTCACCACTGACCCCACAGAACTACAAATAACAATCAAAGAATATTACAAACACCTCTGTGCATGTAAACTAAGAAATCTAGAAGAAATGGATATATTCTTGAAAACATACACCCTCCCAAGACTGATCCAGGAAGAAGTTGAATCCCTGAATAGACTATTAACTAATTCTGAAATTGAGGCAGTAATAGTCTACCAACGAAAGAAATCCCAGGACCAGATGGATTTACAGCTGAATTTTACCAGAGGTACAAAGAGGAACTGGTACCATTACTTCTGAAATTATTTTAAAAAATTGAAAAAGTGAGATTCCTCTCTAACTCATTTAATGAGGCCAGCATTATTCTGATACCAAAGCCTGGTAGAGTTAGAACAACAACAACACACTTCAAGTTAATACCCCTGACGAACATTAATGCAAAAATTCTCAATAAAATACTGGCAAACCTAATCCAGAAACACGTCAAAAAGCTTATCTATTATGATCAAATTGGCTTTATTTCCAGGATTCAAGGCTGGTTCAATATATGCAAAGAAATAAATATAATTCATCAAGTAAACAGAACTAAAGACAAAAACCACATGATTATCTCAATAGATGCAGAAAAACCTTCAATAAAATTCAACATCCTTTCATGCTAAAAACTCTCAATAAACAAGTTATTGAAGGAACATACCTGAAAATAAGAAGAGCCATTTCTGACAAACCCACAGCTAATGTCATACTGCATGAGTAAAAGCTGGGAGCATTTCCTGTAAAAACCAGCACAAGGCAAGATGTCTTCTCCTACAACTCCTTCTCAAGATGGTACTGGAAGTTCTGGCAAAGGCAATCACACAAGAGAAAGAAATAAAGGGAATTCAAATAAGAAGAGAGGCATTTAGGTTGTTTTTCTTTGCAAAGGACAGGATCCTATATATAGAAAACCCCATCATCTAAGCCCCAAAATTTCTTAAGCTGATAAGAAAGTGCAGCAGAATCTCAGGATACAAAATCAATGTATAAAAATCACAAACAGC
Organism: Saimiri boliviensis; assembly: GCF_048565385.1. Taxonomy (NCBI): domain Eukaryota; kingdom Metazoa; phylum Chordata; class Mammalia; order Primates; family Cebidae; genus Saimiri; species Saimiri boliviensis. Next base: position 275,110,077 of record NC_133449.1, on the reverse strand, counting down.
AAGCAAGTAGAGAGGCAAATTATGAATAAACTCTCATTCACAATTGCTATGAAGAGAATAAAGTATCTAGGAATACAGCTAACAAGAGAAGTGAAGGACAACGTTAAGGAGAACTACAAACCACTGCTCAAGGGAGTTAGGGATGACACAAACAAATGAAAAAATATTCCATGCTCATGGATAGAATCAACATTGTGAAAATGGCCATAGTGCCCAAAGTAATTTATAAATTCACTGCTATTATCGCCAAACTATATTAACATTTTCCACGTAATTAAAAAATACTATTCTAAAATTCATATGGAACCAAAAAAGAGCTTGTATAACCAGAACAAACCTAAGCAAAAAGAACAAATGTGGAAGCATAATGCTACCTGTCTTCAAAATCTACTGCAAGGCTACGGTAACCAGAACAGCATGATATTGCTACCAAAACAGACACATAGGCCAGTGAAACAGAATAGAGAACTCAGAAATAAGACTGCACATCTATAACCATGTGATCATAGACAAAAAACAAGCAATGGGATAGTAATTCCTTATTTAATTAATGATGACCAGAAAACTGGCTATCCACATGCAGAAAAATGAAACTGGACCCCTTCTTTACACCTTATACAAATATAAACTCAACACAGATTAAAGACTTAAATGTAAAACCCAAAACTATAAAAACTCTTGAAGAAAATCTTGGCAATGTCATTCAGGACATAGGCAAACACAAAGATTTCTTCACGAAAATAGCAAAAGCAATGGCAATAGAAGCAAAAATTGACAAACGAAATCAAATTAAACTAAAGAGCTTCTGCACTGCAAAATAAACTATTATCAGAGTAAATAAACAACCCAAAAAATGAGAAAATTTTTATGATCTATCCATCTGACAAATGTCTAAATACAGAGTCTACAAGGAACTTAAGCAGATTTACAAGGAAAAAACAAACAACCCCATTAAAAAGTGGGCAAAGGGGCCGGGCGCGGTGGCTCAAGCCTGTAATCCCAGCACTTTGGGAGGCCGAGGTGGGTGGATCATATGGTCAAGAGATCGAGACCATCCTGGTCAACATGGTGAAACCCTGTCTCTACTAAAAATACAAAATATTAGCTGGGCATGGTGGCACGTGCCTGTAATCCCAGCTACTCAGGAGGCTGAGGCAGGAGAATTGCCTGAACCCAGGAGGCGGAGGTTGCAGTGAGCCGAGATCGCACCATTGCACTCCAGCCTGGGTAACAAGAGCGAAACTCTGTCTCAAAAAAAAAAAAAAAAAAAAAAAAAAAAAAAAAAAAAAAAAAAAAAAAAAGTGGCAAAGGATACGAACAGATACTTATCAAAAGAAGACATTCATGCAGCAAAGAAACATGAAAAAAATCTCATCATTACTGATCATCAAAGAAATGCATATCAAAACCACAATGAGATATCATCTCACACCAGTTAGAATGACAATTATTAAAATATCAAGAAATAACAGATATTGGTGAGGCTGCAAAGAAACAGAAATGCTTTTACACTGTCAGTGGAAATCTAAATTAGTTCATCCACTTTGGAAAAGTGTGGTGATTCCTCAAAGACCTAAAAGCAGGAATACTATTTGACTGAGCAATCCCATTATTAGGTATAAACCCAAAGGAATAGAAATCATTCTATTTTAAAGTTACATGCATGTATATGTTTACTGCAGTACTATTTACAATAGCGAAGACATGGAATCAACTCAAATGCTCATCAATGATAGAGTACATAAAGAATATGTGATACATATACACCATGGAACACTATGCAGCCATAAAAAGGAATGAGATTATGTCTTTTGCAGAGACATGGATGGAACTGAATGTCATTGACCTCAGCAAACTAATGCAGGAACAGATAACCAAACACTGCCTGTTCTCAGTTATAAGTGGCAGTGAAAACATAAGCACCCATGGACACAGGGAGTGTAACAACACACACTAGGACTTGTTGGGGATGGATCATGGGGAAAAAATAGCTAGTGTATTCTTGGCTTAATATTTAAGTTATGGATTGATAGGTGCAGCCAAGCACCATGGCACAGGGTTTCCTATTTAAGAAACCTGCACAACCTGCACATGTACCCTGGAACTTAAAATTAAATTACATTAAATTTAAAAAGTGATTTAGATATTAGTGATCAAGCCACTTTGAAACAAAAAGGTTAGTGTGTATGTTTTAAGATGTGAGATATTAGAATCTGCTTGGATGTGTATAAAACGACCTAATATCAAGGTAAAATAATGAGTTAGTAAAAGACATCCTTAGGATGGAAGATATCTATGGATCCAGACTGCAAGAAGAAACTAACCATACACAAGAGAAATAAAATATCTTCCAGCATAAAATAATTGAAGAGCAATGGGAGGACTATAGATAGAACTTTAGATTGTGTACTGGGAAGATGCATTGAATCTATTTAAATAGTATATTTTCTTGACAACGGTGTAAGACAAGACCACTACCATGTGTGAGAAGGAATGTGTGTGGAAATTGACAAAAGGTATAGAGGCTAAATAATCACTTCAGAATTTGACATATCAAATAATAGAATGCTGGACATTGCTTACTGTCCACTTGAAGTTTGTAATCATGAATTTTAAATAAACTTATGTTAAAAACATCACTGTTTTAAACAAGTGTAAACGGGAATAGATATCACCGCTTTATTTAGTTACCCCTTTTATATCATTTCTAACAGTTTGTTAAAAGCACACCAGTATCTTAGCTTCATCAAATATTTTAGAATTCCATATCTTAAGATTTTATGAAATTCTTATTATCAATTTATATCAGTAATAACAATGATTCTATAATGATTACCAGGTAATATTATATTTTTCCTATATTTACCCAGTTAATTCACACCAGAAAAATATGAAGTAGATACTGTATGTTCTTGACAGTTGAATAAGTAGAAACAAAAAGAGCTAAACAACTTTCTCAAAGTCATAGGTATTGTTGGAAGAATTATGGCATGTTGACAAGTAGACAAAAGAAATATTTATTTTTTTTGGACAAAATTGATATCCTGTTTCAGTGTTGTGCAAATGTCTAACCCATTTTGAACATCATGTACCAAATAAACATGATTGAAATGGGTAAGATATTTAGCAAATTTAAGGTATTTTAGGATTTTGAATCAACTAAAGAATTGTTAAGCAATAGCTTGTGTGGAGACAAAATATACAAAAATGAATAAATGAGCAAAGTTTCGGACTACAGAGAAAAGAAAAAGGTAGCCACACAGAGTTTATGAAGGTCAGACAATTTAAGTTTCAAAACCAGTTTAATTAAAAAAAAAAAAAAAAACAAGTAAATAGTATGAATAGATTAGTAATGACGTGAGCATGAGGAGACAATATTAAGGAAGATATAGCAATAGAATTTTGAATTTAAAGAAAGAAGAAAAAATGGTATAGAGGTGTAATGTGAAATACACCAATGGAAACACTTATTGGTGCAGTTTTTAATAAATATTGCTGTTTTCCTAATCTATTCCTTCTTGATACTGGATTCCTAGCTACAGCTGGTATTTGTGGTTCTTCCAACTACATAGCCATTATGTTAAAGTAGCTAAAGATACTTTCATTTAAAATGTATGTAATTAACAAAAATATATTGAGAAATCATTTACTATTAATACAATGCAGATGGCTAAATATATTTAATGTTCTTTTAGAATTAAGCACATTTGCATATGTAGCAGATAAATTCAGTTGCGCATGTTGCTAATATTAACTTGAAAAACTTTTCTCTACAAATTAAGTGATAGGCTTAGGGAAAAATAATGATGGTTTGTTGTTGTTGTTCTGATAATCATTTTCTTTTTGGTTCAACCCTTTTATAACAGGTCTTTTTTTCCCAGGCCAGTGTGTATTTGAGCGGCTTGTTTCTAGAATCTGAGCATTTGTTGCCTACTTAATATAGCTCATTTTTGTTTTGAGTAATTGCCTGAAATTTAAACTTTAAATGGTCTTCAATGGATGTGTTTAGTGAAAAAGTATTTATTTCTTTACTTTCTACATGTTGACACTGTGTGTCTTTGCTTAACGTAAGTAAGAGAACAAGGACAGAGTGTCTGGGCTGAATCTAAATGTCAGTGAATATTATTGGCATAATTTTGGATAACTTATTCTCCCACGAAACTAAGATATCATTCTTTGTAAGATACTGAAACATTACTTCAGAAATGTTTAAATTTGCAAAAATATGTCTCAATATAATATGGCCTTTAGTGTATTCAATTTTATCTTTTGTTAAAACAGAGGGTGAGAGAGAGATAATGAGTGGAACTCCTTTTTAGGTTGGGTGAGAGGATTAATGAGTTAATATATGAAGTGGTTACAAAAGTGCCTAGCATGTCATAAACAATAAACAAATGTCATTTTGTGGTTATTTTACAGTAGTTTCTCCTCATTTGTGCCATGTTTCAGCTGTCAGGTTTAACCTTCTGCCTCATTCTCTGCTCTTGCTCAGTTCCACAAATACCTCTCTATGAAGTATGACTGGCAGGTTCTTTATAACGGGACTGGACGGCTCTGGAAAATGAATGTAACATCTTCCAGGCTCAATCCAAGTTGAAGAGGAGTAGGTTTAATTTTCTAGAAATTTAGGGTTTGCTCATTCACATTAAACAAATATCCATCTTGTTTCTTCAAGAAATTTTAAGGGTTGATTGTTTCATCGCTTCCTTACTATTTACAAAGCAAAGACTTACAAGATATTTATAGAAAAATTATTTGAAATATGTTTTGCTTAAGAACTTTCCTGAAAACCCAGTTATAGCTTTTTGTTAAAATATATTGTTGTATCTGTACTGGATATAAGGAAAATCAATTTTTATGAATAAATACATATATGCATTTAAATTAGATTAAGGAAATGGTAATAATTCATACATTTTATTAGGCTTTGGTGATTTGGAGAAGAAAGCCAAAGCTATTTTAAAATTCATAATCTATTTTAAACTTAGTAAATTAAGTTTGGACTCTATCTCTAAAAACTTACCATCATTAGAAGTTCAGAAATTTTAAAAACTAAAACATAGAAACATTTCTCAGAATTGTTTTAAATGTTATCAAATTAATTTCAATTTATTAAATAGAAGTAAATCTTGATTAATTTACTATGCATTCAGAACACCTATGACCACATTATTAGTTGCTATGATTGCTTCAATTATGCTTATATATATGAAATTGCATACAATTCAATATTGTAAAGACATTCTGTTTTATATTTAATGAATTATAGTATAAATTAGTCTAACTTGATCTTTTTAAACCTTGCTTGTTAGAATATTGTGGGTTTAAATGAAGATTTTCTTACTGCTTAGATTATCTATAGCAACTGAGCTAAAGTTATCTAGCCAAGATTTATTGTTCAGTTACACAATGAAATGACAAGATTTAATATCACTAAATAAATATTAGGGATCAGGATGAGAACATTATACAGTTTTAGGTATTACCAATTGTAAAGAAGGTCAAATATTAATCCGTTTTAAACAGAAAACAAAATTATCCTAAATTTGACAGGATAAGGTTAAACTAACTTAAATAAATTAGAAGATATATTAGATAAAGGAAAATAGTTACTTTAGAATACTAGGATTGGGTTATATTGAACAAGCTGACTAATTTGCATATTTTTGAAAAAAATCAAATTAATTATAAACCAATAATCAAACTACAAATATGGGCATGTGCAAAATCTGTGTCAGGTGTGGTAAATGCACATTTAGAATATTTTGTGTGTGGGTTTTTAAACACAATCTAAAATTCAGGGTTTGCTGGTGGGTATTTTTTTTTTTTTTTGGTATTTTTCCTTTGGGAAAGAGTTTTAATAGAGAAGTTAACATTAAGTGTAAAACTAATATGTCTTAAATGTGACAGATGTCTTAGAGAAATGTTTCCTGTACTTTAAAATTTTACTCAACAGTAAACTTACAAAAATAACTTCATTTTAATGGTAAAAACATTACAAGCATAAGACAAAAAAGTATAAACAAAATTTATTTGAACACATTACGTTACTTATATTGGTTTCATTGATAAATTTTTTTTTTTGAGTAGCTATCTAATACATTACAACAAGATTACATTTCAGATTAGGTTAACAAACCCCAATCCTTATAGAAAGGCTAGTTGCATATGGATCTGCTGGCCGAAAGAAAAGCAAAGCTAATATTATATCAAAATATAATCATTTAGGTGAAGTTAAAAATTCCTAAAGAGAGTATCTTCCAAGATTAAGTTATTTATTGCCTTTTCTTCATCAGGACCACAAGCAAATTGGTTTTTATCAGTCAGGTGTCTGACAAAAGTGGTACCAGGCATTTCTCAGTGAGCTTTCAGTTGATTTGGACATTTCAGGATCCCCTTAACAAAGTTTGAAGAGCAGTGTATGGGTTTCCCTCCTAAGGATGGTGCCTCAAATAAGTAGAAGCCCCATGAAAGCATAAGTATAGACATATGTTTGTAAAATACATATGAGAAAATAAATCAATAGATTTATTTTAGAAATTGTCTTCCTTTCTTACCTCTCCCCTTATTTTGGTGTTTCTATACATTGCCCTAAAGATTTGATACAAGCTTTGCACTAGGACTAGCTCAAAACACTATACTTTAATTCCTTTCTAGATGTTTCAACTAAGTATTATTGACAGAGTTTGACTTCATTAAGACCGGGATGTTATAGCAGTATATAAATTCTAACGTTCAATATCCAGTACATAGAAAACATGTAACATTGTTTTAAAAACTGAACTTACTGTGAAAGGGAGACTGGCCAATCCATTCATATGCCATGGAACTAATGATACTCTGATACTAGTAAATTCTGATATAACATACAATTAAAATTGCCTTAAAATTTTATATTATATAGAATATATTTTGAAAAAGGTGATATAACAGCCATTTAAAATATCTGAACGTAATGTAAATTTGAAAAGAATAATGATAACCATATTTATAGAATGCTATTTTGTTACTCTGTGCAACACTTTTAGTAAAATTTATTATTATTAATTTTTCTGTAATAATCTACATGAAAATATTTGTAAAAATTGCTATTTATTTCACTGTTAACATTTGTGTAGGTACTAGTAGCTAACACACCTTAACATACAGATACTCAGTATCTATTTGGTAAATGAATTACTAAATGAATAGTAGGAAATTTTCTTTATATAAGCAACTACTCAGCATAAACGACAATAGGTAGGAAGAAATTTATTGCCTATATAATCTTGCCTCTAAGTCTGCCTCTAACCTTTTGCACCTAAAAGTATTTTCCTTTTTTTTTTTTTGTATCTTGGTTTAGACCAGCATTTTCAAAGTACTTTATGTGAAATATTTATTCTTTAGTAGGTTAAATAATTTTTACTTGATAAAAGTCATATTTACCAAATATGTTTGCAACATTCAGGGTTCATTGTCAATGTAATTTTTGTGATCTCAGAAATATGATTAATGTGCAGATGCAGAAGATATCACAGGTAATATCACATGTAATCTAACTTCCCCAACTATAATCACTGCTAGTAGACTTTCTGTTTTTCTTGTTTGCTCATTATTTGTCCAGTTCTTTGCATTGTACTTAATTTATAAGTTACTCACAGTACTTGCAAGAACAAAGGGCAATCCTAGGCTAACTGGCAAGTAAAAGTAGAAATTAAATAATAACTGTAAAAAATAGTACATGAAAACACATGCTATTAGATCACGTATAATTTTTAGACTTCTGCTAAATTGGCTACAAGATTCTTTCAGACACAAGAAAAAAAATCAAAATAAGTTACCATAAGAAAAATTAATTAAAATAAAAAAATACCTTGAGAAGCCCATCTTTTCAAGACAATGAAAGCCAAGAATAATTTTTTTCTTATAGAATCTCATGAAAATGAGAGAAAATATCAACAAGATCTCTAATCTCTAAAATATTTCCCATATTAAAAGTCCCATAACTGTCTTTTATAATATTTAAATTTAACCTTAGATATCAAGATAAAACTAATAGAATATCTGAGAGAGTACTACAGTATAGTGTTCTTCTTATATGATATTTTATCATTTTCAGGTTCTATCTAATGGTATTATTTAACTAGTTCAAATATTAAATCTAAATAAAAATACTATATTGTGTTCTGTTAAATTGACTATAACTTATTAACCTGTGCTCTTCTACTAGAGGTATTTAATCGTATGCTGTATATCATATTTGTTCAAATATATTCCACAAAGGAACTCGAGTAACATTGGGAGTGATTTTACTATTACAATTATCACTTTTTATTCACCCAATGATGCTGCCATACACTGATCTAAACTCTCTATGGAAAAATGAAAAGATCCCTGAACTGTTTTTGTTTTTTTTTTTTTTTTAATTCTGAGTATAATATAAAGAGCATAACAAGAGCTCGTAACTTATTTCCACATATAATTTTAATTTTAATTTTTACTCTTCGACTGTATAAAAACCATATGCACAAAAAAATGCTGGAAAATATCCTTCAAATATTTTATGTTATTTTATTTTAATTTTTGCTTTTGTGATGACCTTACAGGTTTTTAACTCAGAATGTTATTTTAATGAGAAACAATATTCATCACCCTTATGTGTCAACTGAAAGTTGATACTAATTTGGCATTTGTAGTAAAAGAATGATAGCTACAGGAGCAGCTACACCCTATACAGCCATCTGTAGTCTCTTAAAGACTTTCACATCAGGTCTTGATCAGAAGTTGGCATTTTTAAAGGTCATCTGGCTTCTCAGAGCTAGTCAATTACTGAACAAGGGAGTACCACTGACAGTTAAACACTCTGCAGAATTAGCTAAAGCACTACAGCAAGACACCAAGCACCTCTTACACAAATATTCTGCATACATTTCAGAAAATCCCCCTGGCATTTTCAAATCAGCCTATGTTGAGCTGTAAATAAACAATTCTATTTCCATCTCCAAAGGAATTCTCAAACTACAGGTTGTAGTATATGGTCAGAATTTCAATCATTATTTCTGTTTTGAGGTTCTGATTTGGAATTCTTCCTTTAATGGTTTCTTAACAATAATATTGTGAGAAACTATCCTTTAAGATGAACTGAATTCTATAGTAATAATATCATGTAAAAAATATAATCTATCTTCACAGACATACATATGTAGTGTCCAAGATACTATGGTGAAGCCTACATAGAGTATAAACCCATTACTAGACTATAACCTTTATGAGTGTAGAATTTTTGTCATTTTTGTTCAGCATATGTCCAGTGCCTAGATCAATGCCTGGTTTTGAATAGTTACTCAATAAATATCAATTGAATTAAAGAATAAAAAGAAAAAGATAGAAACAAATGGAATTGGCTATCTTTTCAATATCTAATTATTAAGCAACTAGAATAAACATAATAACGAGATAAGCATTAATATTTAGGAGGTGGCTCTTGCATAATGAAAAGAACACAAACTATGGGATTTGAAGGGAGATTTTTACATGTTTGTGACATCCAGCTTGTTTCTGAGCTCTGAATAGAGACAGTTTGGGTCAGAATTCCAATTCTAACTACAACTTGCTGAATGGCTATGTCTAAAACGTTTTATTTCTGCTCCACAGTGTTTTCAAATAAGAGGCAAAGGTAAAACGATTAAATATTTACCTCCTTGGGTTAACCTGAATATTAAATGAGGTTAAAAGTATTTGTTATCTACTGCAGGTTGAGTTGTGTCTCCCAAAAAGACATGTTCACGTTCTAACCTCTGGTACCTGTGAATATGAGCTTATTTGAGATACAGTGTTTGCACGTACAATCAAGTTAAGGTGAGATTATACAGAAATAGGGTGGATCATCAATCCACTGACTGATACCCTTACAAGAGGAGGGGACACAAAGAGAAATTGGAAGGAAGGCTATATGCAAATGGAGGCAGAATTTGGAGTGACGCAGCTGAAAGCCAAGGAATGCCAGGAGCCACCGGAACCTAGGAGAAGGCGAAGAAGGAGTCTTTCCCGGAGAACTTTGCAGGGGTCCTGGCCCTTCTGACACCTTGCTTTTAAAATTCTTGCTTCAAGAAAATAAATTTATGTTGCATTAAGCTATCCAGTTTGTGGTAATTTATGTGGCAGCTCAAGAAAAATACAGTGTAAAGTTCAATAAATATTATCTCTTTCTAAAATATTATCACTCTTCATGAAGAAAATATTTTCTCATGAAAAAATAAAACAGAATTAACATCTAACTTGCTATACTAGTATCAGAATTTTTAAAAAATGTATGTTATCAACTGCTTCCTTGCACTTATCTCTGATAGATGTTGATATAGTTTGGCTCTCTAGTTGATATAGTTTGGCTCTCTATCCCTTCCCAAATCTTACGTTGAATTAAATCCCCAATTTTGGGGGAGTGGCCTGGTAGGAGGTGACTGGATCATGGGGGCAGATTTTCCCTTTGCTATTCTTATGATAGTGAGTTCTCACGAGATCTGGTTGTTTGAAAGTGTGCAGCATGTGCCCCTCCTCTCTCTCTCTCTCTCTCTCTCACACACACACACACACACACACACACACACACACACACCTGCCAACCATGTGATGATGTGCTTGCTTTTCCTTCACCTCTGTCATCATTGCAAATTTTCTGAAGCCTCCCCAAAAATAGAAGCCTGTATAGCCCACAGAACCATGAACCAATTAAATCTCTTTTATTTATAAATTAGTTTCTTGTATATCTGTTTAGCAGTGTGAGAACAGAATAAGACAGGTGTTTTCATGAGAAAATATTTTAACTGTAGATTTCATGAAAGAAATATTTTTGAAGAGTAAGTCTTGTGAGAGCATGTATCTATATACAATGGCGATATGTAACTTCCTAAAGGCAAATCACTGTATATTTTAATCAGCATCTTAGAATGCTTGGGTACCATTTTGTGCATGAATCCCTTAATAAATATTACCTGATAATTCTCACTGTTAGGAGTGGTCCAGTTACACATGCATTGAACATTTCTCTTTAAGTTAGTACTTTTGAGGCTAATATTATTAGCATAAGAGATTATGGAAGGAAAACAGCTTAAAGCAAATACAAACATTAAAAATCATGCAGACTACCAAACTTTATAGATGGCAATTTATTTTTTCCCGTTTTTGATATCTAGCAGAAAAAAGTAATCCAGCTGAATTAAGAAAGGTAATCCAGAGAGATGACTGTCCCTTTGGCCACAGATGGCTGCAATATAGAACTCATCTGCTCACTGCCTTCCAAATAGCATCTAACCATAGCAGTATAATTGGTTTTTTATAATTTTTATTCCAGATATGTGGGGTTACAAGAAGGTTCAAATTGTGCTATACACTGAGTACTGCATTTTATTTGAACAATTGTATTACCATTGTTTTTTTCTCTAATTTGTATTTTTTTCTGGCTGTTCCATGTAGCACTCAGATCTCTGGCTTTCTTTTCTTTCTTCAAGGAAAGTGTACCTGGCTCCTTCATTTCCTTTAAATTTACCTTTGGTTAAGTAAAACAATTAGTCTGTTTTTCTGTTGCTTCTGTAAGTGAGTATTTCAAGGGTTTTAGAAAGAAAAAGCCTTAACATACCTTTGATGCCATCTTACATCCTCACTTAGAACTCTGTTTCTCTCACATCCTTCCAGGAGAAATAGATTATTTCAAGAATATAATCACAATCATGTTTAACTGTCACCTTGCTCTATTTCTTTCTTTTTTTTCTTTTTTTCTTTTTCTTTTCTTTTTTTTTTTTTTTTTTTTTTTTTGGAAATGGAGTTTCGCTGTTGTCACCCAGGCTGGAGTGCAATGGCGCGATCTCGGCTCACCGCAACCTCCGCCTCCTGGGTTCAAGCAATTCTCCTTCCTCAGCCTCCCGAGTAGCTGGGATTACAGGCACGTGCCACCACGCCCGGCTAATTTTTGTATTTTTAGTAGAGACGGGGTTTCACCTTGTTGACCAAGATGGTCTCGATCTCTTGACCTAGTGATCCACCCACCTCGACCTCCCAAAGTGCTGGTATTACAGGCTTGAGCCACCGTGCCCGGCCTATTTCTTTAACTCTAAAAGAGAACTTTTTTTTTTTTTTTTTTTTTTTTTAACATATTCTGTGATTCAAATACAGTACCTCCACTATCAGGCTTTTTATTTCTCTCCTCAAATATATTTCTATTTGTCTGAGAAACTGATAACAAATTTTGTCAAACACACAACATAAAAAGAAAAGATGCTTATGTAGCTAGCCTCTGCTTTGATATATATATATATATATATATATATATATATATATTGATTTTCTAGCTACCTTAAAATAGAGTTATGATTCAGCAAACATCCAGGGAAAATCTGCTCCAGGGGTCAATGTACTGGGAAGCTAGGAGAAATAAGGTTAAGTAGCACCCTCAGTGAGCTCACAGACTGTGAGAGGGCAGACACATATGTAACTAAGCAACAAATGATACACATGCTGTTAGAGCACTCCAAAATCAAAAGTTGTTTCTGACAACATAGTTCCAGTACTCACTTTCTGATACGGAGTAATTTTCTGAACATCTTTGTGCCTCAGGGTGTGTATGTGTGAAAATGGAATCCTAATAACACTCAACTCAGAGGAAGGTTACAGTTATACAGGAGGACTTAGTTCTGGTGTTCTACTGCACAGTAGGGTGACTACAGTTGTCAATCATATATTTCTATTTCCCAGCTAAGAAAGAGGATTTTGAATGTTCTCTTCACAAAAAAATGACAAGTGTTTGAGGTGATGAATACGGTAATTACCCTTATTCAATTATTACCCAAAGTATACATGTATTGAAACATCACACTGTACCCACAAATTATGCATTAATTAAATGCATAATTTAATTATACATCTCAAAAAAAAAGAATATAAACGCATAATATAAAATTATGCATTAATTAAAACCAAAATAAAGCTTTAAAAATGATGTAATTTCTAAAAAACCGATTCCTATGTGGTATACTTCAGGTACAAAATATATATTTTTTTCTTATTAGTGCTGTCATTTCTGTGATGATGTTGATGGTGAGGATGATGATGATGATAATGAATGAATAAATACATTTTGAACCCATTTCTCTCTTTTAAAACTTCATTGTCTTCCTTTTCTTTGTTCTCAGCTGATACCCTTCCCATTTATATTATGAGCATATAAAGAAAAGAAAATGCCAATGCTTTTAAATTTTCAAAATAAAAAAAAATACTAAGTGTGCATACTCGAACTGCACTTGGACCCTATTCTCCGCTTTTTCTCCTCTTACAAAGAAAAAGCAGCCAGGTACGGTGGCTTTCGCCTATAATCCCAGCACTTTGAGAGGCCGAGGCGGGTGGATCAAGAGATCAAGAGATCGAGACCATCCTGGTCAACATGGTGAAACCCCGTCTCTACTAAATAATGCAAAAATTAGCTGGGCATGGTGGCGCAGCCTATAGTCCCAGATACTCGGGAGGCTGAGGCAGGGGAACTGCTTGAACCCAGGAAGCGGAGGTTGCAGTGAGCCCAGATTGCGCCATTGCACTCCAGCCTGGGCAACAAAAGTGAAACTACATCTCAAAAAAAAAAAAAAAAAAAAAAAAAAAAAAAAAAAAAAAAGAAAGAAAGAAAGAAAAAGCATATCTTTTCTTACTCAGGACCAAATCCTAGCCCCTTTTTATGTAAAGTACAATTGAAGGACAAAATTTTCCCTGCTTATCTACTTCAGGTAAATTTAATCAGATGTTCAGTGTTTCTCCAACTTTTATGAACTGCATATGAATTCCTGGGAATATTATTAAAATGCAGATTCTGATTTCGTAGCTCAGGGATGAGTATAGGTTTTGGTTTTCTAACAATCTTCCAGAAGCTGGTTGTAGTGTCCTGCCCTGCTGGGTCTAGAGGGTATGCTCTATGGGTATGGAGATGAGAGACTGTAGAAATAAAGACACTATACACCGAAATCAAGAGAAAAAGCTGGGCCCCGGGGACCACTCCCACCAGCACGCAGAGACCGGTAGTGGCCCCGAGTGCCTGGACACTCTGACTTTTATTGGGTACAAAACAGGGGGGCAGGGTAAGTAGGGTGAGTCCTCCAGTTGTGAATAGGGTCAAGCAAATCACGTGTCTAACGAACAAGGGTCCCAGGGCTTGCAAAAGAGCCGAAGTGGGGGAGGGGGGAACGAACAGCATCAGCACTTTACGTTATGCCCGTCAAGTAAGAACTAAGGCTTAGGCTGTGCTCGATGTCTCACGCCTGTAATCCTAGCACTTTGGGAGGCCGAGGTGGGTGGATCACCTGAGGTCAGGAGTTCAAGACCAGCCTGGCCATCATGGTGAAACCCCATCTTAATTTGAAAAAAAAAAAAAAAAAAGGAACTAAGGCTTCAAATATTATGGTGCTTCTTACTATCCACAAAAGAGGAACCAGATGCAGAAGCAAGGATTGAAAACAGACACAGATTGTAACCAATATAGCATAGCACCACATAGAGATAATTAAGCCCCAGGTAGCTGTGGGTTGGGCTGACTGATATCAGTCAATGTTCTCCGATTCTCCCAAGGACAGGGGAAGTTTCCTTCCAGGGTTTGCTGAGTAGCGGTTGCTTTTCCAAGCATTGGCGCTACCGCAGAGATTTTTAGATGCCCTGAGGGCTTGGTTTCGGCATTCAACAGGGTGTCGCTGCTGATCACCACCAGTCAATGTTCGACAGGTAGTAATGCTCTTGCCTCGTGGCCACATTCCATAGGGTTCCCTCTTAGTCCCTGACCACAACAACCCGAAGTTCCTAGATAATCATGCATAAATTACAAGGAGGCTTGAATCAAGGCTTACTGTTCAATAAGGTTAATATCTAATCATTCACGCTACTTCTTCCTAACTACATTCTTCTATTTTCTATTTATTAAACAGGAATTGGTCCCCAAGGCTTCAGTCTCCTGCTTCTGCTTGTGAGACTTTCCACCCACACTGATAAGACTGCTGATTCATGATCCACATTTTTTCTTAGCAAGAACCTCACAGATAGATTCCTGTGTCCCACAAGGATTCCCTCTTTTCTGTAACACTTCTCATGCAGTGTAACAAACTATTCCTACATGATAGAGCAATTATAACTTTACAACTATTCTAGCCTCTCTTTCATAAAATGGTATTTCTCCACCTAATTTCCAATGTTCTGTCAAACTGGTACTCTTCTAATTTGTAAGCGTGACAAGCTATTTTCCTCCCTGGAGACTTTATCCATATATTTCACTATTACCAGAAGAATACACTCTAGCTTAATCTCCACTGTGTCCTTAAGTGTCTGATTCCTTCTACTTTTATGTCTCACCTTAAGTGTCACGGATATAATTTAGTTTTTTGTCCCCACTCAAATCTCATCTCCAGTTATAATCCCCACATGTCCAGGGAGGGACATGATGGGAGGTGATTGGATTATGAGGGCGATTTTCCCTTTGGTGTTCTCATTATAGTGAGTGAGTTCTCATGAGAACTAATGGTTTAAAATGTGAGGAGGCAATTCCCCCTTTCTCTTTTTCTCTCTCTTTCTCTCTCTCTCTCTCTCTCTCTCTCTCTCTCTCTCTCTCTCTCTCACTCTCTTGCTCCACCATAGTAAGCAGCATCTTGCTTGCCCTTTGCCTTGTACCATGATTGTAGGTTTTCTGAGGCATCCCCACCCATGTGCAAATGTGAGTCAATTAAACCTCTTCTCTTTATAAATTATCCAGTCTCTGTCAGTTCTTTATAGCAGTGCATAAATGGACTAATACATTCATCTCTTTGAAGAGCCTTTAAGAATATCCAAAGAAAAGCAGTCCAGCATGTCTCTTATATTCTGTCTTCAGCAACACAATTCTGTTTTGTTTTCTTTCTTTCTCTCTCTTTCTTTCTTTCTTTTTTGTTGTTGTTGTTGTTGTTGTTGTTGTTTTTTTTTTGACTTTCACTCTTGTCGCCCAACCTGGAGTGCAATGGTGCCAACTTGGCTCACTGCAACCTCTGCCTCTGGGGTTCAAGCAATTTTCCTGCCTCAGCTTCCCAAGTAGGTGGGATTATAGTCACCTGCCACCACACCTGGCTAATTTTTGTATTTTTAGTAGAGACATCGTTTTACCATGTTGGCCAGGCTGCTCTCAAACTCCTGGCCTCAAGCGATCTACCAGTCTCGCCCTCCCAAATTGCTGGGATTACAGGCATGAGCCATCATGCCAGGCCCCAGTCCTCTGTTTTCTTTGTTGCAGATATGGTCTGAATGTTTGTCCCCACTAAATCTTATATTAAACTGTAATTCTTGAGGTAATTTTTGCATATTGTGTAAGAAAGGGATCCAGTTTCAATCTTCTGACTAGCCAGCAACAGAAAACCACATACTGCATGTTCTCCCTTATAAATGGTATCTAAATGATAAAAACACATGAACACATAGTGGGAAACATCAGACATTAGGGTCTTTTCTTGGGTGGAGGGCAGGAGGAGGAGGGAGAAGATCAGGAAAAATACCTAATGTGTAGTAGGCTTAATACCTGGGTTATGAAGTGGTCTATATAACAAATCCCCATGACACAAGTTTACCTGTCTAGAAAACCTGCACTTGTACCTCTGAGCTTAATTTTTTTTTAAATAGAAAGAAATGTAATTTTCAATGTTGAGGGTGGCATCTTATGAATTGCTTCATACAATCTCCTTAGTGCTTAGTGTATACTCCCTCAGCTCAGTTAATTCACACGAGATCTTGTTGTTTAAGAGAGTCTGGAAGCTCCTCCTTTGTGCTCATAATCCCACTTCTACTAAGTTCCATGCTGTCTTCCCATCACTTTCCACAATGATTGTAAGCTTCCTGAGGCCTTCACCAAAAGCCGAACAGATGTTAGCACCATGCATCCTGTACAGAGTGCAGAACCATGAGCCAATAGAACCTCTTTTCTTTATAAATTTCCCTGCCTCAGATATTTTACAGCAACGCAAAAACAGCCTAACACAGTTGATGAATTGGACTCACTTAGGCAAGCCTACAGCTCTTTCTTTAGACATCTCTTAGAGATAGTACTTCACCAAATGAATAATAATTTTTGTTTATTTCCTATTGTTGTCTTAGAAGTCACTACAAGGTTGGTGGCTTAAAGTGACACACATTTATAATTAACAGTTCTGGAGGCCTGAAATCTAAAATGAATTGGAGGAGCTCTAGGATCCACTGTCCGCACTTTCTGTTTGTAAAGACATATATTTAGTTAGAGGAGCTAAGTGCCATCCACTAGCCATATACATTAAGGTATCTACCTGAGCCATCACTATGTTTTAAGTCTCTCTCTCTCTCTCTCTCTCTCTCTCTCTCTCTGTGTGTGTGTGTGTGTGTGTGTGTGTGTGTGCAGGTGTTTATGTAAAGACAGATCAGGTTGCATTTGGGTGATAAGCAGGGTTACATTAACAAGAGTATAAAAGATGAATTTCCAAATTTTATATAAATTGAGGCAAAATTTTGCTTTGTTAGTTTCTGTTTATTTGGCTTGTTTTGAAAAAAAAAATAGATCTGCTGTATGTTTTCAAATACCATTTAAAAAATGTTTTCATCTGTTTTACCAGAAAGTATGTGATTTTAGAGCAACTATCTCATCAATATTAGTATTCACACAAGGAATTAAATCATCAGTAGACAATATTGGGGTGCATAAAGAGAGGTGGAATACAGTAAACTTAGGTAAGGTGGGGCTATAGAACAACTGCATAGTAGACTCTTTGTGGTGATTCCAGTTATGAGACTCATCTGTGAGGACAATAGTACCCTGGTGTTATTTGATTTCTCAGAAATTCCAGTTGATATTTGGATGGAACCTTTCCTGAGGTTTAAGATTAGATAAGGCTTTTGAACTGATGGGTGCTTAAGGACATGCCACTAGACATTAATATTGATTCTGAATTTTGTATTCACAATGATGGTCATTCTTAAATGACCTTAAATCTTTCTAACCCTATTCTCAGTGTGGTCTGATTGGGGCATAAAGGTTGACCAAACTTTGAAAAACAGAAAACCTGGATTATAATGAGACTGAGATTCCTTTGAGGCCCTTAGGTTTCTAATTAATGATATCCTGGTTAGTAGCTTGCAAACAACAATGTAAAAGGTCGAGGGAGGAAAAAAACCAAGTTTCATATATGAAAGGAGACAAATAATAAAAGTTCAATAATATCTTACTCTCTTCTAAATAAAATTCAGCCCAATAACTAAATGGTACTTGGTTTAAAGTGAAAATAAAGTATTAATCTTTAGCACAATGAGTTTGAAATACTTGACGATATTAGTAAAGGAGTGTTAAGACCTTGAAGCTAGAAGCTAGAGAATTTCTAAGTCTCTTTTTCTAAATAAAAAAGATGATCATCATTACCTGACATCTGGAAGGTTTCAAGTTACGTGGGATAGATTCAGAAATAAAGCAAAGTAAAAGATTTCCCTAGGTTCGGTGAGGTTTTTATTTTCTGCTACTTTTTATATGCTGCTCTTTGAATAAGCATCGTGTACAAGACTGTGTCTGAGAAAAGAACTCTGCCATACTCATCTCCAAATTAATCACTTTAGTGTGAATGACACCCAGTGAGTGAATCAGTGAGGGTTGCATGCAAATTACAAAGAATATTTAGAGCTCTCCCCATTTTTCCATGTGTCTTTCAATTCTGTTATTTCTATGTGTACTAATAACAGTTCCTTACACACTGCTTTCCTTAAGCAAAAAGACAGAGGGAATGATTCATCACTAAATTTGAATCGAAGGGAGGAGCATGACGCAAAGTCACAATTCTTTCCAAATCGTGAAATGACCCTCATGAATCCTTTCTGCTGCTGAAACATTCTCAAGGGATCTTTATTTTAATGTCATAAAAGAAAAAGAGGAAAAGATTATTTGTATATGTCAGCTACGAGGGTCAGGTGCCTCATATAAACTGTATGTATCTTCCTCTCACTCATTTCTCTCATGGGGGAAAAAAGTAGACCACCATATTTCTCGAAGAGAAAGTTCTCTTGAAGAATACTTCCTTGAAGGATGTGACAGGGAAAGAGACCTATCGTGGCCACGGCTTTCTAATGAGAATTGGTAGTATGGAATCTGCTATATGGAAGGCAACAGCTGCAGTAAATACTTGGGATAACAGATTCCACTGGGTACAAAAAAGGAAACCTTCTATGGGGGAATTTATGAAAAGGAACAGCCAGGTCCAGCTAGGAAGAGAAGATTGTGAAGGTATTTAGTAAAATATTACCTATGAAATATTTTATGTTCCTCTAAATAATATCTCTCTTAGAACTCAAAATTTTTATGAGGCAAATTTTTCTAGAGTAGTGATTGCATAAACATCGATTAATGGTATGTGTAAGCTTTACCCTACCCAAGGGGTCCCCAGCCCTAGGGCCACAGATGGGTACTGGTTCATGGCCTGTTAGGAACCAGGCTGCACAGCAGATGGTCAGAGGTGGGGGAGTGAGTATTCTACCTTCTCTGGAGTCAGCTGCAGCATTAGAATCTTATGAAAGCATGAACTGTATTGTGAACTGCACATGTGAGAGATCTAGGTTGTCTGCTCCTTATGAGAATTTAATGCCTGGTAATCAGAGGTGGAACAGTTTCACCCTGAAACCATCATCCATCATCCCTCACCCTCCATCCCTGGGAAAATTGTTTTCCACAAAACCAGTGCCAGGTGCCAAAAGGTTGAGATCTGCTGCCCTAGCTCACGCCTTAAACACACCAGGGATTCACCTGTCTCCTTTACAGTTTTTCTACCAAGAGTGTTATACCAGCTGCTTCTTGTGTAAAACTTTTTGGACTTATTCTGTAATGGATGAGGAATAACTGAATGTGGTAACTTACTCCTCCAATGTGAACCCAGAGTTTGCTTTTCCAACCAGAAGCAAGTTTAGATTTTCTGGATCACACTGGTTCTGAATGTAATGGAATCTTTAAAAATTGAATAAGAAATTTGTCATGCATGGTTAAAAAAAAAAAAAAAAAAAAAAAAAAAAAAAAAAAAAAGCAGCTTACTCATTCAGACCTTATATGATAAAATTTCATTCCAAACGGAATATTTTATTAAATTCTAAAAAATGATATTCTGACCCTCAAGGTTTTTCAGAAAACTTCAGTGATCTTCCCTATTAGTAAAGTCAAAAGAAGAATTTGAGGAATCCTACGTGTAACAGTGAACTAGTACAAGGCCCCTAGCACACACTTATTTTGAATGAGTTACAATATGGGACTTATTCATTGGCTCAATATGGTGGAGGATCCCTTCAATTGTTCAAACTAAAATCTGTTAGAGTATTAACACAAAAACTGAATTTTAGAGAAAATATATGATTAATCTTCAATATATTTCTTTTCTTTCCTGGGATTCTTAGCCCCAAAGGTATATTCAGTGAACTGCATCTCCAGATATTCACATTTTTATGTAGTCCTCTCTGACCATAAACATGACTGATTGTAGAATTGATAGCATATTGCAGCTTTCAAGGCTAGGTTATAAAATAAATTGTGACTTCATTTGGTTTTATTTAATTTTTTTTTTGCTCTGAGGGAAGCCTACTGCCATGTTATAAGGACATTCAAACAGCCCTACGGAGAGGTTTACATGATCTGAAGCTGTGACCTCTTGTTGATCACTAAGACCAACTTGCCATCCACATTAGCCAGCCATCTTGGAGATAAATCTTCCAGCCATAGTGGAGCCTTCCTGTGGCTGTAGTCCTGGCTAAAACATTAACTGCAACTTCCCAGAAGCCTCCAAAGCAGGACAATTAAATTTTGTGTGCCTGACTTTCTGATCCAGAGACAATGTAAAAAATATAGCATTTATTATTTTAAGT
Source organism: Saimiri boliviensis (assembly GCF_048565385.1). Lineage (NCBI taxonomy): Eukaryota > Metazoa > Chordata > Mammalia > Primates > Cebidae > Saimiri > Saimiri boliviensis. Next base: position 275,089,206 of record NC_133449.1, on the reverse strand, counting down.
CACTGGATTGTGAGGAAATGTATTACACAGCAACAGACCATTAAAATCCCCCTTTCCTTATATTTCTTCTTTTCTTTACTCATTCTTTCTATCTTTCTTTTTCTTTTTGTGGAAACTTCTATCTTTTAATCCTAATCATCCAGAATAATATATTTTCTCACCATCAGTAATCTGGAGTGTAAAGAACCATATTAATTATTGCCATTAAAAATGATGAGTTTACTAGCACACCTGTATTTCAAAGTTTCCATAAGAAAACTATTTTCTTGCAAATTATAGTTGGGTATATATATATATATATATATATATATATATATATATATATAATACATATTTATATATTATATATGTATTATATATAATAATAAAGTATTATATATGTACTATACATGTATATATATATTTATAAAGTAGGAACCTGGGATAAACAGACTTTAACTGAAGAAGCTATCTTTTGGCATTGTTAGATAATATCATCTTAGTTTTTCCCTTGTCTTAAGGTATGATTTGATTTGTTGCCATATTTTAAGTCTCAAAAATATTTATCTTTCAATAGCAGCATTAGTGGCATCCAATATATATTTTTGGAAATAGCTACTGATTTTTTCCTCTGACTTTTACATTAGGCACTGACAGTTCAACTTTGACTGTCATTTTATTTACAATGTAATTAGAGTGAGTAAATTTCCTATTGAGATAAAATAAACAGAAAAATATTACAAAAAATAACAAATGAAAAATCAAATGTAGTGCACTATAAAATTGTAACAGAATTTTATGTATGTAACAGAAAATATAGTATATTAATATTGACAAGTTATGTGAAATGTAGAGATCAATTTACCAAATAAAGTCACACAGCTTTTATTCAGACTTTAAAGCTAAAATAACCAAACACTGTAGAATGTTTGTTACTTATCTCTTAACTCCCGGGCTGGTTTCCAGATTAACATCATAATGTTAATTTGCTTAATCGATGTTTTGTAAGTTTAGTTTTATTTCAATGATATTTTCTTCAAATTTTTCACTTAGGGTTTTTACTGTTTTATTAATGAAATTTACATTTTTATTGTTAATTATAATACATGTTCTTTTTTGTTTGGGTGCTTGGCTGCTCACACTTGTAAGTAAAAAATTATCCCTAAAACTGCCTGCATTTTCACTTGTCTTCTTATAGTGAAAAACAAAATTAACAAATTACTATATAATAAAAACTTCTTGGTATGTTATAGCATTGTAAGTAATATACAATAAAATTTTGCCAAGTGATTCATGACTTTTAATTACTTATTTATATGTGTTTTTTTATTGTCCAAAAATCTTTCTTGGACTTCTTTTTATTAGACTATATAGAAACAAGGATTATTTTTAAAGGAATAATTATGACATCTCACAAATGTAGCTTATCTTTTTAATTCCAGTTCATTTTACCCTTTTATATGGCTCTTTCTGTATTTCTTCCAAAACTTTTCCAGAAGTAAATATTAGATTGTGCTTTCGTGAAATTATACATGTTTTTCAGTATCTTATTTGACATTATTATTTTGTTATTTCATGTGTGTATATGTGTGTGTGTGTGTTTAATGTATTTGATGTTTATCATATTTGCACTGTGGTCATATTTGGCTGAGAAGTTTGTGAATAATATAGTTTAAGAATTCGAAGATTTTTATGGATTTCGTATTTGACAAAAATATCCGTTTCTTCTCAAATGTAGAAAAAGGAGACTGGGAAAAGAGAGTGACCAAATCTTTAATCACTGAGATAATTAAAATGGAAATAGTTCTGGAAAGCACCTGTCGTGTCCTTTCCTGAAAGTATCTTTGTTCAGAAATGCATAATCCCTATGTCCTAAAGGAGATCAGCTAAATTATCTCAAGGACATATTTTAGGAATTAGAAATTTTGCTTGAAATAAAGACATTTTGAATTTAACTACATATGATAATATTTATAAGCAATTAGCATGAATCTTAGAATTGTCACCAAGAGTTAAAAGCATTCTGCTATTTATGAGTAAACTTTAAGATTATTACAAAAGGTCACTCAGGAAAGTTTAGTTAAAATAATTTTTCTTAGCAACAAATATAAAATATTTCCAGCTACTATTAAGCAAAATATAGATATAGAAATAAGCTTTTATTTAAATTATTTATATATATATATAGGCAGACTTTTGAATTGAACTTTTGTCTATGAGTTTCATGAATAATAGCTTTGGCATAATTTTATAGTAATCAATCTAATATTATAAAATTTCCAGCATATGTAAAAAAAAAAAAAATGAAGATTCCAAAATTTGGGACAATAGCCACACACTCCCTGAGATCCTTGAATCTCTAATTTCATTTGAGTGACATGGAAGGTGACACATTTTAACAATGAAATAGGTTAGCTTTAGTTATTCATTTGATAATAAAAACCACAGGATTATCCCAGAGATATCAGGAAGAATGATCATGTGTATACATTACTGTTCCTGCTGGATTCCATATGCCTCGTATTTTTAAAGCTTTTTTCCAAACCCAGTCCTTTAACCATGGCTAATCCATATCCAGCCAAATATCCTGTAGTTAAAAGACAGCATTGACCAAGACACAGATATGGTAATATTTTCATTTGAAGAATAAATAAAAACTAGAGCTGCCTACAGACCCAGGTAAGATGACTAGTCATTCCAATTTGACTAGAACAGGAGATAGAGCAATACATTGGACTTTTGGTGACAAAATTAGTATAGTCTTGAGTAAAAAGGGAGGGTTGGTCTTCCTAGGAGTCTTGCTGTATGGATTAATACCACTGCCATAACTGAAGCACATATGTGATTGGTTAGTTGGTAGACAAAATAATAACTCCATAAAGATATCTACCTCCTAATTTCCATGGTATGTGAATATATAACTTAAATGACAAAACGGCTTTGCAGATAAGATAAAGGATCTTGAGATAGGGAAAATATTTTGGATTTTTGAGGTGGTGCAATATGATCACAAGGGCTTTTATAAAAGATAAATAGAATGATCAGAAGTAAAAAGCTACTGTGATTACAAAAGCCAGGAGAGAGGTGAAGACGCAAAGCCTCTGGCTTTGAAGATAAGAAAAATCAGATGACCTAAGAAAGCAAGGTGGCCTTCAGAAGCTAGAAAAGAAAGGAAATGGATTGTCCCCTGTAGACTCCAGAAGAGACTAACCCTGAAATCATAATGACTTTAGCCTACAGAGAGATGAATTTTGGACTCCTCATCTCCAGCATTGTACAGTAGTAAAATGCTGCTTTAAGCCAATCCGTTTGTGATAATTTGCTAGAGCAGCAATGAGAAACTACATAAAGTCCAATTCATTGAGGTTATTTCTTGGACAGTTTAAATGCTTTTGAAAATCACTGTTATTCCTTTTATCCATATGATTAAAAACATATATTAGCTAATTATTAGCTATTAACTACTAATATCTTACTTTTGCAAAGAATTATATGCACTATAATGTCTGCTTGGTTGAAATGTAATTCACAATATTCTTTTCGTTTGTCCCACAATTTTCTTTCTGACTAAGCTGTCAGAGATATAGGAAATATATTGTTGAGTCATCAAGAGAATGTGGCCCATGGGAATGTGAGATTTGTATTTAAATTCATTTTAACATTAATAACTTAGGCAATTTACACAATGCCTTTAATCAACCAGAATCAGACCTTTTGTTCTAAGCCAGTTATAAGAGAGGTGAAGAATTTTGTAACTGTCTTTTTTAACCTGTAGAGGATGGACAGAGCACTGTTGCAAGAAAGATTCAGTTGGGAACTATTGGTGTTTAGGTAACCAAAGCAGTCTGCCAAAGGTTTGGTCCTGAAGCCCCAAGGAAAATACAAGGCTATTATTTGTCCCACCTGTACACTAACAAAGGCTCCTTGGTGGGTTTGGCTGGCACTAGGAATCAAGACTTGATTTTATAGACAGAGTATACAGCTGGACATCAATTGTAAGAATTTTAAAGGGTGGAAAAGGTGAATAATTATGCAACAATAATGAGACTGTAAAAATGAAATGATCAATACCATAATATAATTTTTAATTGTTTTCAAAAGAGAAAATTATTGTTAGAAAATAATATTAATAAATGTAAAAGCATGCATGAATCTGCTCAGTTTTGATTATTTCACTTATTAGCTTTTCAATTTTGAATATGTTGTATCACCTTTTTGAATTTAATTTCATCACTTATGTTGAAATTAATGAAATTAATATTTGATTATTAAAATGAAATAAAGTAAGTAGGCATATATAATGTAGCTACTGATCCCTGGAAAGTCTTCTGAATATTTTTTCCATTCCTCATCATATATAACCAGTTTATTTTTTCTCCTTAAAAATTATTCATTAACAAGGACTCAATAATTTTCAATTTATAAGAAACTAGTCGATGAATTAGATTTTTTGTTATGAAAAAAAATCTTTGCTTAACAAAACAGAATTTTAAAATCTCTCTTATTAAACCATTGAATTAGTGACACGGTGAAAATAATAGTTCATCAATGCACATTGTCAATAGTAGTTAGCAATATTTAGATAATCTCATTTTTTTTTCATTTAAAGAATCAAAAAGTGTGCAGGGGTTAAACAGTCATATATTTTCCTCACAGATGGCAAGGTTCCTGGCTGAGGCACCTATAAGAAAAGAGGGTAACAAGAGAAAAGCATACAGATTTGTTTAATATAAATTTTACATGAAGTATGAGTCTCCAGAAATGTTTCTAGAGAAATAGGGTCTCCTCTGTACTTTTGTGCTCAGATTTGATGAAGAGTGGACATTGTAGGGAAGTATGATTGGACAAAAGGTGTATGTTCTCATGATAATGAACTGGTGCTACTTAGCAGGCCTGTTTGTTCAGATTTTTGTTGACATCTGTCTGTCTTTGAGTATGACAATGTTTCCTCTGGATATAGGAAGGCTACCTGTGGAAAGAGATACTTTGACCTGCTTTGGAAAGAAGGGTGAGAGAAAGGGGAGAGTGGACGCCCTGCTTCTTCTATTTTCTTGAATACCAGTGTGACATATTAGGATAGTGTGTCTTGAAAACCATCAAGTGAAAGTCATATTTGAAGTTCATCTTCTTAGAAGTAGATCCCTTGGAAATTTTGTTTATTTTAAATAATTAATTAATTAATCAATTTTGTAAAGATTTCCCCAAATTGGTCTTGAACTCCTGGGCTCAAGTGATCCATCCTCCTTGGCCTTCCAAAGTGCTGGGATTATAGGGGTAGGTCGCCCTGTCAGGCTGGAAATTTTATAAGATTGTAAACATAATGCTATTGGTATACTATTTTTAACTCAATTTTGAGTTACCTTTGGTGCATACACTCATAATTAGAAATTTTATTGAGTTAAATATTGAAAACCAGTTAAAAGTCTCAAGTGATTAATGAGCATGAGATTATTAATCAGTAAAATGACATTTGTGGTCAACAAAACAATGCAAGCAAATAATAAGGCACAAAAACCAAACAAATGCAATGGAAGTATACCAAAGGGATGATAATTTTTCTGATAGAGAGGCATTTAAGAATTGGCAATACTACACAATTCCTGCTGTATACTTTACAAATGTCAGTGTTATTACCTTTTATTCACATTGAATAATGATGGATCCTTGCAGTCAATTTCCTATAACCCTCTGGATGTGATGTATGTGACATATGAGCTAGCGTCAAATTTTATTTCATAAATCAAAAGAATGTGTCTTTCAATGAAACAAGTAAGATTTAAAGGTTAAGTAAGTGCTTCATCTTCTAGATTATCAGGCCAGAACTGTATATTTATGAACATATCTTTTAATATTTTTTAACTTTCGTAATTTGTTAAAGATAATTATTATTTTGTTTCTCTTTAAATATCTTACTGTAGTTTGTAGTTGTGTATTTACATGTAGATAGAAAGACAGAAACATATTCCCACAATAATAGGGATCTTGGTTTTATTCCATAATATTTAATCACCAAAATAGAATTTTTAAAAAGTGTAAAACAGTCACTTCCATAAAACACCCAGAATTCTTGTATTTAGGTTTCTAAATTATGACACGTGATTCATTATGTATCAATGAAAATGTCAAACATTCAAAATAATCCCATTTCAGTTAGTGAGTCATTTAAAATGCTATTCTATTTTTTGCTTCCTGTAGAAATCATTGAAAGTTATTTCAAATAAGTACATCACACATTGTCATATTTTCATAGTATTGCATGTGTAATGAGTGTACTTCTAAATCAAGTCTAAATAGTCATAGCATAGTTTAAACCAGAAATCAACAACCAAAAACATTGTCACTCAGGAAAATAAAACAAAACAAAATGCTTCCAGGGCACCTCTGTTACTTTTTCATTTTTGTTCCTCTATTTATAACAACCTCCTCTCAGTTTAAAGACTTTGCTTATGCCCCACTCCCAGTCACTATATCACACATCTCATTTCTGTTTCTGGATTTTCCTACTCTTCCTTTCTCTTTCAAACCACATTTTTCAGCCTTGGAACTACCTATATATTTATTTAGTGATTCACACTGACTTGTGTATGTTCTTGGTACTCATTTCTATCCATACACAGATTTTGACCTTTTACACTCACCACCGAGACATCGTTTCTCAAACTGGTTGATCATAATAATAACTTAATGATAAGTAGCAAACAAGAATCCCTATAAATTCAAAACTTTTCACCCAAATTACAGAATTATCTGAAAATCACTGGCTTTATTTTCAAATTTATGATAAAGGTTCTGTTTCACTCTGTGGTATGTCGACTACATGAAACAATATTTTAACTTACTTAGCTGATATTTTGAAATACAAATTTTCTCAAAACCAGGATAGGCACAGTGGCTCAATCCTATAGTGCCAGCACTGGGAGACCAAGGCAGGCAGATGGCTTAAGCTCAGAAATTTGAGAGTAGCTTGGGCAACATGATGACACCCGTCTCTACACGGCTGTAGTCCTAGCACTCAGGAGGTTGAGGAGAGAGGATCACCTAAATCCAGGGAGGCAGAGGCTTCAGTGAGCTGTGGTCACATCATTGCACTCCAGCCTGGGTGACAGAGCAGAGACCCTGTCTCAAAAAAAAAAAAAAAAATATATATATATATATATATATATATATATATATATATGTATATAAAATTTAGATTATTATTTTCATCTAAAAACACAAAAACAGAGGAATTGGTATGAAGTGTTTGTAGTGTTCATTTGATCTGTTTAGATGAATATTGGTATTTTATTGCATATATATGATGTGTTTGTTTAGATATACAATAAACACTACAGAGTGTATGCATCAAATTAGATTTAAGAAATCCAAACATTTAATTTGAAATACATTTTTCTGCATGGATTTCTATGTCATGTGGACCAGAACCAGCTAAATTGCATAATAATCCTTTCCTTTTATTTGCAAGTATAATTATGGCTTTCGGGTTTCTTCTGGTTAATTAGCTCATATGTGGAGGTCAGAGTGAAGGTGAGGTTCTATTTAGAGAAAAGATGATGTACATCTTACAAATGTATTATGAGTGCAGGTGTTAACTCTTCTTTGCAAATGTGGAGACTGAGAAAAGGAAAGATGAAATAGCATGCCTAAGATGATATTACCAGGTCACCACTGAATCACAGCGAGGCACCTTCCTCAGTGATTATATTACTGCTTTTATCTCTCTCATCTGTAATTCCTGTACATTCTTCTCTGAGACAGGATTCTCAGTCTCAGAAATGAATGTAAGCTGAGATATTACCAGGTGACAATAATTAGAACACATCAATAGCAGTTTTTCTTTGCTTATAATATGGCACTACGGAAAGGCCCAAGGAAGAGATACATATATTTTAAAATGCAGTTCTATTGTTGGTCCTTATGGAAGATCAGCATGAGCTTAAAATCTGGTTCTTGTGTTTAGTGAAAATCAAGGTTAAGTGAATTTAGAGTGCTAACATATCTGGGAAAAAATAGTTGTGTGATTAATTGATTCATTATTGTTAAGTAGTCTTGTCTTTTTATCCCCATGCTGGTTTACAATGTAAGATTTCTATAAAGAAGTGTTGTCAAGAAATTGAAGCACTATTAAGGTATAGGCTAATAAAGAATTTCACAATAGTTCAAATCAGTGGTGAATACAAGTCATGAAGAAGATTTATATCACATTATTTATCCTAACTTAAGAAATAAATATATTGGCTTGCTTACTGTGACATCTGTGCTTTTTCAAGTGTATTTTCTTTAAATTAAAAAAGGAAATATAAAATACCACTGTAAGCAACTTGCCAAGGACTCATGCATCATGAGTAAAGAGGTCCCTAAGAAATGGAAATTTTTAAATCAGCAAATAGCTCACATAGATACTGCTATCTATATAGTTTATTGAGTGTTCTGCATCAGTAAATTTTTAAATTACACTTTATTATCCTGTAATACAAATATGACTAAATGACAGGTTGTCTTTTATGTTTCAAATCTAACTGAATATAATCATATCAAATAATTTAACATGGACCTTTAAAACCACATACAAATATGTTTTATCTAAAATATAGATAAAAATATCTATATTTTTATCTAATCCATTTAGGCTGATATAAAAAAGTACCCTAAACTGGGTAGGTAATAAACAACAGAAATTGTTTCTTAAAGTTTCTATTACAATTACAATTTCTTACAGTTACAATTCTGTAGGCTGGGAAGTCCAAGATCAGGGCACCAGCAGATTCGCTGGTGAGAGCTTACTTCCTGGCTCTTAGAACGTGATCTTTTCGTTGTGTTTTCACATTGTGGACATGGCAGAAAGCTCCCTTGGGCCTTTATTATAAAGGTACTCATTCTATTCCTGAGGGCAAAGCCCTCATGACCTAATGATCAACAAAAAGGTCTCAACTCTTGATACCATCACTCTGAGCATTAGGATTTCAACATAAAAATTTTGGGAGGACACAAACATTCAGACCATAGCTATCTTTATACACAAAAATAATATACCATTTAAAATTTCATGTTTATAAACTGACATTTATTCTTAAGAGAAAAAATATTTGTTTACAAAGAGTTTTATAATTACTTATGTTGCTTTAATTTATTAAATGAACTCAGTTTTTAAATAACCTTAGGATACATGAAAAATGAAGCATTATCAAAAGATAATATACAGTTATGAATTGCTTAATAACAGAGATCCATTTTGATAAATGCATAATTAGGCAATTTTGTCATTGTGCAAACATCATAGAGAGTTCTTTCACATTTCCAGCACAAACCTGTGTTGTATGGCATACAACCCACCTAGGCTGGGTGGTATAGCTTATGGCTCCAGGCTATAAACCTGTACAGCAGGTTACTGAATACATAGGCCATCATTACAGAAAAATAAGTATTTGGGGATCTAAACATAGATAATGTATAGTCAAATATGGTGTAAAAGACAAAAAATGGTACACCTGTATAGGACAGCTCCACTCTAATCTTGTGGTACCACCATCATATATATTGCTCATTGTTGATTGAAACATTCTTATGTGGCACATGAATAAGTACTTTTCTGAGAACCACACATTCTGGTTTAGGTTTCATTCATTAATGAAGTTGTTTTCTTTTTACTACCTTTGCAGAAGAGTTTTCTCGATTCTTCTACCCTTTATTGAGTATGTATACAGCCTACCAATATATTTGAAGAGAAATTTTATTGAAATTTTCTAATGGATCCTGGGCTCTGATGGTTGAAAATGTACAATGTTGCAGTGGAAGTGCAGTTCTGTCAACTGAATTTTGAGCCAAGTCACCATTAATAAGAGCATTTGAATCTGGATTTTGGTACTAGGTGCAGGGAGTGAGAATGGACAGTGGCAAAGTCTCCATTTACTGCAATCTACTGAGTAATTGCATCAGCAAGAATCATTTATTTGAGGCAAAATATCATATTAATTATCTTCTTGTGAAGTCTGGTGCTTCGGCTAGCCAGTTGCAGGGAGTGAGAATGGACAGTGGCAAAGTGTCCATTTACTGCAATCTACTGAGTAATTGCATCAGCAAGAATCATTTATTTGAGGCAAAATATCACATTAATTACCTTCTTGTGAAATCTGGGGCTTTGGCTAGCCAGTGCCTTATGTTTTGCCAGAATTTTAAGGAAGAAAATTCCCACCCAAGAGGCTATGAAAATGTCAAAACCAAAGAACAGGTAAAACTATGAGTACAGTGGGAAAACAAAGTAAACATAAGCCAATACTAGGACCAGAGAGTTGGTAAATTAGAGCAAGTGGGATGTACAATAACGAAATGCAAGTATCAAGATTTAAAAACCAAGGGAATAAGAACAGAAGCTAGCAGATCAAGAGCAAGACAAAAAATTAAAAATAATACCTAAAATAAGTTATTTTTGTCAAATTTCAAATGAAAAAAGTGTATATGCTGAAGGGGTGTATTTATTTATTTATAGAAAGAATTAAGTCAATATTTTGCAGCTGCTATGTTGTATTCTATGGGGTTACTAAATTTTTAAGAATCTGGATTGAACATTAAAATATCTCTTATTCTAAATTAAATGCATTAAAATTACAGACAAATTTAGTCATTTGAAAATACTTTGGAATCTAAATTAACTATGGGATCTCAGCTCACATAAAGAATAGAATTAACAATGTTAACATAATGTTATGTACAGTTTGAATGTAATTGTATAAAAGGTGAATATTATCTTAAGGCAAACTGTTGATCCATTTCAGATTCTGTATTCTGTTATAAGTGATACAAATTAAAACTCTCTATATTAAATACGCAAATTCAGGAAAGAAAAGGTAATAAGTGGTGAGGAGATAACAAGTTTCTTAAAATGGTTAATTACATCAGAATGGTAGATCTGAGGAAAGCCACAATCTGCAAACAAACACAAAACCTCTAAAACTTTCATGTAAAGAACGATTAGCTTGTTGAAAGAGAAATTAAGTCTTGATTGATTTTTCTGAATGAGCTGTGATTTTTATTAGCAGGAAAAAATTATGTCAGAGGATAATTTTATTCCATGAGGTGTGCTCTGACTTTGTGGCACATATGTGTCTGACTATATCTTCCTGCTTGTAAATGTGTGTGTATATATATATATATATACACACACACAAGTATATATATGAATTTAAATGTGATTTTATCTTACTTGCGGATGTAGAAGTTAATTTCTAAATTGCTCAGATGCATAGAAAGACGAAACATGTTCTAGTTTCAAATAGACACGATTTTGATTTTTGTTGGTTTCACTTCCCTACAGAGAATTGTTTTTAATAGTTTCTAAGGAAGATAATGATGCAGTATCCCTGAGTGACTGTCTCATCTTGAGACAGCACAAATTATAGTTTCTATATGATAATGAATTCGTATTAAAGTTTGGCACAGTAATGAGTTTACACCATTCCTTGCTTTGTCCTTGCTTCAATCTTTGTTTTGAAAGGGAAGTGGAAGACTGTTAACAGCTGATACTATCAAAGCAGATAATGGTAATACAGACATCTTTTCTGAGAGATTTTGACTGAATGCATACCATGGAAACAATCTCTCAGCAACAAAATTGTCCAAATTGGGAAATAATACCCAGGTCTACTTATCCTTTTTACTTACACTTTTGTGACTTTCTTTAAGCCATTCTAATTTCCCTATTAAGAAAACTCCAAGGATAAAAATATAGACTGCATTAAGACTGTGTTCTATTCAAATTAGGAAATCAAAGCAGAGAATCATGGCTTGAATGTTCCCTTAGATATAATCAAAGGTAGCACATTCATTTAAGATAGGAGAAAACTAAGATTCACAATGGCAATGTGCCTTGCTACTGGCTGGCAGAGCCTCCAAGGAAATAGAATTATCCCTATTCTTTGTCAGGGTGTATCTTACTTAACTGATAACAAATATGAAATATAAATTGAAAAACTCATCGACATTATTAGAAATAAAATATACTTTAACACAATTTTTATTTATTTGTTCATTTATTTATTTATTTTTGAGACAGAGCCTCACTCTGACGTCCAGGCTGGACTGCAGTGGTGCAGTCTTGGTTCACTGCAAACTTCGCCAGCGGATTCAAGTGATTCTCCTCCCGAGTCGTTGGGATACAGGTGCCCCACCCCGGACTAATTTTCATATCTTTAGTAGAGACAGGGTTTCGCCTGGTTGGCCAGGCTGGTCTCGAACTCCTAACCTCAGGTGATTCGCTCACCTCAGCCTTCTAAAGTGTTGGGATTGCAGGTGTGACCCACCGTGCACCTGCTTAGTTTTAAGAAAGATTTTATTCTAGAAAATATTTCCCTTATAAATCTTTTCTACTAATATGTGTAAAAATCATATTGATTAGGAGTATGTACAATTTTAAAATTATAGCAAATAATGTTTTATTAAATAAGTCCTCAGTGAAAAGTATTCATTAAATATCACACTGTACATTTTTTATTTTAAGACAAACCAGAAAATGATTACATATTTGAAATTGCTAACAATTGCAAAAGAGCCTTATTTCAACTTACACCATTAAAAGAAAATACTTCGAATAATGTTTTTTTATTTGTATAAATTTAAAGGGTAGAAGTGCAATCTTTTTTGCATAGTTTTATCGTATAGTGGTGAAGACTGGGCTTTAAGTGTATCCATCACTCAAATCATGTACATTGTACCCACTAAGTGATTTCTTATTCCCTACTGCCCTCTCATACCCCTATCCTTCCAAGTATTCACTATCTTTTCATTCTCTATGTCCATGTGTACATACGAATAATGATTTACAAATAATTATTAAAAATAGAAATTCTTTATTTAATAAGTAGATACATCAACCACATTTTTTTTTATTTTAATGTATTGTATTTTGGTTACATAGCATGTATTTCCTTATATGAGCAGCTGCAACTTGTTCAAAGATTAAAGAAAGTTTCAGAATGCTCCTTTAGCTGTGCAATTCTGAACAACTAGTTCCAGTGTTGCCCTTGGCAATTTGCATCTGAAAGTATAAAGAAAGAAAGCAAAAGAAAATATGCTTCAGTTAATTTAAAACCAGGATACTTCCATTCATTTTCATAGCTTTGTCTTTGGAAACTATAATATAGCCTGTAGAGTCAACACGTTAGTCTTGCAGCCAATGCATTCGTATTTCTACATATATTTGCTTAGTCATTCTTTCAACAAGTATTTAATGAAGATATTTTATGTGCTAAGTTCTATGTACATTGGTGGAATGAGGGTAAACAAAAACCACACAAGATACTTAACCCAAAGTTTCATTCTAATGAAACAGACATTAACCAATTAATCACAAAAATATTCACATACATATAAAAAATACTGTAACTCTGATGATACGGTACATGGTGTCACCTTGAAAGAGTGCAGGAGGAGGACTTTATCCTTTCAAATAGATCAAAGAAATCTTTCCGGAAAATATGACATTTAACTTAATACTAGAAAGAAGATTACAATTTTAACTAAAAGGATATGTGAGGAGGCAGAGTGAATAATGTCCCAGGCAATGGGGATAATGAAAGTGACTTTGGACAGAAGGATGTCCCATTTACAGTAAAAGGACAGAATAACTGACATCTGGAGAGAGTGGGAAGAGCATTGTGAGGCAAAGCTGGAGAGGTCCTTGGGGGCAGACCTTCTATGTTCTGTTGATGAGTTTAAGATAAATGGGAATACATCGACTTGTGCTTTTACTTTTATTTTTAAGCATATATAGTAACATAACTAGCAGTTAAACTTTGTAAAAATATTGTTTAATGCAGAATAAATGAAATGGTTTAAAGTGGGCCAAAGTATTTGGAGGCAAATTAAAAGGGTATTGCAGAACTCCAGAAATTATATGTCTAGATCTTAAGAGTTAAAATACAGTTTTACTTGTGAAAATAGACAACTTTAAACAAAATTAAGAAAAAAATAATTGATAGGCTGTGATGATGGATTGTATCATGAAGACTGCAGGGATGTGATAGCAAGGTGTTCTGCTTTTATCATTGGGTGGAATCAGTTGTCATTTACTGGTACAGGAAATGTCGGAAGGTATCAACTTTTGAGAGTGGAAATATCGTTAAGTTGAGTTCGGTTTTGTTGGGTCTTATCTACCCTTGATTCAGCCAGGAGTGATTCAGGTAGGCATGTTAGTCATAGGTCTGCAGTTAAGAGTATTTTAAATGAAAGAGTTATATATGGAAGCTGTTCTGGATAGAGGTGGCTATTTTGTAAGAGGTAACTTTGGCTGACAATGTAGAACTGTTATTAAAATTGTGTTCATCTCAAGCTAATTTAATGCAATCACATCCTAAAATCCACTGACAAATATGACTTTTATGCAAATGAGTAAAACCTTCTTTATTCTGAAATTAGTGCTGATCTTGAATTTACTATTTGTGGACATACTGAAATTCGAGCTACAGTCTAATTGAAAGAAATAGTATCTGAATAGAAATTTTTATTTACCTTTGGATTCAAATATATGCCAAAATAAAGTTCATCACCCAAGACAAGCACATTTGACTGATTTGCCTGAGTAGTGAAGGCTCTGGTATTAAAAGCACAAAAATGTATTTTAATTACACTTGATGGATTGTTGGGGACATTTTTGCTTATATTTTAGATTTCTGAAACTGTCAATAGTGTAACTTAGGATGTTTCTTATTTATCATTCCATGGGAATCACCTTACACATGAACCTTATGAAAAAGACTTCAAAGGTTATCTCTTAACTAAGACTCCATCATTACATATAATATCATTTGTTCTTTCAATGAAACATGTAGAAAGAGATTATATGATAAGCACCAGGTATACCAGGGATAACAAGACAAGAGTCCTTACCTTGAGTCACTTACAGTCTATCAGAGTGAGACCACTCTACATTTAAAGTGCTAGAAAATGTTACAAGAGAGCACAGGAATCAGGGTCAAGTAATAACCCACAGGAAAGGATGGTCAAGTCTACTTGGAGGTTAAGCTTAAAGTCTTGAATGGATAAAAAGGAAAGTGTTCTTTCTTCAGATAGAATTAAGATTAAGTACAGTTGATGGCAGAGAGGCATTTTCTTAGAGACCTATGTCACATCTGCTCCTCTCTTCTAAATCACCTACAACTTTATTTTACTGATTTGTTCCAAGATAGCTTTTTTTCACTAAGGAAATGGAAGCAATGAAAGGAAATGTTCTGTGTTCAAATATCCACTGATACGTTTTATCTGTTTCCTTGCTGACCATCGCTTCATGAACTGTCTCTTGTCTTCTTCCTTCCCTCTCTCCTTCCCTCTCTCCCTCCCTTTCTCTTTCCCTCCCTTTCTTCCTTCCTTCCTGGATTCTCACCCTGTCACCCAGGCTGGAGTACAATAGCGCAATCTCAGCTCACAGCAACCTCCGACTCCTGGATTCAAGTAATTCTCCTGCCTCAGACTCCCAAGCAGCTGGGATTACACGCATGAGCCATCATGTCCAGCTTATTTGTGTATCTTTGGTAGAGATGGGTTTTCACCATATTAGACAGGCTGGTCTTGAACTCCTGACCTTGTGATCCAACCACCTCAGTCTCCCAAATTGCTGGAATTACAGGCTTGAGCCACTGCGCCCAGCTGACCGCCCAGTCTATTTGCTTTAGCAGTCTGTTTTGTGTTGAATCATTTGCATCAACTATACTCTGGCTGTAATATCTCCCACCTTCAAGAACTCTTTATAGATTCCAAACTCCTTCTAATTAGTATAAACTTCATTATCTCTTCACATAAAAGTAATGATTTGAATTTTAATAATTGTTGGTTTCCTTCTTTGTCATTTTTGCATACTTCAGTAGTGATTAAATTCCCACCACTCCATTGGCACAGCTCTTGTTGGAGTTGCTAATAGATTCCAGATGACGAATCCAATGGAAAGCTTAATACTTCCTCATCTTTCTCAAGTATTAGGAGTGTTTGACAAAAATAATTATATGATAAAGTCTATTGAATTTTAAAATAATTCATATATTGATGAGATTCTAATTTATGTTTCAAGCATAGACCTTTCTCCTGAACCACAGAAGAGTACTTTCTCAATTACTTGGGACTATATGTCTAAGAGACATTTCAAACTTAATGTGAACAAAAAGAAGCTGTTTGTAATCCCCCTATCAAAACTAAACCTTCTGAAATACACCAATCTCAATAAAAAGATGTGTCTATTATTTCACTTGCTCAGAACAAATGTATGGAATCATCCTTGAACTTTTATCATATCTCATATCTAATACATCAAAAATACTATTGACTGTTCCACTAAAATTTATCCCTCTGTTTTTTCACTACTAATCACCATTTCCACCACAGTTATTCATGTCTATGACACCACATTTGGTACTTTAAAAACATTCACATCATATTACCCAAGTGTGTTTAGAAAAATGCAATCATTAAACTGACTCAGGAATATTGTTAAATGTGTTTGTGCTTTAGTCATTTTGGAATGCTATAACAGAATGCCATAAACTAGATAGTTTAAACAATAACTTCTTTTCTCACAAGTTCTGGTTGCTGGGAAGTCCAAGATAAAAGTGCTGGTCGATCTGGTATCTGGTGGAGGCAATCTTCCTGATTTGCAGATAACCAATGGCCATTATCTTCCATTGTCCTCACATCATGGCTCTGGGTGTGTGTGTATGTGCATGTGTTTCTCTGTGTGTGTGTGTGTGTGTATGTGTGTGTGTGTTAGTCCACTTTGCATTGCTATAAAAATAACTGAGGCTGGGAAACTTATAAAGAAAATAGGTTTATTTTGCTTATGGTTCTGACAACTGTACAAGAAATATGGTGCCACCACCTCTTCTGGTGAGGCCTCAGGAAGTGTATAATCATGGCAGAAAGCAAAAGGGGAGCAGGCATGTTTATTACACCCAAGATTCAATGGTGGTAAAAGCATTGTGTAGAAATTCTCATTCCACACTACTCAGTCATAAAAAGTAATGAAATATGTCTTTTGCAGCAAGGGATAGAGTTGGAGGCCATAATTCTCAGTGAAATAACCCAGGAATAAACCCAAATATTGTATGTTTTTACCTACAAGCTATGGGTAGGCAACAACATACATCCAGAGTGATACAATGTATGTTGGAAACTCAGAAGTGGAGACAATTGGGAGGGATTTGGTGGGGGTGGGCAGGGCAGGGGCAGGTGAAGCCTACATATTGGATGCCATGTATACTAACTGGGTGACTGGTACACTAAAATCTCAGACTTTACCACTATACAATTCATCCATGTAACCAAAGTCTACTTGACCCTCAAAACTATTGAAATGAGAAATACACATTAAAAAAGTTAAATTAAAATGATGATGATGATGATGAAAAAAGAAATTACCATTTCAAAAAAGAGAAATTGACCTAAAGAAGGGGGAAAAGAGACTCCATGAATGTCTAAAACTCAGTGGGGCAGACAGTTCATATTAAAGCTCCAAAATAATCTCCCTTGACTCCATGTCCCACATACTGGTGCAAAGTGTGGGTTTCCAAAGAATCAGGCAGCCTCATTATTATGGTTTTGCTGAGTACAGCCCACATGGCTGCTCTCATGGTTTAGGATTGAATGCCCATGGCTTTTTATGGCTGAAGGAGCACACGGATCATGTTCTGGGGGTTTCTACTATTCTGGGGTCTGGAGGTTGGTGGGCCCCTTCCCATAGCTCCACTATGCAGTGCCCTGGTGGGGATTGTGTATGAGGAGTCCAACTCCATATTTCCCCTTGGCATTTACATAGTAGAATATCTCTGTGGAGACTCCCCTGCCTGAGCACCCAGGCTTTCCCATACATCCTCTGAAATCTAGCTGAGAGCTGCCAAGCTTCCTTTATTCTGTGTGCCTGCAGGATCTACACTTAATGGAAACTGCCAAGGCTTATGCTCTCCAAAAGAGTGGCCTGACCTAGGACCCATTAAACTAAGGATGGAGTCAGAGTGGTAGGTGAGATGTGACGAGCTGTGTCCTGAGGCAGCACAGGGCAGTGGCACCACAAGCCTGGCACCTGAAACAAGTGTGTCCTTCTAGGTTTCTGAGCCTCTAATAAGAAAGATGGCCTCAAAGATTCCTAAAATACCTTTGAGTCCTTTTTCTCATTATCTTGAATATAGCACTTGGCTGCCTTTTAGTTAAGCTAATCTTGTCAGAAAGCAAGGCTGTTTGGATTTCTCTTCTGAAAATGCTCTTTCCTTCTCAACCACATGACTAGCCTGCAAATTTCCCAAATTTTTATGCTTTGCTTTGTTTTCAATTGTAAGTTTCAACTTTAAGTCATTTTCCTCCCATATCTGCTCGTATGCTGTTAGAAGCAGCCAGACCGTTTTTTATAACTTTGCTGTTTAGAATTTTCTTCTGCTAGATGCTCTAAGTCATTACTGTTAAGTTCAGCCTTCCAAGAAGTCTCTCTCTCTCTCTCTCTCTCTCTCCATATATATATAATGTATGTATGTATATTACAGCCAAGTTCTTTGCTAAGGTATAAAGGGTGACATTTACTCTTTTTTATCTGAGACTTCATCATCCTGGACTTCATTATCAATATTTCTACCAGCATTTTCATCACAATTATTTGACTAGTCTCTAAGAAGTTACAATTTCCTTTTATATTTCTGCTTTATTCTGAGGCCTCCAAACTTCTCCAACCTCTGTCCATTACCTAGGTCCAAAGCTTCTCCCACAATTTTAGGCACCCCACTCCTGATATCATCTGCTTATATTTGTATTAGTCTGTTTTGCATTGCTATAAAGAAGCACCTAAGGATGGGTAATTTATAAAGAATATAAGTTTGTTTTGCTCATGATTCTGACAACTATACAAGAAGCATGGTGCCCACATCTGTTTCTGATGAGGCCTCAGGGAGCTTATAATCATGGAAGAAGGCAAAGAGGAGCAGATATGTCACATGGCAAGAGAAGGATTAAGAGAGGGGGAGAAAGTGCCAAGCTCTTTTTAACTATCAGAGCTTATGTAAACAAACAGAGAGAGAACCCACTCATTACCAAAGGGAGAGCAGCAAGCCAGTCATAAAAAATCTGTTTCTGTAATCCAAATACTTCCCACTATGCTCTTCCTCTCAAATTTCAAGATGAGACTAAGAAGGGTAAATACCTAAACTAGATCAGGGGGATGAGGGTGTGTGGGTGAGTGTGTGAGTGTGTGTGTGTGTGTGTGTGTGTGTGTGTGTGACAGAGACAGAGAGAGAGAGAGAGAGAGAGAAAGAGAGAGAGAGAGCGCATAGGGCATGCGAGTTATTTTCTTTCTTTTTTATTCCATTATGGGCCCTTACTCCATTATGAGGGATCAACTTAAATGACATAATTAATTACCTCTCAAAGATCCCACTTCCACCTTCAAGTTCCATCACGTTGGAGATTAGGCTTTAATGCATGATTTGTGAGTGGATATAAGCATTCCATCTATAGCAGTTTATATCGGAAAAAAAAATGGCTAATTATTGGTTTCTCCCAGTGAACTATTGCAATTTCTTTACATTCTTCTGTAAAACCTCAAGGTTCTATTTTATTCAGTATTTTCTGATATAAATGAATAATTATATGAGCCTATCATGTGTTTGGCATCACATCAAGTAATAGATATACAAAATGAATGAAAAAGACAAGGTATCATTGACTACAGAGAGCAACCATTATGTAATTTCTACATAGAAAAACAAGTGCTATGATTGGAGGTCATAGTTTTAAACATTTAACGGAAGAATTCCACATGCTCTTCATTCTAGACTCTGCAAATTTAATCATTAAGTAAACTAAATATTTCTGTAAAGCACCAACAAAGCAAGGATATCAGCTAAACAAATAAATCTATTAAATTCTTCGATTCCTAAAAAGGCCTCTGGGAAGTTTTAAAGCTGTCTTGTTTTCTTGCTTTTTCAAGTGGTACAAAGCAGAAAAGTCTTTAACCACATTTTCCTAAAAAGAATTCTACATCCTTAATTGCATTAGCATATATGCAGTACTAGAGTCTTTAGTTTAATGCTTATGACTACACTTACCTAAAAACAGAAAAGAGCATTATTGAATGCTGATGGGTAGAGCCATATGCCATTGCAAACCTAAAATTCTGCTGTACTAACCAATTAAATTTATATGTGGTAGACCATAAAAAGTTAGAAGCAGATGTGTTCTTATTTCAGTTTCTACTTACCCCTACTCTAATGGCTTATGTGACCCTGCCAAGGGCTATAATTGGGACTTTAGAGTGAGATAACTAGGAGCCTCATAGACAAGGGGGTAACTTTTTTCCTGGGGTTGTGATTATCTTTTTTGTATTTTGTCAAAGAGCATTTTTCAAATTCAAATATAGAATCCTGGAACAAATATATGATGTTCCTACTGTGCGAAAAGAGGTAAAATAATGATGACCCACAAGTAAAGTTATAAAGAGATCACACTACACAATGGAGTGTGTATTTTGCACTGATGTTAGTAATACAAGAAGTGAGGTGGAAGTAGAAGAAAAGAGAGACATAAATGACAGAAATAGAATCTTCAAAGAGAGAAATAAAAAAGTGGGAGAAAAGAGAGCAAAGGATGTAGAGAGCTTATATATATATATTTTTTTCTCAGTGAGTACAACAAAGTTTTAATAGAATTAATCATTTTTTACACATTGGATCATTTCAGAGGGGGACATTACAGAGAGAGCCCTTTCAAAGCACACAGTAAGTGGCTGAAGTTAATAAAGAAACAGAAGAACAATCTGAATGAAGATGGATCAAAAAGAAGACAGACATTTCTAAAAAGCCATCTTTAAATATACCATTTTAGAAGCTCCCTAGTAAATGTCTTGAGAAAAAATTGGACAACTACACATTTAGCATGTTTTCATGATGCATTGAAAATATGTATGTGTGCATTTATGTGTAATATATATATACAGAATGTATAACATAATATTTAATATGACAATAAATATTAATATAAATGTAAATATAAATTTAACTTAAGATGTGGATATATGTTGATAGAATTAAAGTAAGCTTAGGTTTTCACCTTAAACGCTGTTACTGTCTTTGGTGCCATAGACTAAACACTTTAGTATAACGAACAAATTAGTTTTGAGTTTGGAGCATTTGTTTTGGCCTTGAAATTACTGATTAGAGAGATTAGTATGTTTTTACCTTATTTCTTCTATAAAAGTTCAGTCATATTTAAATAGTTACTTTATTTTCACGTACTGTCAGGCTGGCATCGGGGACAATAAATGTGGAGTTTTACAGTGTTCATTGATATATTATGTAGTTACAAGAATTTAGAAGAAGAAAACAATAATTCAAGATGATATAAAAACAAATATTACAAATTCCCACTATTCCCTTTTTGAGATAATTGAATAGTTGTTGAGTTTATACAAAAGTTGAAATTAGGCGAGATTGGAAATGATGCTATTTAGTAACCTTATGTAGAACTGATACTTTGGGGGAAATTTTTTTCAGCTGGACTTGAAAAAATCCTTTATCTTCTTAAATGATACATTTGGAACATTTACTTAAATAGTCATAAAATTCTGTGAACCTTAAAGGCTCCTACCTTTGGTCCCCATTATTTTCCACTCTGAAATGTAAAGTGTAATCATTTCACCATGAGCCTCTGATAAACTCACCACATGGGAAAAAAGCAAATGTTTTCCAATCATATCTACAATAAATATGAGTGTGGCTTTCAGTGATCAGAAGTAAGCATATATCTCTTAGGTGTTGGAAAATAAGTTTGTCCTTGCCATAACCCCTAGATATTTATTTTTTCTGGCTAACATTGTTTCACAGCAGAACCGAAAGTGATTCAGTTCACAATCATACACATACCATTCAGTTTGATAGTTTTAAGACTTGAGATAATTGTGTTTGATAGTTTTATGTCTAGAAACAGAATAAACTGAATGGGCATAATCAATCTTTCTATTTTGAGAATGTCATAACAATCACTAACACTTGAGAAATATGTAATAAAGCCCATGCTCTCTTATGTGGGTTATATGAAATGATAAATTCAATGGCACTTAAATATGGCCGAACAAAGTTATAGTTTTAAATATTTTAGGTGAATCACTGGGTTAAACAATTGGTTATGTGTCAGCTCACAGCATCAAAATCAGACACTATAAGATGCTAGTCTGAGGATCTTTATTGAATATGCAGGTACTGCTTTCTAAATTTAACCACAGAATATTTTATTCATCTATCTTGCACATATGGATATTGCTTGAAATATAATTTGAGAAATTCTAGTCAGCTGTTTCAAATTTAAACATTTTCTTCAAATTTCCCATTTCTATCACTCCTCATTTAACAGTATGCAACACAAATCGTTAAATAGAAACTCAATAAAAATTTTATCAGAATTTCAGGAAAATTACTTTTTCTTGCATCAATTTGTTTCATTCATCTCCTACTTGAAAAAATACCTCCATCTATGCAGAGTTCCATTGACTTGTCTTCTGAGAATTCTCTTCTAATCTCAGTTCTTCCCTAGGCCTTCAGTATCTCCAGTCTTACTCATTGTCCCCATTATCACTTCAACATAATCTTCTCCTTTGAAGTTCTACAGAAAGGCACTATGACATGACTCATGCGGTATCTCAAACTGCAGGGTCACTCCCAAAGACAAACTGTCAGAATTGTTGCCCTAGAAACTCTAATGTGCCTCTAGAATCTCTCAGTCAGAGATCTCTGACTAAAACTAAAATATTGACATGTCAAAAGTGACAATAGCATGGGTTTTCTTTGCAGAAATACTTGGAGTTCTCTATTTTGAAATCATCAGACATTTTTCTTACAAAAAGAAAGAAATGGAAAATGTTATCTAGAGGGAGAGAGACACTGAAGTCACTGAAGTTTGGGAGGCATAGTTGTCTGGGTTTGTCAGAGAATAGTTATTATTCTGGCTACTAATTCACAAAAATCGTTTATTTTTCTTCCTTGAACTATATCTAGATTATAGTTTACAACTTCCCTTACATGCGGTTATGTGTTTACATTTTGGCCACCTTAATGTGGAAGAGAATTAGGTATAACACTTCCAACCTATCCAAAAAAGCCCCATACTAGCCTCTCTATTTTGCTCCCTCTCCCTCTCACTCTTTAATTATCTCTCTATCTTGTTCTCTCCTTATCTGTATTTCAATCTCCATCTCTATCTGTCTCTCTTTTGCCTACCAGCCAAATGCAAAGGATGCTGTAATTACAAGTTTGAAAGCATCAGCTGAGTACTCGAGCTGCTGTGTGGAAAATCATTTTCAGTAAAAAATACACAGAATTGTTAAATGAGCACAAAATAACACTCACTTATCTTGAGTTACATCACTGAGACTTTGCAGGTTGTCCCTTATTTATTAACAAAGAATGACTTTTGATTATGATATCTGGATGGCATATGAGTTATAGTGATAAGATTCTTTGAAAGCACCATGATGCAAGAAGAATCTGCTACATTGGGGAAGTAAATTCATCGCCAAAAGTTTCAAGATAATGTATGTGTTTGTGTATATGTACATAATTCAGACTACACAGAGGAAAGAGCTGAGTTATTTTACAGCACTGCATTTCAAGTGCCAACTTTCTTATCTCCTCTTTCTTTCTTAATTTTTTGTGATCCAAACATAGGAAGGGCAAGAATATTAGCTACCAAGTGAGAAAAATAATGATCAGAAGACTTGATGGACTAAACCACAGAGCAAATTATTAATCCACAGGAGACTCTGGCTGCAGTAGCTGGGAGTATTAGACCATAAAACAAGTTCTGAGTTTTGATGTGTGTACCCTCTATTGTTTCTGCTCTTACTATGTTCTTGGCCTCAAAATTTAAGAGCAAAGTCAAGTCAATACCAACAGTGCTTACTCTTCAGATCCTTGAATCTCTTTTTATGTAATGCTGAAAATTTACATAAATAGTACACATGATACTTATGATTAAAAATATCCCCCTTTTTTAATGCACAACTGAGACCTGACTGTGAGAAGCAATAATTAAACTTTGCCCTTTTTCCTACCTTGTCCCATTTGCTAAATGATCTGAATCTGCGTCAAAATCAGAATTGAATGAATATCACATTATTTTCACAGATGCAGCACATATTACAAGAGAATAAAGTTCTATGAAGAATTCAATGGAGAAATGGTCCATATTTTGATATTTGAATAAATAAATAGGTTGGAAGAGAGCAGACTGAGTAGGAGAGTAGATGTCTTGGCTAGATTTCCATATAGAATTTGCTAAGTACAAGGCATTTCATTTAATGGCGTGAGGATCCTAAGAACTAAATTTGGTAGCTGTGCCCAAATCTAAAAATGACTTCTATTCTATGTTTGGAGGATGGCTAATGTATAAGTTAGATTCAATATTTTTCTTCCAATGCAGTATTCTGAGTATTTGGAGGATTGCTAATGGATAAGCTAGATTCCATTTTTTTTTCTTCCAAAACAGTATCTTTCATACTGTTAGCTGTATATTTTTCTTATTGGAAGGCTTGATATGAATTATTTAATAATAGCTTGGGGAAGGCTTATGATAAAGCTAGTCTGTAACAGAAAGATCCAACAATAAATAAGTTACTTAAAAATGATTTAAATTTTTGTAATTCTAGAACTTGGGAGGCAGAGGAGGAACTCCACTAGATCTGGAGTTCCAGACCAGCCTGACCCACAAGGTAAAACCCATCTCTACTAAAAATGCAAAAATCAGCCAGTCATGGTGGTGTGCACCTGTAACCACAACTATTTGGGAGGCTGAGGCTGGAGAATCACTCGAACTTGGGAGGCGAAGGTTGTAGCAGTGAGCTGAGATTACACCACTGAACTCCTGCCTGGGCAATAGAGTGAAACTCCAAATGAGTAAAAATAAAAATAAATAAATAAATAAATAAATAAATAAATAAATAAAATAAAATAAAAATTATGTAAGTTACTTTTTCCTTTATTTATTAACTCAGTATCAATCTCAGTTTTTCCAATGTCTGACAGATGAAAGCTCCATTCTGTATGGTTTTCAGCTTCATGATTCTCATTGATATTTGAGGCCAGTTTATTTTCCCATTGTAAACTAATATGTTTAACTTCCTTAGGCACTATTTTCATCTTTAGACTCCATCATTTATTCAGTCCTTAAGCAAGCACATTTTGGGATTGAATAAAATCTGCAGGAAGCTAGATTAATCTTCTGATAAAATATTCCTGAATTATAATATAGTGATTATATCAGTAGAACTTGTAGGCAGATTGTCTAGGGAAAATAACCAGCTTCGTTATTTATTAACTGTGAGAACTTAAGCAGTTATTTAATCTCTCTGCGCCTCTTTTCTCATCTCAAAAAATGTCTCTAATAATAACACCAACCTCATTAGTAGATTAAATCAATTAATAGGTTTAAGAAACATAGAATAGTGGCAAAGCCATAGCAAATGCTCAGTAAGTAGCATGGAGTACTATCCACTATACTAATAAATACCTTTAGGAAGGTAAAGAATGAGATAGTTATTCTCTTCCTGCCTCTTTTTTTTTTTTTTTTTTTTTTTTTTTTTTTTTGCTTTGCTTTATTTGCAATGTCAAAGTGCCTGGCATGTATTAGACACTGACATAGTTGTTGAGTTAATCAATTTCAAGTATTCCAAAATATTCTTTCATTATATAACTATTACTTAAGACAAAGAATCTGGCACTCAAAGCCCATTTAATGTAACTGATATAGCTTAATATTTGTGAACTAAAATATCTGTATTGTGATGAAATTTTCTGAATTTCAGTCCTTGTCCTTCTATTCCATAAGTTTTATTTAACCTCTCTGAGCCTCATTTATCTGATCAATGATGTAGGATTAATAAAAGTAGATCCCTCAAATATATGACCAAGTAAGATTATATACCTAAAGTGCTTAGCATTATGCTGGGGAAAATAATAAATGCATTATAGGTGCTTCTATTACTGTATTATTGTTATTTACCACTTAAATACTCATTAAAAGTGTATGGGTACTCTATGCTGTAATTACATTAACATTCACCAGGCCTACTTTATTCCCTTGTTGTTTTGTCTTTCATTAACTTTTAAAGTGCTTGTTTCCTCAGTGGATATGTTTCATACCATTTTATATTCCATCTGCTCTCACTGGTATATGACTGCAATGAATGCCAACTGGTGATTCATTCTAGTGATTTAGAGAAACGGTGTTCTTTAGATATAAAATCAAGTAAACCACTTTCTCCATGTTCAATTACTCATGTCTTTTTTCCTGAAAAGAGATATTATTTAACAGGGCTGCCATTCAGGAACCTCTCAGAGACATGATATTCTTCAAATATCATCATTACTTAAATGAATTATTTTTGCCATTGTGTCCCAGAATAGCAATCCTTCTCTCAGGCATTGGTTCACTGATGCTGTAACCACAATTGCTAAGAGATGACTTCACAGATTTTTTTTTTCATTTATTGTCCTTTTGTTAATTCTCTCACTGATAAAGGACAAGCAGGTGAGCTTTGACTTTATCATTATTATTATTATTATTATTTGTGATTCTTTGTAGTGAAGACAATTCCTTTGGAAAGATTATCTCTAATTTAATTTTCTCTCTTCAGCATCACCTGGAACACCCTCTAACTTTCATGAGGTAAGATATTTTTAATATCCTCCACTCTTTTAAAACAAGGGTTATTCACCCAAAATATTCACATTTTATATATATATATATATATATATATATATATATATATAATATACAGAGAGAGATAAACTGAGATATATGTAAAACATATATGTTAGAAATTTACATATATGTATCTCAGTTTATGTATGTGCATATATATGTACACAAATATATATTTGATATTTATATCATATGTATGATATGTGCATATGATTCTGGATCACAGGCAAGTGCTATGACTTACAGGTATAAGTAGGATTTAATTTCTATTCTCCTGGACCTAACACACTAGTGAGAGAGATGAAGTTATGCAGCTGGTGCTTTAAAGCAAATGTTAGAGAGAACTAATGTATTAAATTCTGAAAAAAGAAGGGCAATTTGTGCATATTAGGATGTTAATTGTGCTGACTTTTGAAATTCTTAAATTTTCTTACATTATTGTCAGTCACTATATTTTAAAAGGCAATCTATTACCACAAAGTAAGAATTATGTATTGTAGATGTATATATACATCTTTCTCGTGTTTTCTACAGAAAGAATACCAAGAAGAGTAAAGTACAAAAGTCAACTAAATCATTAAAAAGTAACATTTCATGAGACTTTATTAACTCTTAAATTTCAGGAGGCCAATAATCTTTACATTTTTATATGTTTATTTATACTAAAAAGTTATTGCCATCTGCACTAAGATCTAATGCTTCCAAAATACCCCTTTTCATCTTATGTACAGCACTTTTTGGACTATTGGGTAATTGCATAATCATACAAGTTTGACCTACAAAATGTTTAATAACAATAGATGTCTGTACACATAGACAAATTGTTTTTCTACATATGTTTGATTAATCAGAATGGTGTTACTAGAGACATTTCTGATTCTACATACATTTGTGATTCTACATATGTTTTATCAATTGTATGTTTGTGATTCCACATTTGATTAATTAGAATGGTGTTTATAAAGAAGTTTGTGGTTCGGTCCCAGACAATGAGAATGAATTAAATTTCCAAATTCCTAATGAAAATTGAAATCATATGGATTTTTACAAATTGAGCATTTTGGTAATTTTATCCTGCAAAAATAATTTGAAGTTATTTTCACTGTAGATTATCCTTTGATTTAAACTTTGATAACAACTTTATTTAAAATCTTTAGATCAAGTCACAATCCATTAATATCATATGAAGATTATTTTATTGTCTACCTTGCATTAGAAGAATGTTTTCCATAATTGGGTACTTTGGCAAAAGTTGAAACAAAAATTTTCAGCTTGTTCAGAAGCCACCTAGGAGACAGAACTCACATATTTAGGTCAATTGAATGATAAGCTGGCTGAACAGCTATTAGTCATGCATTAAATAAGCTTTAGTACAAAGCACTATGTTAGAGTTTGCTTCTGGGTTTTAGGGAAGGACTGTTACAGAATATCCAGGGCACAAAGAGCATGGGGGTCTCTTCCACACTGAATAATCATGTACCCATGGGGTGCTGCTGCCTGAGTTTGCTCAAAGATTGTAGAGAAAAAAAGGTAAGTAGTACGCATATCTCTCTTGGGTTCTATTTGACAATTGAATATAAGCCCAGAACTTCTTAGTGCTATATGTTTTATGTCAGTTAGGCTTATTTCAACAGCAATGATTCTACCTAATCCTTTGAACAGAATGCAAAGAATCAATCAAATCATACATTCTGGAGCCACAATGTTATTTTTTGTTGTTGTTGTTGTTTAAATTCTCGGTTTTCTTGGTTTTAGCTTTGGGGGCAAATAAGTCTCTGTGCTTCTATTTCCTCAAAGGTGGAAGAGAGATAAAAATGACAACAACCTCAAAGTATTTTCATTCAAATAAATGTATATATAAACAAAAATGCCCAACACAATGACCAGTACCTAAGATCACACAGTAAATATTTTTATTATCTGTATAGTGTGTGATGAAGTTGGATAGGACTTTTATCATGGGATCCTAAGAGACAGCCCTCCTAACTCTTTCATTTCGTCCTTTCTAGAACAGTTTTCTGTGTTTCTATGATCTATTCTGTGTTGATTTGCTCCATGCTGCAGGCTTCTAAAATATGTAGATTGCATCACTGGACTTTCTTGTCTTTACATTTCCCCACAGGGTTTCACCAATGGAAAACACCAGTAGATAATAGAGCAAATGGAGAGAAGGGGCAATATATTGTTGTCTCTCCTTCCAGTAATACAGTATTAGGCTGATTCCTCTGCCACAGATCCTGACTAAGGACCATATCCAGTGTTGTTCTTGAAACACTGCTTCTCTCCTTACATTTTGGGACTCTGGGGGAAAGTCTTCTGTCACTGGTCTTTGGTGCTTCACTGTTCTTTGTTGATTCTCTTAACTCTGTACACGCTTTCATATAGAATTGCTTCAGTTAAACACATCAAACATGTTGAATATGACATCATTCTGTTTTAATAAACTAAATATACTATAAGGCCAAAAATGTATCATTAAAAACTTTTTTTTTTTAGACTCTCTATAAGATCCCCAAGAAGTTTCTCCTTTCCAATCCTGAAGCATCTTCGTTCATCTATTTGTAAATGCTTAGTATGATGAAGAAACAGGGGGTTAACCATGAAATTTCTTGTTCATGGAAAATTGGTATTTTGATCTTCTTCCTAAATGTGCAGGAGAGGATATTATTCTTCTTCTATCTGTTGCTCTATAACAAGTCCCTCTAAAACATAGTGGCACAAAACCAGACATTTAATTTGGACAACCTTCCACGGATTGGCAATTTGTCCTAGGCTTTTATAGGTGACCTTCTCATATTAACCTAGATATTATTTCTGGGCTTAATTATAGTTCTAGAGCATTAACTGGAATAGCTTAGAGTCTCTCTTCATATAAGTATGAACTCTTATCTTCCAGGAGGCTAATCAGACTTGTTCCTATGTTGGAGGAATGTTTCTTTTGGCAAGAGCAGAATCTATAGGTCCTCCTGAGGTTGAGAACTTGCACAGATTACATCTTTCATAGTCTATAGAATTAATGCAAATTAGCTCAGATTCACTCAAGGTATGAGGGAACAGAATTTTTGATGAGAGAGGTTGTAGAGAATGTGTGTCCATTTTTCAGTCTACCACAGTCCCAACTCCCAAAGTCAGGTGAAGGATTGTCAAAAGAAAGCAAACATCATTCACAAAACAGATGGGGGATATATTTTAGAAAACACAATTCAGCTTCTTTTCTCCCCTTATCTAGATGATTGCTAAGCTCTGGAATAAATGATTTGTACTATTGTTATGATCGGAGCAGAACAGAGCGTGGTGAGAATATTTTTAGGGGGAAATCTGACGTTTCCTATGGAAATGACTCTGGAGGTAGTTTTGACTAATGTTTAGGTACTGAAAGCTTTTAATACTTATTGAAACAGTCCATGATGGTGAGTAAGAACCATGTGCAATAAACCGTGCTTCCAAAGAGGGAGGCTCTCTGGCAACTCCTCAATTCTACCCCACGCCACATTCTCCATGACCCTTAGAGGCTGAAGAAGAGGATCTTAGAAGTTTTGTAGTTTCAGTAGTACCCTGAGAAGGATCACAGAAGCATAGAGAATTTGCCTGGAGTAAAGGGACAAATGATCTCAAGAAAATGGGATAACATTGATTTGTGAATAAAAAGACAATTGGTCGAGTTAGTAAACCGCACTGCACAAAACACATTCACTGCTTACTGAAGGAGGTGATATTTTCATAGACACTCTTAGAATTTGATAGTATATTTTTTTAATGTTATCTTTGTAAATGTTATCTTGAGTCTTTTACTTTCTTCATGAGTCTTATCAAAAATTTAACATTTAAAATAATGCTATTAACCCAAACATTTGACCATCCTAGGGTAATGGGTATATACATTTTGTCAGACATCGAACTTTAAAGGAGTCTGATTGTCATTTTTGTTTACCTAAACTCCAACATACTGCCTGGCCCACACTAAAAGACAAATCCACTGAAACATCGTGTCTACGTGAAAGACCACAGTTTACTGTAGAACAGATTTTAGTGCAATGGTTTTCACAGTAATTTCTATAACACTTACAATGGTAAATAAGTGTTTATTTTTCCCTGAAATTACCTGTTAGAAGCTAATCAGAATATGATTACGTTATACGATCTTGACATGTTAACATTAACTTAAAGACATAGTTATATGCAGACACTCCTTGACTTATGAAGAGGTTAACTATTGTGAGTTGATGATATTGCAAAGCAAAAATCTGTCTAAGAAACTTAACACATTGAACTTCGTAGCTTAGCTTAGCCTACTTTACATGTGCTCAGACCAGTTATATTAGCCTACAGTTGGACAGAGTTAACTGGCAACAGCAGTACACTGGTGACTATCCCTTGTTTACCCTCATGATCGTGTGGCTGACTGAAGCTCTAGCTCACTGCTGCTGCCTAGAACAGCGAGGGCGAGGATCCTACTGCTCTCTACTAAGTGTGTATGGCTTCTGCAACCATGGGAAAGTAGAAAAATTATAAGTTGAACCACTGTAAGTAGAGAACTCTTTGTATACGTATGTGGAAATACTTGTTCCAGGGAAGTAAGTGTCGATGAAGCTTCACCAGGATTTTGACTATAGAATTCTTTTGGCCCCATGCAATTGGCAATCACATTATGCATATTTATATGTGCCTATTCATTTTATTATAAAAAATATTTTCATAATAAAGATTTCTCTATTGGTTAAGTATAGTACTAAGGAAAGAATCACTTAGAAGATCAGCACTTCGACAGCTCCAACAGTGGAAATGGTAAAAATAACAGTTTAAATCAGATAAGCAAGACAAACAAGGAAAGGCCAATTTTCCTTATTGTTTAGTGTCCTCCAGTTACCTATTTTTCCCTCCTGTCAGTATGCTTTGTTAGCCTTTATATTCATAAAGTATCTTTAGCTAGAAAGATGATAAATGCAGTAAGAGCACATGAGAACTTTCATATGAGCATATTATTTTTTAAACCGTTGTCATCTCAGTTCTCAGTGGGTTAGATTTTAACTCATTTCTATGGTTGGCTTGTCTCTATCTGGGATTTAATTTTAAATTAAATTTTAATGAAGTAGTTTCCTTCTCCTCAAAAATTGAAGAAGAATGAGAATGAACTTTCTCCTTCTTTACTCAGACTTCTACAGTACTTGAAAATACAACTACCCTAGAGATTTGTCGCATATGTTTTAGCTTGAAGCTTTTCTTTCTGATCACTTACATTTACTACTTTTCCTCTTGGACTCCTAAGAGAAATCTGTAAAATGAACTTTCCCATCAAAGATGAGCAGAATTCCACTTAATCTTAAATTAACATTTTAATCCCAATTCTCAAATGTTGTTTTTGCTGCATCTGCAAAAATTTATAGATGCTTAAAATTGTTAAGTACACATTTGTTTTTCTTCTGAAATATTATTTTACTTGTAGGCTCCTGTTGCCTGGTGGCATGCACATTTATCCTTAAATGGAAGAAGAATATAGTACTTAGAGGATAAATAGAATATGTTTTTAAGCTACTGAAAATAAAAGCAAATCATGCTAATTAATTAATTTGTCATACATAAGCCAATAGCAGACAGTTTAGTTCTATTAGTTTCAATTGCAGTAGAGCAGATTTTAACAGAGAAATTTTTAGAAATTCCAATCACTCTTACAATTGCCATATATTTATATTTAAATATCTTTTAGCATTTGTCCTAAATTATTTGTTATTCAGTAAGCAAAGCTAATGGTTATTGCATTGGAAATTTAATAAATAAAAGTTGAGAATATTTAATAAAATTTCCTGATAATAAGTATGAGAGTAGATTAATAATGAAAAATGCAGAATGTGATTTTTCATCATAGCTGAAAGGTTAAGGAATTAATTTTACAGACCATGAAATGGAAATAACTTCCCCACCATATTATTAACCAATGCTTAGATCAGTATAATAAACTCTTTTATTCTGAACATGTCTATTCTCTTGTTTAGTGACACTAAATAGGCTTTTCCATCAGTTCTTTAGGTTAATGTAATTCAATAAATAATATCCAAGTAAGAAGTAGATGACATCATGTGATGATTCCTTGATAAGATGCCTTATTTTATTAAGCAAATACATCAACAAATTTGACGCTAATATCAGTATAATTTTGTTAGCTACATTTTTTACAAGTTGCACAGTATATTAGCATGCTGCCATCAATACAGAATCTGACCATTGTAGTGAATGGAAAATGAGTGGGATATTTAGAACAGGATGTTTCCCAGATAGATCTTTCTCAATGAATGCTGAACTGTGATTCAAAGTATGGATTATGTTACCATAAAAATTAAAATCTTGGCTTTTAAACATAGTCAGATGACATATAAAAACCACTCGCCACACTGTCAACATATATCGTTATATAGATGTCAGCATATGATGGGGAACCAATACATTAACTTCTGTTTAAGACAATGTTATTATCAGTTTTGCCCTGGCGATGTATGGAGCTTTCTGT
This sequence comes from Saimiri boliviensis, assembly GCF_048565385.1. Classification (NCBI taxonomy): domain Eukaryota; kingdom Metazoa; phylum Chordata; class Mammalia; order Primates; family Cebidae; genus Saimiri; species Saimiri boliviensis. The sequence continues at coordinate 275,056,019 of NC_133449.1, read as the reverse complement.
CATTAAAAAGTTGTCTTCAGCACTGTAGAAAATATTTGCACTTTGACACATTTAAAGTCATGCTGGAAAAATGGATGAATAGAATATGTGTGCAGCAGAGCAAAGGACTGCTAAAATGCCTCCTTGGCTCACCTCTGAGGTTTTATTTAATTGAATATCATTGACAAAAAAAAAAAAAAACTGAACAAATAAAACAAAACAAAATACAGCATGTATTCAGAGGCCTGAGAAAAATAAATACTGGGATTTGTGTCACCATTGTTCATTTACCTAGTTTCTCATTTTCCTGGAAAGTGGTTCTCAAATTCCAGGCTGTTCTTTTTATGATGGATGTAGCTAATAGCAGGTGTGATGTCCAATATTCTTCCTTGGAATTAGACTTAACTGCTGCTAGCCCCCATCTTCATTTGATTGCTCCACAGATGAATTCAAAAATGATCTTTCACAGTTTTAAAGCATCATAAGGAAATGTCAGACATATGATCTCACTCCTGATCTCAAATCTCTGTTTGTCCCAGTACTCCCTATCTGTCTTCAAGGTGTGCATACAAATGTATCTATCATTGTTTTTGCAGAAGTCTTGAACACTTCAGCTTTCAATGAAAAGTAGATTTACATCTAACCCTACAGACACATCACATGATTTGCCAGAGTAAAATATTATACAAAATTCTGTGAGAATTTCTCCAATCAGAGCTTAATCCTTCCATTTGAGAGAGATAATTGGCAGAAATCTTTCAACATTCTGCATTTTAGCTTTACTGTGTGATTTTTTTTGAATATTGATTATATGATTGCTAAAAAATATTTGTTAGCAAATTAGATGTTTTCTACAAGGCAGATATTATTACGTTGTTCTTTAATACTATGTGTTTCAATGACATTTCGCATTTTTCCACCTAGGCTATCTTTGACTTTCACTCATTCAAGAGTGGTAGTGAAATAGGAACTGTCCTAGCCTACTACAAGTACACAGTAAATCTTCATTGTATGTACTATACTAAACCGCTTGCTTTGCACTAGAGCAGGGGACAATGCTTTGGCTACGTATTATTAGATTTTTCATGGCATCAGATTCAGGTATTATCCTTATCAAGAACTTATTTGCATAATTTCAGATCCTTTCTTTACAAGAAAAATGTTATATATTTTGATTTTTTATAACTCCAAACTCTTATTAGACCATTCATTATTTTTTCTTTTCTCTTAGCAAATTGAATGGAATATTATATTATCTGAGAAAAATATCTGATTAAACAGTTCCCAGTTCAATGCCACCATCCTTAATTTCATAAAATGATGATGATCCGGTAGAGCATATTGATTAAAAAGGAAATCTACTGAGTCAGATTGTCTGAAGTTAAACCTTTCCTTCACATTTTACTAATATGTAATATGAGACAGATTTCAGTTTCCTATTATATAGGATAGAGATATGAATTGTAACTACATGAAAGACTTTTAAGAAGTCAATGAGTAATCACTGTAAAATGATTAGTACAATGCCTGGCACTTATTAAGTACGTTGATTGGGTTTCACATATGTTAATGTTAAGTTGTTATTTTATGCTTCTATTTAGGAAACTCTCTAGGCTTTCAATAACCAAATGTAAATCACCCTGTAGTTAAAAACACAAATGCATTCTATAATAATATATTGTATTTAACAAATAAATACAATAAAATTTTGAGCCATTTCTTCTATAAGAAAATCATTAAGAGTTGCTATCTTTAAAATATTGTGAAGATGGGGATAAAAAGACAATACAAAATATTTATCTTTAAATGATTAACAGAGTTCATTACCTGTGTATTAAGTTACAGTTAGCCTAATCAAATGACCATTTTAGACATCAGTAACTTAGCAGAGGCTGACGAACCTTCACTCACAGTTCGGTATGGACACTGACACTGATGATGCCCCCACACAAAACGAGGTTATGGAAAGGTTAATCATTTATGTAATTGAGGTCTCTGGGAAGAGCAGAAAGGCCTCTCAGGAAGATCCTAAATGGCAAGAGAGAAACAGGAAAGAGACTTGCCTAGGTTTTTATTGTACAAGTTGGTGAGGTTGCTCATGTAGGGAGGATTTATGAGATTTGCATTTCTTGCCTCCACCAAAGGAGAAGGAAACACCAGAGTTTTCTTGCCAGCCTGTCCAGAAGCGGGGACAAGGGGAAAAAGTAAGGATGAGACTTAAAAGCTATCAGCAGTGAAACATCAAAAAATGGAGTCAGACTCCTTGTTACAAACTGTGACATTAAATTTTAGTAGAAAAGTTGCCTGAGTTTAATGAACCAAGAATAGTTTCTTACATAATGTTGTTCAAAAATGCCTTTGATTGATTTTTACTGGATAATCTTCAGCCAACAATTTTTAAACAATGTAACGTAATTTTAAAAACTCTAAAAACGTGAAGCCAAAAACATCTTTTGTTAATTTTTATGTTATTTCTAAGCTCTTAATACATACCACCGTATATTTTAGTTACTTGTGTTTATTGAATTGAATTCAAAAATCTCAAGAAAGTAAGGGGTTGTGCATTGTATTGGTTTACATTTCTTACATGGCTTTGCATACTGCTAGTATTTTAAAAGAATTATAAAATTAATAAATCAATTAGTTATTTACTTACATAAGACCCTATCCATAGAGCTTTTCTTTGACATAGCATCCTGAAGAAAATAAATCAAAATATAAAGCATTAAGATTACTTTTGATTAAAATCATTACTTTTATCAGTATGATAATCCTATATTTAGCAGAAAAAAGCACTAACATATTTTCTATGAAAAAAAAAAGTTTGAAACTACCATGTCATACAACTGAAACATTCTTAAAAAGTTAAATTATAAAGTGACTATAAATATGACATGCTCTGATAATTAGAACTCTTAATTCAAGTAAATATATAAGAAGTGGATATTTGACTGGGTTTTATTTGTTGCCATAAAAATGCTATTCTGGATTATGTCATAATTGACTATTAAATGAATGTGTGCATAACAAATTTCTAATATATGAAAGGCATTAAATAAATCTAGAATACGATGCACTGAAAAATATTGAATGAATGTGAAGAAAGAAAATCTGAATACTTACATTCATCTCAAGAACATAATCACCTGGAAAGATTTTTTTTAATCATATGAATTTCTTTCTTTCTTTCTTTTTTTTTTTTTTTTTGGTTGTGGGGAGACAGAGTTTCACTCTTGTTGCCCAGGCTGGAGTACAGTGATGCCACCTTGGCTCACTGCAACCTCTGCCTCCCGGGTTCAAGTGATTCTCCTGCCTCTTGGCCTCCCAAGTAGCTGGGATTATAGGCATGTGCCACCATGCTTGGCTAATTTTGTATTTTGTGTAGAGATGGAGTTTCTCCATGTTGGTCAGGCTTGTCTCAAACTCCTGACCTCAGCTGATCCGCCTGCCTTGGCCTTCCAAAGTGTTGGGATAACAGGCTTGAGCCACTGTGCCTGATCCTACATATTAATTTCTTATTTGCTAATATGAATAAGAACTACCTACTAGGCTTAAAATAGTTAAAAATCAATAATAAGGTATTTATTAACAGCATTTATAACATTTAAGAAATTGTAGCTAACGTTACATAATAGGAGTTACCAGCTTAAATGACATTATCTGCCAGAAGCAGGCAGATAATATAATTTAATGAAACTGTGTGTACATATCCATAAAAGAGATTTCTGATGATGGAGGAGTTCAAATACATCCTTCCTACTAGCAAAACTCCAAATTGTCCAGTACAGCCAGAACAAAAAGAACAATTTATTACCAAGGAATATTTTCAGTTTACTGTATAATAAAGCTATAATGTTATACAAAAGTAAATAATAACATTATTTGGGAGATGTGTAATCCAAATTATCTTATATTTGGGAGGAGGCAGAGCAAGGAAAACAAACAGAATGTGCTTGATATGGGATATGGGGCTCAGGACTCTAGCTCTTCAGGGGAGATCAAGGGCATCCCCAGCTGATGGTAGAAGGAAACACCAGAATGAGGGCTCAGCATAGGCCAAGTAAGCAACTGGTCTGTCCAGACTGGAGCAGTTCAGCAAACTGCAAAAGACATTTCCTCAAGAATGTAAAATCAATTCCCTACTCATTTGTATCTGAAGCTGAAATTTAGAGTTTGGGGCAAAATCAGTTATAAGAAAACAAAAAAACCAAGCCAAAAGTATTATGAAATAGTATAGATCATAGCATATATATTTTTGGTTAGGTTAAAATGAAATATCATTAAAAGGTATATATTGTTAGGCCGGGTGCGGTGGCTCAAGCCTGTAATCCCAGCACTTTGGGAGGCCGAGGCGGGTGGATTACGAGGTCAAGAGATCGAGACCATCCTGGTCAACATGGTGAAACCCCGTCTCTACTAAAAATACAAAAAATTAGCTGGGCATGGTGGTGCGTGCCTGTAATCCCAGCTACTCAGGAGGCTGAGGCAGGAGAATTGCCTGAACCCAGGAGGCGGAGGTTGCGGTGAGCCGAGATCGCGCCACTGCACTCCAGCCTGGGTAACAAGAGCGAAACTCCGTCTCAAAAAAAAAAAAAAAAAAAAAAAAAAAAAAAAAAAAAGGTATATATTGTTGAAAAATTATTACACTCATGAGTTTTATACATATCCATTCAGAAATAAGAATATTAAAACATCTAAAAAAAAAACTGTCACTGACTTGAACTAGCAAGTTATAAAATTACCTGAGTGTAACATAAATATAAGGAATAAATGCTTAAATTAACTTCACTGATCTATTATTTAAGAAAATTTAAAGTGAATGATTTACAGGTACAATATCTTGATTTTTAAATGTGGTCAATAGTATGGTAACTTGTTACAGTTTTTAACACTGTTAACACTGTTAAAAACAATATTCTAACAATATTCTTTCCAAAACAAAACAGAACAAAACCAGTAACTGACTACAGGTCAGATGAGGTTCAATGTATCAGGGTTGCTATTTTCACCATATAGATTTAAATAGCTGATATTTCTACTGCATTATAAACAATCATTAAAGTGTATTTATTCTAAAGATGTTCCAATACTTTTACTGAAATTTGAGAAGCAATTAAGCATATTTAAGTAAAACAACATTTTCTTAGAGTTTAGCTGTTAAGCTTGCCAGAACCCATAATACATCACCCAACTGTAAGACAACAGGAGCTGAGAGCAGCCCAATGACAAGGCCATTGTAAAGTTAATTACAACTGCAGAAGAGAAAGCTTTTACATTTTTATTCCTTTTCTGTGTGGGCTTGAGTTTTGATACTGACATTTCGAGTCGATGGTCTGAAATCTAGTAAAATTCCATTACGATTATCATTTAGAAACTAAGATTATTCAATACAATTTTAGTTGTATAAGGCTTTTATTTTTCAACTTGAAAATTTTTTTCAGGAATTTTGAAAAGATCTTTGCAAATAGTGACTTAATCGTCATCAACCAGAATTCAGCAAACCATCTTTCAATTTAACAGCTGAGAGTGTAATTAATATTGTGTTTAAAGCAGGTACATTGTTGTAAATTTGAATATAATTTTCTTGTTCACATTTGTTTGTTTGTTTATTTTTGTTTCAGACAGGGTCTTGCTCTGTTGTCCAGCCTGGAGTACAGTGGTATGATTATAGCTCCCTGCACCTTTGAATTCCTTGGCTTAAGCCATCCTCCTGACTCAGCCTTCCAATTAGCTAGGACTACAGGCAGGCACAACTCCACCTAGCTAATTTTTAAAAACTGAGTGTAACAGAACAGAGGTCTCAGAGGCAATGCCACACATCTACAAACATCTGATCTTCGACAAACCTGACAAAAACAAGCAATGGGGAAAGGAGTCCCTGTTTAATAAACACTGTTGGGACAACTGACTAACCATGTGCAGAAAACAGCAACTGGGCCCTTTCCTGACACCTTACACTAAAATTAACTCCAGATGGATTCAAAACTTAAAAATAAGACCTAACACCATAAAAAACCTAAAAGAAAACCTAGGCAAAACCATTTAGGACATAGGCATAGGCAAGGATTTCATGACTAAAACACCAAAAGCATTGGCAACAAAAGCCAAAATAGAGAAATGGGATCTATATAAACTCCAGAGCTTCTGTACAGCAAAAGAAACAATCATTAGAGTGAACCGGCAACCAACAGAATGGGAAAAAATTTTTGCAATCTACCCATCTCACAAAGGGCTAATATCCAGAATCTACAAAGAACTAAAGCAGATTTACAAGAAAAAAAAAAAAACAAACAAATTCATTCAAAAGTGGGCAAAGGCCATGAACACACACTTTTCAAAAGAAGACACATATGAGGCAAACAAACATATGAAAAAATGCTCATCATCACTGCTCATTAGAGAAATGCAAATCAAAATCACATTGATGTACCACCTCACTCCAGTAAGAATGGTGATCATTAAAAAAAATCTGGAGACAACAAATGCTGGAGAAGATGTGGAGAAACAGGAACACTCTTACACTGTTAGTGGGAGCACAAATTAGTTGCACCATTGTGGAAGACAGTGTGGCAATTCCTCAAGGACCTAGAAATAGAAATTCCATTTGACCCAGCAATCCCATTACTGGGTACATATACAAAGGATTATAAATCATTCTATTATAAAGACACATGCACACATATGTTCATTGTGGCACTGTTTACAGTAGCAAAAACCTGGAACCAACCCAAATGTCCATCAATGATAGACTGGAAAAGGAAAATGTGGCACATATACACCATGAAATACTATGCAGCCATAAAAAACGATGAGTTTGTGTCCTTTGTAGGGACATGGATGAAGCTGGAAACCATCATTCTCAGCGAACTGACACAAGAACAGAAAATCAAACACCGCATGTTCTCTCTCATAGGTGGGTGATGAACAATGAGAACATATGGGGACAGGGAGGGGAGCATCACACACTGGGGTCTATTGGGGGGTCACTAGGGGAGAGACAGTGGGGGTTAAGGAAGTTGGGGTGGGATAACATGGGGGGAAATGCCATATATAGGTGACGGGGAGATGGAGACAGCAAACACATTGCTGTGTATGTACCTATGCAACAGTCCTGCATGATCTGCACATGTACCCCAGAACCTAAAGTACAATTTAAATATATATATATATATATATATATACATATATATATGTGTATATATATATATATATATATATATATATACATATACACATATACGAAAATTATGTAGAAATGGGTTTTATCCTGTGTTGCCCAGACTGGTCTTGAACTCCTGACCTCAGCAATCCTACCACCTCTGTCTCTCAAAGTGCTGGTATTACAGGCATGAGCCACCATGCCCAGCCACATTTGTTTTTTAACCTCCCGTGTATTTATAATATTCTACAAAATTTTTAAAATGCTCATACATAAATATTGAGCATTTTATTAAAAATTCGTCAAGTATTTGCTGCATACAAACAAGGCATGAGACAGCAATCTGGGCACCTGAGATACTTTAATGAATAAAATAGATAAAATTGGTTGTCCAAAGAGATCAAGCATTCTAGTAGAAGTAGAGAGACAAAAAGTAAAAGGATAAACACATTCTATATCAGGTTGATTGGTAAAAGGTGCTGTGGCAAATGTGTATTTTCAAAAATAGAGAAGGGAGAAATGGGTGTGGAGGACTGTGACTTTAAATAGACCAGCCAATATATTTCTCACTAAGAAGGTCGCATTTAGAAATGGACTTGAACGTAGTTATAAAGTTAACTTTGTGGCTATCTGGGGAAAGATTACTCCAAAGAAAGTGATTAGTTGGTCAAATGGAAAAAAATGCTTGCCAGTTTTGAGGAAAAACAAGGAATCCAGAATAATTGAATTGAAATGAGTGAAAGAAGTAAGAATAATTTATCAGAGAAATAATGGGAATCTGATCTGATGGGTCTTTAGAGGCCACTATGAGAACTGCCTCTCACTGTAAATGAACAACTGGTAAGTTCTGAAAAGAGAAGTGACATGTCTAAACTTAGCTAGTTAAATAAAGAAGCATACCTGCTCTATATTGGGTTGGAAATAGATGGCAGGAACAGAAGCTAGTGAGAAGAAACACTTAGAACCACATTGTAGTAATCCAGGCGTGACTATTAGACCAGCATTGTAGCAGGAGATGTGATGAAAAGTCTTTGTATACCAGTCATATTTTGAAAGCATCATTAGTAGGATTTTTTTAAAAGTATTAGATATGGAGGATAACAGAATGAGATGAATGAAGATTGACTGCTTTGTTTATGGCCTGGCCAGTTAGAAGGATATCTTTTTCATTAACTGAGATGGGACAAGCTGAGAAAAGATGGGAGTGGAAATTAGCAGTTAAAATTTAGACACGTTACTTTGGCATGTCTATTCAAGCAGAAGTTTAGAATAGTTAGTTGGGTATATATTTGGATTATTAGAAAGAGGTGAAGGTGGGAGGTAAAAAATCAGAAATTTGCAATCTATTTCTTATGGAGATACAGATACAGACATGTATAGTAGCTGGAAAATTGATACGAATACTGAGGACCTGAATTTAATAGAAAGGAAGAAAGCCTGGGTAACTCTAAAATAAAGAGCTAGAAAAGAAGAGAAAGAACCAGTAACAAAGACAGAGTAAAGTTAAAGAGCAACCAACAGAATAAAGAATCTTGGAGGCCAATTATGATACTTGTGCCAAAGTGAAAGGAATGATCAATATCCACCGATGACTAAGGTGAGATATTATTGGTTTTTTGTTCTTGTTTGTTTGCTTGTTTTTATTGTTAATACTATTTTATTTTCTTTACTAAGTTTAGTATTTAAGTTATTGGAATCGATTCAATGTGCCTGAGAGGAAAATTGAATGGAATAATATCCAGGCTCTGTATTAAAATTCAAATAGTGTAGCTAGGTTATTCATACTGACAGAAATTCAGATATAAATATAGATATATTCTGAAAATTATTGAACTTTCTAAATAAAACAATGAAATTAAGTTTAATTATATTTGGGATAATGGTTACTCAATTGATTTTAATTTAATTCTATTTTAGTTTGAAATAATCAGAGCTAATTAATTTAGTTTGGCAAGTACACATTAAGAATAAATTATCTTCAAATTTTACCAACCCCATAGTTCATGAGAATAAAGTAATAGAAACTAATCTTACTGAGGATATTCTGTGTATCTAGTAAAATAAATTCCAAATCCAATTGGGTGAATATTATGATGTCTGTTTTTTTTTTTTTTTTTTTTTTTTTTTTTTTTTTTTCTGAAGAATTTCAATGATTCATTTAGTTTGCTAGTAAGAAAATGACAAAATCTTGTCCATCTGGCTTCTAAATGCATTTTCCCTACTATGGCTATTTCATAGATTGTTAGAAAAGTATAGAAAGTATTAGTATTACACAGGTCTGTTAATTTCCTTGATTCAGTCAGGTCCTCTGATTCATGGTATTTAAGTCAGGTATCGAAAAACAATCATATAGCAGTTAATATTAATTCTGCTAGCTCTGTCCTTCATATAAAGACTACCACAGGTCAACCATTTCACAGATCAAAGAAAGGGAGAACTTTGAAACTAACTTCATTATTTGTCCACACACACACACACAAAACAGCCAGCCAAACAATATTTCACAAGCTAAAAAATTTAATGCCTTATTCTATCTAATGATGATATGACTTTCTCATATCAGTTGTAGATCTATAGCTTGTAGGTAGCTTGGTTTGTTGCAGTGCTCTTAGTATTTCAAGCATGGTTAGCCCAGGCAAGCTACGTAACTATCAATTTCCTCATCTCTCCTGCCACATAATGTCTTCTTTTTTTAAACAGCCACTACATATACAGTCAGTATAGGTCTTCTTAGAATTGATTTTCTTATTGTTACTTAAACTTCTAGTGATTATAGAATAAAGTGATTGATTATAAAAGGGCTTGCTAGATGCCTAACTTGTTTTTTAATTACCTCAAACCCCTCTATATATCCTATTCAGGTATTTGTCTGATCTATGATGGATGAGCTTTGGCAATGGGGAAACTAATTATTTTCTAAGGTAAAACTAAAATTATCTAAATTAAAACCAAAACTAAAATCTTTCTGTTTTCTGGGTGATTGTGATCAGCAGAAACATTTCAAATAATTCTTTTTATTTATTTATTTATTTTTTTGAGACGGAGTTTCGCTCTTGTTACCCAGGCTGGAGTGCAATGGCGCGATCTCGGCTCACCGCAAACCTCCGCCTCCTGGGTTCAGGCAATTCTCCTGCCTCAGCCTCCTGAGTAGCTGGGATTACAGGCATGCGCCACCACGCCCAGCTAATGTTTTGTATTTTTAGTAGAGACGGGGTTTCACCATGTTGACCAGGATGGTCTCGATCTCCTGACCTCGTGATCCACTCGCCTCGGCCTCCCAAAGTGCTGGGATTACAGGCTTGAGCCACCGCGCCCGGCTTCAAATAATTCTTAATAGTACTATTTTTCTCAGCATTAAGTTAAATTTTTAATATGTATTAGCTATTGAAGATAAAGTTCTAGAGTTAGTCTTGGTCTACAAAAGCTTAGTGATATAACAACAAATAAGTACATGTTTACAATTTGGTATTTGCTCCTTAAAAATCTCTTGGTAACAGACCAGACAAAGTTAAATTTCTCCTGTCTGAATTCTACCTAGGAATCACCATGACATGACATTCGCTGCTTCAAGGATGAATAATTAAAGAAGAATAAAAGGTTAATTCTTGGCACAGAAAATAGATAACATGCAATCTCTCTGCGAAGTTCCCATCTCTTGGTTTAAACTTTATACTCTAGGCCAGATCGGCCAGTTTATACATGGCAATCTTTCAAATATTTGCAGATGATGGTTAAAATTTCCATCTCTTCTTCTCTCTCATGCTTTGAGGTGCCTATATTCTATTTTCTGGACAATCACAATCATTAGTAAGCCATCACATTCTTTTAGGTTCCTTTTCTCTACTTTTCCTTTAGCTCATTCATAATTTTCTCAAATTCAATGACTTGGAATTTCCTCAATAAAATAATAAATTTAAAAACTAACTCTCTAGTCTTCAACACACATTTTAAACATGTTACCCACAGCTGATCACATATCCCATGAATTGTCTCATCATGAAAGAAAAAAAAAATCAAAACTATGATTTCTCATTTTGAAAAGTACACTATTAATGAAATAAGATTGATTTAGATTTTTTTCTATATTTACATAACATTACTGGCACACACTTCATTTACTCTCAAATATAATTCACTGGTTGATGCCATAGTAAAGACTTGCAAAAAAACAAAGTTTATTATCCACAATTCTCTCTCTCTCTCTCTCTCTCTCTCTATATATATATATATATATATATATATATACATGTAATATTTTATATTCCAAATATGTCTCATACTCTATTGATAATTAGACATCAGTGGTCCTATAAACATTAGTCCATATTTAAGTGACTGAAATGGAAAAATTTGTACCAAGTTATTTTATATTTTCACTACATTGTAGGTCCAAATTCATGCAGTAGTTTCTTAACTGCTTATTCCCTGAGTGAATCATGTTTTACATTTGAAAGTGTAAAACATTTTGTTATAAATGAGATCAGATCTGTCTCTAGGAATTAAATAAAATGAAATGTATTTTATAAATACTAGTTTATTTCATAAAAATACAAAAATATAAATATACATTTATAAAAATATGAATGAATTAACACAGACATTCTTCAACTAAATAAATATGGCAGTAATAGTCATTCCTATTTCATTAGGGTTATATCTTTTCCATATTAATTTACAAAGCAGTTGCACAATGTTTAGTTTAATAGTAAAGGTGACTGAAAGTCAGTTAAGAAAACATTTATAAATTATTATACTTAAGAAAAGGCACAAAAAGCCTTTTAAGTATTTTTATTGATTATTGATGTGATATACTTTCCTTCCGAGATTGTTAGGCAAAGAGGGTGAACTGGTCATTACTTTTTAAAAAATCTATATCATTCATATTCATTCACGAATACTTACTGATTAAGCAAGTCCCTACTAAGACAACACCTATGTATTGTTTGTGATTTCAATTTTTTGAAAAATTTCCTTCCAGCGTGATAATTCAGGCCACTCAATCTAATAACATAGTACTTCCACTAATATTGATCAAGTCAAACAATCCTCTTAGTCTCGATCACTATCATCACCCCCGTACATATCAGCAAGTTTTTTAAAACGAGGCCCCCAATCACTGAGGTAATCGTAATCTTGGTTGCAATCAACTGTGAGAGATTCTAAAGAACTGAGTGAATCTGCTATGGAATCATTCCCTTCGTAGGCATATGTTGCCAGTGAATCGTATGGAGGTGCACTTGGGTCTGCGTCATTTTCTTTTAGTCTTCGATGGATAAAATCTTGTACATCAATATTTTCCCACAGAGGCGCAGTCCTCCTGATCTGAAAAATTGTTTCGGGCATTACATCCCGTCTAAGTTTACTGTCTTCTCTCGCCTCTGGATTTCGTAATGTGCCAATGTCAAAAGCTTGGGTATCTTCCTCCCCGCCTCCTTCATCATTGTAGGTCACAACGTTGTCCCGGACGTCGTCTTTTGAAATTATCAGAGGTTCCTTTTTTCTTTGCCTCTTCAATGCAGCAAACAGCACGACTAAAACTATCAATAAGAAACGAGAAAACAGTGAGATTTCATGAGTCAGGATAAAATAGAATCCACTTCTGTGTGTGAACTTTGTTTGGTGCAGGAGATACTAAGATTGATTGAATAAAAAGAATTAACTACCCTGTACAAATACAGAGTTCCTCAAGGCAATAACTGTATGTACTGTATTGATAAAGGAGCAGATATGACCATGGCATGAATTTACGGTCAAGACATACTCTCCTATGAACTTCTGGCATTGAAAAAGCTTTACTCAAGAAAATTATTATATGTTTTCAACTGTAATTGCCTGACATCTCAGTGGTCTTTACAAATGGGTACTTGTTTCAAATAGAAAAATGCTAAAATTGTAATCATAATGATATTGATCATTCCTTTCAGTTTGGCACAAATATAATTTCTTAATGATTCAAGGGAATTTATGCAAAACATTACACATATATAGATACATATATACTTGTATATGCATTATATTCATATGTGTGTACATACAGACACACACGAATATGTACAAATCACTGATTTTATCACTACTCATATCGCCTATGTTTAATTAAATTCCTTTAGTGTTCTAATTTTGCAGGGGGCTTGGAAAGATGAAATATAACTCTAAAAGTTACAACATAAAATTCAAACTCAAACTCATCTTTAACTTATCTTTAAATACATCTCAGATTATATCTTGTTAATGAGGATTTCCTTTGACACACACAGTCTGATTTCAGCTTTTGGAATGAAATGTTAATTATATTGCCTCTGCTTGCTGTATTATTTTTATTGTTTACATGTCTATGTTACAAAGTTAACTGTGAACTTCCCCTCATATAATGTATTTTCTTATTTCTCATTATAATACTGGAATTCAAATTATTATGTATATTGGAAGATGAACCTTTTCCTAGTAAGTGTGTGTTGCAATTAATAAGATTCATTTAAAAAGAAGCCAACATAATTTTCAAAATATAAATTTTCCATTAAAAGTTTGACAAGCCCATACATTTCCATACATAGGAAATGTGAGAATAAACTCAAGAAAATATCTCCAAAACACACTTCAACATTACCAGGGAAAAATACAAACTAGATTTCCTTTACTTTAGGGCACTTAACGATTTGTCAGTGTTATGTATGCTTCACAAAAAATAAGAAAATGTTGGCTGAAGAAGCTATTTTTCCTTTTCTCGGTTGTTACGTCCAGATTAAATAAAGCATACTCATTGTCATTGAGACTACACTTCAACATGGCCCCTGAGGCCGCTTTAACTACACTAACACCCTGTTCAGTGGTATTTTTATATTGGCCAGTACACTTTTCTCAGCTCTCCTAACTTATAGAAAGATTTTACAAAACATGGTAAGTATCTGTAGTTAACCTCCACAGAATGGGCTTTGGGAGCTGATCTATATTCAGGATCATCTTAGAGACATTTACAACAAACAAACACACAAACAAGCAGAAAAACCTCTGCAGTAAAAATGAGACCTCTGTACTCTCCGTTTAAAAGATGGACCTAAGATTAGTTAAGTCCAACATGGATCTGACACCCACCAAATTTGAGTCATGTACTAGAAAAAGATATTTCTTTCTAAGTTTAATATTAAATGTGTAAGTTCTTTACTTTTTATCAATAAAATAACAGTCTTGTAGTCAAATTATATTAAGGGTTTTTAGTTAACAGACTCTTACTAATTCCCACAAATGGTCTTTGGAATCTGTTCTGAACTTTTTCTTTTCTACCAGATTAAAATTATCAGATAATCTCTTAGATTTAGTTTATTAATATGGGGCATGCGAACTGAATTCAGAAAGAATAGGATAGGAAATGAAAAAAGTGCATCATTATTTTCATCCATCTGCAACTGAAATTTAGCATTTCTTTCCAATAGGAATGTTGGCATATATTATGGTGATACTGGCAGTGTGTGTGACAGATACTTTATATTGCATTACAGTTTGACAGATAAATCAAACCATAGTTAGACTTGCTCCAGAGCATGGCATGCATGATTTAATAAGCAAGCACGTTTTTCTTTGTGTTTTTTGTTTCATTTATATAAGTGTATTCCCTGTTTGTCTTACATTTTTCACTCTTATAAATTTAAATCATTATTCTGGCTAGGTCCTTCATTGGAGTGCCAAAGTGTCCCTAGAACCAAAAAGTTTAAAAACTAGGTTTTAATCTTCCACCTTGCCTTGTGAAATAGATATAAATTAAGAGTTACATTTTTGCAAAATATATGAAAGTACATCTAAAATAGTATCGTTAATGTTACGTCATCATCTTATAAAAAGTGAACTCTCTTAACTGTAGAAATGCAATAACTATGTCCAGCCATTACCATTAAGACTCAAAACAACAATAACCTGCTTTTGTAACTTTGAAAATATACATTTCTGAATTAGAAGCACTTTTAACTACAGTAATAGAAAATCACTTCACATTTAGGCAATGATCTGGGAGAGTGAAAAATAAAAAATTAGTGCTTTCTATATTGCTCAAGGAACAAAGGTGGCTGAATTTGCAGAATATAAGAAGAGACCTTCTAGGATTTCTGCATAGAGAAAAATAGTATCAAAGTTAGTTTGACAATATTAAAATACCTAAACTTGTTTGGAGGAATGCTTTCAGTTTCCTATGTATGCATGACTGTCTTTGTGTGTGTGTGTACATTACATTAATATAGAAATTTTTTAAGTGATCTAACAATGCAGATATTTTCACGTCATTCTAAATTAGGAAAGTGCAACTGCCTTAGCAAATAAAACAACGTGAAATTAGTAGCACTTAGCTAAAAGGCTAAGCCAAATTTTTATCTCCATAGGGATACAAAAACATTTTACCCAGGATTTGAACTCTCTAGCAGTAGGTGGGGATTGAAACTGCTGATGGTGATGGTAGCAGTGTCTTTGTTCTAAACCACACTGCGAAAATGTTTTTGGTAATGGTTGGATCATCTTAACTGAGACAAATGTTTTTCCCTCACTTTCATCAATCCCCTACTGAAGTCCTGCAAGGATATCTGGCCAAAGGGATTTCATCCAGATAGTTTGAAAGGATTTGCAGAAAAAAGGAGCCAGCACATATGAGCATTAGAACATAAATTTGGCTAGCTCTCCTGCCCTAAGCATAAGCATTTGGGCTGAATATTTGATGGAAACAATTTTTTTGGGAATATTTTCCAGTGGAACAACTGTCTAATTGAATTAAATCATTGTCCTGTTAGTGCACGCTCAAATAAAACATTCGCTGTTGGAACATGACTTCATTTAGAAAGTATTGCAGGGCTCGATGTGACCCCAGTGACATAGTGATATTTTAAAAACAAATTTTAACTTTTTGATTTAGTATGTGACACCAATACATATCAAGTTATATAGAGGAAAATGTCTTACTGTGACAATTTTAATGCATTTGCATATTAGATATCTGATATAGATAACTCAGAATTCGTTAGTAACCGTTATTTGTAAGGGCAAAGTAGTCTTTGGTTTGAGAATAATAGAAAGGAAAACTCTATAGTAGAGTAATACGTTTGAATGCTAGCTAAAATCTTTTCTTTTTTCTTTTTTCTTTTTTTTTTTTTTTTTTTTATTTTGAGACGGAGTTTCACTCTTGTTACCCAGGCTGGAGTGCAATGGCGCGATCTCGGTTCACCGCAACCTCCGCCTCCTGGGTTCAGGCAATTCTCCTGCCTCAGCCTCCCGAGTAACTGGGATTACAGGCACGCGCCACCATGCCCAGCTAATTTTTTGTATTTTTAGTAGAGACGGGGTTTCACCATGTTGAGCAGGATGGTCTCGATCTCCGGACCTCGTGATCCACCCGGCTCGGCCTCCCAAAGTGCTGGGATTACAGGCTTGAACCACCGTGCCCGGCCAGCTAAAATCTTTTCTAAATGAGTGACTTGGAGAAAATTATGTAACCTTTCTCTAGAAAAAAAAAAGTATTTACGACCCAGAGCAATGACTCACACCTGTAATCCAAGCACTTTGGGAGGCAAAGGTGGGCAAATCAGGAGGGCAGGACTTTGAGACCAGCCTGGCTAACATGGTGAAAACTCATCTCTACCAAAAAATGCAAAAAACTAGCTGGGCATAGTGGCAGGCACCTGTAATCCCAGCTACTTGGGACGCTGAGGCAGGAGAATCGCTTGAACCCAGGAGGTGGAGGTTGCCATGAGCTGAGATTGTGCTACTGCTCTCTAGCCTGGGCAACAGAGCAAGACTCTGTCTCAAGAAAAGAAACAAAGTTATTTGTACGCTTGACACAAAGATGAAATCAATGAAATCAAATCTGCTTAGAAGAGTGACTATAGTTAGTCAAAGATATAATAGCTAATGGTATAAAATCTATTTTTAAAAATATTCATGTGTATAGCATTTGTTAGATCTTTGGTTTTGGTCTCTGGAAAGCTGGGCCTATCCCCACACACAAAAACGCTTATTTTTTCCTAATTGAAAGAAACATTTCAATGAAAAGTGACAATGTTCTATCTTTATCTACAGAGAAAAGTGTTACTCAGTGCACCATCCTTGGACAGTGAGGGAGAGATTTCTGTGAGTTAAAGGAGCGTTCAGCGGGGCAGAGCTTACTAAGCAGTATGAGGACACAGAGCAGAATCGCGACGAGAGCTCCCGTGCTCAGGCCGGCTGAAAGAATCAAGGCTTCTGCAGTGCAGGATTGCATGTTTCCTTGACTGTCGCAGGCACACACACGAATTGTGAGTGTGCCAGTGCTGCTTTGAATCGGATAATCGTTGTCAAAGATTAAAATGGGCAGTAGGTAGGTGCTCATTTTGTTGCGACTGTAGCCATCTCTTCGAGTCATGATCCCTGCCGTATTGTCTGGGGGAGAAAAAAATGTGAAGAACCAGCAACTTTCGTAACTGTTTTTAACTCTGTATCTTAAAGTCTCATAATTTTTAGTTTTAGAATTTTCTTAGTACCTTTATTATCTACAATGGTGAAATTCGGATTGAGAGTAAATTCTGGCACTGGTTCAAAAAAGAATTTGTGACCTCGGGGAGGGTCATCTTTATCCATGACACTGATAGTCTGAATCAACTGAAACCAAAATAAATTAATTAATTAATTAAGCCTAAGGCAATTTTCTTGTTATTCGAAGATATCTTAAATCCATGTGTTTGTGCTTTAAATACATCACAAAAACAAAGCGGCAAAACAAAATAAATGCCATTTTCAGAAAATTATGCCAACGTATTATTTGTTATGATTTTGTCTTCAGTAACTTACTTAGTTACGAGTGAAAGACATCCATTAAGCAATGGTTTGCAAGGTATCTGAATACATTATTGTCTTATAACTGGCCACCTTAAAGCAAAATTCAATTCCTCCAATACCTATCCTCTTTTGATATTGTTGAAAGGAACAGTCCCTTTTAGTATTAATTGATGAGAAATCTGTTATTCACTGGAAAATAATTCTTCAAGAAATGAGTACATAGAAGATGCATTTTTAAAAACACCAAATGCTTAGCACAATCACCCCATATATTAACAATATTATTAATATATTTTTTAAATAATACATGCATTTGTCAGGTACTATCAGAAATAAAATGATTTTGAAGCTATGGGCATCATTACTATAATTGCACTATTTTATTCAAATTGCTTGCTTTTCTTTTAATGGTATTTGCAAAGACAGGTATACAAAGAAATGCTTTTAAGGTTTTGTAAAATCAATGTTGATGTTTCAAAATTAGAGCACCGCTTGGCTGAGCTAGTGTAAGTAAATAAAAAGTGTGCCCTAATGGAATAAGGAACAGCTAACTATGGGTTGGGCAGAAAAAGCTCACTGAGCATTTTATAGTAGGAAAAGCACTGAGCAACACATTGGGGTATGTGCGATCTATGTGATTTGAAATCACAGTCATTTAATTACCCTGACTTTTAACTTTCTTTTCTACAAAACCAAACAGGTATCACAGTCTAATATTATATGGTGAACAGTTATTGAAATTCACAATAGTTTAAGCTTTCAATTGTTTCACTGTATATCTTTTACCATCATACTAACCTACATACTCACTAGTCAGTGTTTTATTCACTTTAATTTTATATTAACTATAATTTCATCATTTTTGACAATGATATGTAACTATTTTTAATAAAGTGCTTTTGAAAGTGCACAATTATTAATAAAAACTTAATAAACTTTTCTCCTTAGAAAATTGGAACATAAAAAAATTTGTAATATCTAATATTTTTGCTCAATCTCCTGTTCCTAAGTAGCAATAACAAATCTAACTTTTAGTAATAATTTAAATCGTAAAAAGATTGATCTTTTACTTACATGACATTTGAGTTCTTGAAATTATTATATGGGCCTTGTCTAAGTATATTTTATGAAGATATACATATACTTCTATGTTTAACCTTGTTAAATTCCATGAGTGTAATAATATATATTAAATAATTATCTTAGTTATATCAGTTTTACTTAATTTTTATAAAATATTAGCATGTAATATATCAAAAGCTCACCTGAATCAATAAAAGACAAGCATAATAATAGATAAGTGAGGAAAGAACATTTATAGGTGACTATAGAAAAGTCACCTTTGTGTTCCCCAGAATGATCTGTTTAAGTCCTAAATCCCAATACTTTTGAATGTGGCTTATTGGAAATTGGCTCTTTGCAAATAAAATCCAGTTAAAATAAGATCAATTCTAAATTAGGGAAAACTCATTTAATGACTGGAGTCCTCAAAAGAAGAAGCAAATTTGGACACAGTAACAGATACAGGAAGAATGCCATGAAATGATGGAGACAAGAGATTGGAGCAGTTGAGGTCCACAAGCCAAGGGATGTCAAGGATGCTGGCAAGCACATGAAGCTAGAGAGTGCCAAGGAAAGGTAGTCTGCTAGAGCCTCTAGAGAGAACATAGCCCCGTTGCACGTTGATTTTATACTTCCAGCCTCCAAAATTATGAGAAATGAAATTCTGTGTTTTGAGTCATTCTGTTTGTGGTAATTTGTCATGGAAGCTCTTGGAAACTAATGCAGCTATAAATTATTTTTAAGGCCACATTTTTATGAAAAAAAAAGTTTGGTCTTCATGAATTTGAAAGAATTCACACTAAAAGTGTTATGAGAAATTTACATATTGGCAGACATTTAAAATCTAGAAATGCTAAATATATAGGCAATCATACATATTTGGTGGGAATATCACCTAGTTTATGACAGATTTGAACAAGTACTTGGGGACATTTATTAATATTTATAGATAGAATTTAATTACTCCTACTTTGAGAATTATATCGTGAAAGGAAAGTAATACCAGGTGGTAAACAAGCATAATGTACTACAATACTCATTGTGGTACTACCTGCTAGGGTAACATTACACATAAACCAAATTTTCATTAAGAAGGAAGTAACTGAATAAGTAATATGTAACTATGCTATGAAAATTAAGCATCAAATTAAAAATAATTATTTATCAAACTGAAATGCTCATTATAAATTGAAAACTGAAAAAGAAAAGCAATTTTTAATCCAAATAGCTATGTAATAATTCCATGTTATTACAAATAAAATCTCATTTATATTTTTGTATATGTAGGTGGAATGTGCTATGTATCTCTGTCTTAGTCAGCTGGGCTGCCATAACAGTCCCACACAGTCAACGGCTTAAACAACAGAAATGCATTTTCACATACTTCTGGTGGATGTAAGGGTTGAGCTCAAGATGCTAGCATTGTTGGCTTTTGGTGAGGGTTTGCAAATATTAATAGCTGGCTTCTCCCTGAATGCTCTCACATAGTTTTTCACTGGTTCATGAATTCAGGGACAGGAAGAAAGAGAGAGCATGAGCTCTCTTTTATCTCTTCTTAGTATGCTTAATCCCATCAGATCAGGCTCAATCCCTGTATGACTTCACTTCATCTTAATTATTTCTTGGGAACACATTTCCCAGTACAAGACACTAGAGTTACATTTTCAAAATACGAATTTGGAGAAGTACCACAAATACTCAGTTCATAATATTCTCTATTGGAATAGAAGAAAGACTATTTCAGTTTATTTTCTAACTTAAAAATACATGATGGAATCACAGATGGTTCTGAACATCTACCTATTTTTTCCTTTAAAGTAGTTAATTAACTGATTACCTTTGGTAAAAATTATGCAGTTATTGTTATTGAAAAATACTATATTTTTGACAAAAATAAGCATATTCTGCATTTAGAATTACTTACATTTATACATTTGAAAGAATTACTTTGTAAGAAGACTTCTTAATTTTTTTACAAATAAATTACTTCATTTCAGTGATATGAAACTTCAAAACTTATAAAATATCACTCATATCAATATATCCTAAAACTACTAAAAGTGGAAAAATCTAATCAAGACAAGAATTATTATGATTACCTTTATAGTAACATAAAACAGTTTCACTTTCATACTTCATGTTTTATTTAATAATGTATTTTCATTCTGTTAGTGAATATAACTCAGCGTGAGCATAATTATGAATGCAGGTAACAGCTTCTACATATCTGATAGTCATGATAAACCTAGTATATAAATTAAAACATACGTTATAATATTCCCTACTATATTATTGATTCCATCATAAAAGCATTTTTAAAATCACCTTTTTAAAATCCCTGTGAGTTCTTTAGTAAGGATAAATAAATGGTGGACAAGAAGTATGGACAATAATTTGCACAAAAGAAATCCTGAAAATAAAATAATGAATTGTCATTTGACCTTGTAAAGAGAAAATATATTCTTTTAACTTTTTTAATAATTTTATTTACCTGCCCAGGTTTTGCATTTTCACAAACAAATGTTTCATAATACATGGCAAATTCCGGAGCATGGTCATTTATATCTAGAATTCTGATGAAGACAGGAATGTGGCTACTTTGTTTTGGGTTATCTGCAACGAGAACATGTGTAAGATTTCAGTCTCATTTACAGAGAAGCAGTGAAACCACTCACCCATTTGTAGCTTAGCAACAGATCATTTTTGTGGTGTGCACTTTCTCAATTGGGCTGCTGATGAATATCTCAGCTCTCTTACATGGTCCAAATGAAAAGCACAATAAAATTGAGGAAAATATAATTGAGAATGAAGTATTACTTGTAATAATTTTCTTAGATTATTTTTATAAGGCTAAATTATATTTCTCTCCCATATAAGGTGTAAAAGAATATCAAATTTGAAAGGAATAAATTATTTCATAACCCTTAAAAATAATTTAGAAATGTGTTGACATTCTAAACCATTTCTCTAAGATCTTGCTAAGGATACAATCACACCACTCAAGAAAATGAGTCCAGCTGGTGCTATTATTTTACCACTTTGATGAAAGACAGTGTGTTCAGGTGGAGATAGCTCTGACTTACTTATTTCTGTGGCTGTAACAGTGATGTTATGCCAAGGAGATGATTCCCGGTCAAGGGCTTTCAAAGTGAAAATAGAGCCATTTTCTGAGTGGATGCCGAAAATACGGTCCATATCAGTATGCCGATCAACAGAGTATCTGACAGAAGAGAGACTCATAAATCCAGACATTCTTCTAAGGTTATTAGTTCTACTGTTTCTTGAAATTATAGGTAATTTCCACAATGATCTGACAAAGATGTGAAATGTAAAATGCTAACAACTTTCTTGAATTTTTATTTTACACAATTGTTATTTGAGCAATTTCATGTATTTGACTCTTTCCACTTACAATTCCATGATTATGTGTACTTTAGAGCCATTATTTATACACATAAATCTGGGCAGCAGTTGGTAAAGTGAGTTCTTAAGTAGCACTTGGTTCACTTGTCATAGGCTGACTGCATTGCTTGAGGCACATGAAACAGTAATGTTAAACTTGATTGAGTCGATTGTAATGAATAAATCAAAAGTATGCTAAAAAAATTCATAAGTCTGTCCAGGGTCCTCTATAAGTGAATATAGAGAAGGCTATTATAAAATATATAGCTCATGAATGACTTTTTATTCAAGAAACATCCAGCTAAATGCAGGCCTGCCTTCCATCTATCCCTCCAACTTATTTCAAATCAAAATGAAATGTCATATCAACAGAGAGTTCTGTAACTTTCTCATTAGGGCTGTATATGGAAGACGTCATTGTAAGCTTTGTATCAGTCTGCAGTTGGCAAAATAATATCTCCTCTCCCTAAGATGTCTGTCCCCTAATCCCCAGAACCTGTGAAGACTTTGTCTTACACCTCAAAAGTAACTTTGCAGATGTGATTAAGGTTAAAAACACTGATACAGGGGATTGTCTCTCATTATCAAGATGTGCCTGGTTTAATCCTACGATCTCTTAAAAGTGGAAGGGGAAGGCCGGGCATGGTGGCTCAAGCCTGTAATCCCAGCGCTTTGGGAGGCCAATGAGGGAGGATCACTTGAGGTCAGGAGTTCCAGACCAGCCTGGCCAACATGGAGAAACCCCATGTCTATTATAAAATTAACGGGGTATGGTAGCGGGTCCCTATAGCTTCAGCTCCTCCAGAGGATGTGGCAGGAGAATCGCTTGAACCTGGGAAGCAGAGGTTATTGATTTAGAGAGATGAAACAGAAGAGAAAAAGAGAAGAGATTTGGAGAATGAGAAGTACTTGACCCACTGCTGCTGGCTTTAAAGCTGAAGGAAAGGAGCCATAAACCAATAAACAATGAATGTAGGCAGCTTCTAGAAACTGAGGATGGTCCTTAAGCTGACAGCCAGTAAGAAAACAGGGACCTTGCACACACAACTGCAAGGAAGCTGACTGATCACAGCCCGAATGATCAAGGAAAAAATTCTCTGGCTGGAATCTGCAGAAGGAAAATGGCCTGTTCACACCAGCACCTTGACTTCAGCCCAATGAGACTCATACTGAACTTCTGACCTACAGAAGTTCACACCTATCTGTAACATAACACATTTATAGTATTTTTTATGTGTGGCAGCAATAGAAATCTAATATATACTTAAAAGATAAATTTTAGAAAAGATTAATTTATATGACAGTCCTTCAGTTACATCAGACCATGTTATGCTGTACTAGCTAATTTTTTACATCTTTTTGAGAATTCTGTAGCAGAGCCTTTAATTGAGTCATATCAAAAAGTGAGTGCTTCTCAAATGTTAACATTTAGGTGAATCACGTACTAATGAGTTTGATTCAGTAGCTCAGGGGTGGGAGCTGGGATTGTGCATTTCTAACAAACTCTTAGATGAATCCTATGCTGTAACTCTACAGACTAGGTTTTAATATAGCAGTTTTAGACTATGAGATGAAGTGATTAGAATAAGAACAGAAACAGGAAAAGCAGTGAAGGACTATTAACAGGTTAATCAGCCCCTGGTGTAGTCCTCATTTTTCTTGGTATCATATGAAAGGCATCTTACCTTATTATGAACTTCTTTTTGATCAAGTGTATTGGAAAGTCACAGTTCCCATTATAAATCTTTAATATATTCATGCTTTGGTACTGACTTTGGCAAACATAATGGATAGATATTTAGGTTTTGAAACATTATGAAGTATGAGAAATTTTTAAATTATTGGGTGAACATACATTAACCTCAACTGTATTTTGTTGTTGTTGTTGTTGTTTAAATTTTTTATTCAAGGACATCCTTCTTCTTTTTGTTTGACAGAGGTTTGCTCTTGTTGCCCAGGCTGGAGTGCAATGCCCTGATTTCGGCTCACCGCATCAGCCCTCCAGGTTCAAGCAATTCTCCTGCCTCAGCCTCTTGAGTAACTTGGGTTACAGACATGCACCACCTTGCTCAGCTAATTTGGCATTTTTAGTAGAGACGGGGTTTCTCCATGCTTGTCAGGTCAGTCTGGAACTCCGGACCGCAAATGATCTGCCTGCCTTGGCCCCCTAAAGTGCTGGGATTACAGGCCTGAGGCACCATGCCCATCTGGGACATAACCATTTAATCTATTGTTTGAGAATTATGCTGAACCTAAGGGATCTATTACGTAAACTTGTGTCTGATCATAATTTTAACAATTTAATACAGTACATGAAGATGCTTGCTTAATTTACTTTCTGCTATATTTACTAAAATAATATTGCAGAGTCACAGATACTGCTTCACAGAGAGTATTTGGGCCATGGAAAAAAAGTTGTTGGGTGTCATCTAAATGGTGGAATGGCTAAAAAACTTCATATAGCTGGTCTCAGGTTCTACCTCACTTCCAGTACATGGCAATAGCTCAACCATCTCCCTTTTGTCATTCTGTAGGATTCTGCAATCCACAACAGAACTACATGGAAATGATAGTATTCCCTCAAGATGTTCAGTAATCAATCGTTATTGTAATCTTTCCAAAAGGTGTTATAAAAAGAATTCAGGCACTTAAAATACAATCATTTATGCCAGGTGCAGTGGCTGACACCTCTAATCCCAGCACTTTGGAAGGCCGAGGTGGTCAGATCACAAGGTCAAGAGATCGAAACCATCCTGGTCAACATGTGAAACCCCATCTCTACAAAAAATACAAAAATTAACTGAGTGTGGTGGCAGGCGCCTGTAGTCTCAGCTACTCAGGGGGCTGAAGCAGGGAATCACTTGAACCCAGGAGGTGGAGGTTGCAGTGAGCCGAGATCACACCACTTCAATTCAGCCAGGCAACAGGGGCTTCTGCTTCCAGAAATGTTTTATTTTATTTTATTGCTTTCTGGAAGCAGAAGTCATGTTGGCCTTTAGCTAACAATTCTCTGTAAGACTATTATCAGAGATAGATTTGATTTGTAAAATAACAGTGTAGTAAAACTGAGCATGCAAGTTATATTGAAAGTTTTCTTTTTAATCTCTATTTCCAGTTGTGCTAGCATGAAACAAAATATTATGTTTCCTATCTATAGGCTTCAACTCTCTTATACTTCCTGATGTGGGCTTTATTGATGTTTGAACCAAATCACTATTACAAGGTTTTTGAGATAAAAGCAAAGAAAGTCATTGGAACAATAAAAATGTATTTTTTCCTTAGCTACACAAATTCTGCTTATGAATAAAAATAAACCTAAAATGTACAAAAGAAAGTGAAAGTAAAAGACCAGAACTACATCTATGCATTGAATGGAGCTCAATTCATAATATTCACCTGTAAATATTTCTCTCCACTGTTGGAAAGTTCAGTAGTTAACCATTACCTGCTTATGTCTGAATAGTTCTTGGATTTTTTTCCTACTGTTTCCATTGAAGATCAGAGAGGAAATTAATTTTCCTTTTGTGCTCATTGCTAGTTGCCCTCGAGTTTGGCCTAGAGATTTCTGTGATAGTTCTATGATTGAGGAACAGCTAACAATTGCAACATGATAAAAGTCAAACTTTGACATTATTTGTATCTTTTTTCAGGATCAAAATAGATTTGGGTTTCTGGCCACCCTACTCTTAGGTACAACCTTGAAAGGCACTGTTTTTCACCTTAAGAATCCATGAAGGAAACGCTCTAATGCTACAGAAATATCTCACTTTTAACTTTGACATTGCCAACCTCCAGGTCTATATTCAGATTTTTGTTTCCAGTGCAAACTATGTCTCACATTTTGTCAAAGCTCAGAGATAATTTTCTTTTATTTAGCAGCCAAATTTCTATTTTCAACACAGGACATTCTGATTTACTTATTAATAATAAATACATTGGATTACCACAAATGACCAGAAAGAGCCTGATAAACCCTCCACACAGAACAAAGCTATCTCTATATTCCAACAGATGGCCTATTATGACAACAATATTTTATTGATCTCCTCGCATTGAATTTTGGACAATAAGTTTAAAAAAGGCCATTGTCATAAATTTTTTGTATTAATACTTTCTGCAGAGACAGGATCCAATCATATAGGCATCAAATAACATGTGCAAGAGAGCACAAGAGCTCTCTTCCCACAAAAGCCGAACTCTGCTTTTCATTTTTCTTGTTTGCTCTTTGTATTTTTATGTTCTACCATTAAATGTCAAGCATGTGTCAGATATATATTTTTTACCTAGCACAAATAATTTAAACTAAATTACAGACACCAGAACAAATGAGTAATATGCGAGATATGTCAAGAATACATTTCTTTTTCTCTACGAGATTCTATATATTTCTTCCACTGACTAGGTCAATTTAGCTGGGATGTTATTTTACTTTCTAGCTACTGTGTTCCAGAAACATGTTTCTTATAGCTGCGACCTATCCAACCTTCATTACCTCTCAAAAATGAATAGAGTATTAGCTATACAATGACATTATTTTTAATTTCATTTGAAAAACATTCAATCTTTTTTACAGAGATTAGTGATATTATTGTTAGATTATTATTATTTTACCTCTTGCAATAAAATCAAGCAAATATGAGAGAAGCAGCTCTATATAGGAATGCACTTACACATTTATTCCAGTTTATTCTGAAGTCATGGACATTTTATTGAGACATGATTAAATCTCTCACCAGAAAGTTTGTTTTGTTACAATTCCATAGCCGTAGAAAGGATTCCTTTTAAAAATCATTGAACTTTAAATACGTTAAGCATAAAATAGGTGTGAAATGAGGCAACATGTTCTTTCAGTTCTTGTGAAGCTATAATCAACCCTATAACTTTGGAGATCCATGATTACTAATGAGGTGAAGCAGCGCTGACAACAGCTGCTAATTGTAACCATAATCTCATGCTGCAAGTGGCAGATGTATTTCAGAAAATATATTTGATGAACAGATTTAATCGTGGATGAGAATTAGTTCCCAATCTTTCCCTGGAAAAATGTTTCTCCGTGATGCTTATCATCGCCTATTTCAGCACTGAGATCAGTCATCCTTCTAAATTTGATCACAGCAAACAAAGCAGTCCCATGCTACAATGTCGCATTCTTGGTGAATTATTGCTCATTTTTCCTCACACTATAATTGGATATCTAAAGCTTTTTTGCATACGTTTTATATGCTAACAGGAACCATCCTCTATGCTATGTTTTCAGGTATGACCTCATAAATTGGCAGAATTTGTAGTACCAACTGAAGAATACAATTTGAGATTAATTTGATCTCTCAACATGTTTTTTTCTGCTTATAATAATTCTTGAGATGTTACAGGTGAAATTATAATGGATTTTTCCAGGACCTGAGTACCTATACAAAACAAAGATTTCTGGAAGACTTTTAAACTGAACTTTTTTTTTTTTTTTTTTTTTGATAAAAATTTTCACTCTGTCACTCAGGCTGGAGTGCAGTGGCATGATCTTGGCTCACTGAAACCTCTGCCTTCCAGTGTCAAGTGATTCTCCTATCATAGCCTCCTGAGAAGCTGGAATTACAGGTGCCCACCACCAAACCCAACTAGTTTTTTGCATTTTCATTAGAAATGGGGTTTCACCATGTTGGCCAGGCTGGTCTCAAGCTCTGAATTCACAATCTGCCTGCCTTGGCCTCCCAAAGTGCTGGGATTAGTGAGCCACTATGCCCACCCTAAATTGAACTTTTATTCAGCAGCTTTTAAACACTGGGCAGCAAGGTTGCACATTTTACTATCAGTCTTTGAATGAGAAATCATAGCCCCAGGAAATTATCACATATAGGGGAGGTTATATACACACACACAATATACACACAAGTATATGTGTGTGTATGTATAAATTGTATAAACATTTATTGATGATGTATAACATATGTGATATATTTATACAATAGAAGATTAAGAGTTTAATGACATTAGCAAATAAAATTTTAAAAATCTTTATACTATATATAATGAATTAATGTAAAAGTAAGATAGCAGACTGACAAAATGTGTGAAAGATGGAATATTCAGTGGAATGCAGTAAAATAATACTAGAGTATCTATTGAGCAGAGAATCATAGTTGTCTTATGAGCTACAAAATTTCCTGTGTCATCCATGTTTTCTAAAATGAATTACTACAATTATGTAAGCATGGACATATTAAAAAATAATTTTCTCTAACTTCCTCTCTTGGCAAAGATGTATACAGGTGCTGGATTTACCATAATACTAAAGTAAAAAAAAATCAGACAAAATACATTAAATAATTCTTAAAGTACTGGACATAAGAAAACAAGACAATCATCCTTGAGAGAAAGGAAGGAAATGAGGTAATCCCTAACACTTTCCCATTGTGCTGTCTGAATAGGGTTTTCATAATGCAGGATGTGGGGACACAGATGGAGTTTGCCAATCTCCCTGAGTAGAGCATATGATGCTGAGTCCACAGACACTAAAGTAGCTAAAGTTTGGAGGAAGAAGTAACAGAGAGAACCATTATAATCTAAAAAGAATGCCGCTCAACTTTTCAGCTGTGTATGTATGAGAAAATGGATGGAAACAGGAAACAAGAAATGACAGAGGTAACCAATCACAAGGATTAGAGGGAGAAAATGTATGAACTGGGAATGGCACTAGTCATCACCAGACAAAGTAGAAAACCTCATAATTTGCAAGACTTTTAGTAGACTACTCAGAAACGTACTGCTTGATTAATGGGGCAAAATTAGTCCAAGATTAAGGTTTGCTACAAAACCAAGATTCAAAAGAATTAAGTTGTTTTAAGAAAGAGCAAAACTTGATAATATTTATTAGAATGTGAAGCTACTTAGCACTGAACCTAGTAAAACTCACAATGCCTGTAATCCAATCAGAAATTACAGAAAGGGAAAGAAGCAGAAAAATGTGAATTCAAAGAAAAACCTATTAATTAAAAACAACCCCCAAATAACACCATTGAAAGAAATAAATATGATATTTTAAAAGTTAATAGGCATGCTAATGAGATGCATGTTTAAAAGCATATATATATATATGCCTTACTGTATATAATATATATAGTATATTGAAGAACCTTTAAAGAAAAGACTACAAATCAAAGATTTAAAAATACTCTGCGTAAAATTAAAGTAGTTAAGATGCTGCAGAAAAATAATTAGTGAACTTGTCGATGAAGATAAATCTTCATTTTCATATTCATGATGGAGATGAATTAATTATTTTATTCTTTTCCTTTTTGTCATTTTGAATAGATTCAAAATGTCATTGAATAGATTCAAAATGAGAAAAAGGAAAATAATGGAAAAAAAAAGAGACCCAATCAACAGTGTTATACCTTTAAGAAAACTGATATAATCATACTTAAATTATTTTAAGGAGAAGAGGGTAGGGCAAAACATATTAAAGAAACAACTACCAAAAATGTTCAAAGTTTAAGAAAAGGTATACACTAAGAATTGAAGTGTCACAATTAACTCTGAGTGAAAAAAAAATAAAGCATACTAGAGTAAGGCACGTAATAATTAAACTGCCCAAAACTAGTGACAAAATTAAAAGCATTATGAGAAACAAGTAAAGTAACAAAGATAGAAACAAATTTAAGAGCACAGCAAAATCTTTACTGATAAGAAACAATCAAAAAGTCTACATTCAGCAAAAATTTTTAAGAAGAGTGATAAGCCAAAAAAGAAATAAAATAGAACAAAACATACTGTATTAACCCAAAGAAGGCAAACAATAAGAAAGAGGAAACCAATAAAGATGGAAAAAATCAGAAAACAAATAGCAAAATGATAATTAAATGTAACAGTATCAATAATCACATTAAACATAAGTGGTTTAAGCATTTCAATGTAAAGTCACAGAATGTTAAATGAGGTTATAAAGCAAGACCCACCTATATGCCTATTATACAAGTAATGTTTAAACAAACAAAAAAAAAACAGTAATTTTAAAATGGAGTATATTTATTAATATCAGAATGTTGTGAAAAATGGCTAAAGCTATAATTAGAAGGAAATCTACATTACTATGATGTACATATTAGAAAAATACTATGTCTTGAATAAATGACCCCAGCTAGCAAATCAAAAACAGAAAAGAACAAATAAAACCCCTAAATAATAAAGAATAAAAAATAATAAAATAGAAAAATATTTTTAAAAGATTTGTAAACCCCTCTCTAGTTACCTCCTCTACAGGCAGGGCATCTCTGAAAGAAAGGCAGCAGCCCCAGCCAGGTGCTTACAGATAAAACTCCTGTCTCCCTGGGACCAAGCACCTGGGATAAGGGTCAGTTGTGGGCACAGCTTCAGCAAACCTAAACGTTCCTGCCTGAGGGCTCTGAAAAGAGCAGTGGATCTCCCAGCACAGCGCTGGAGCTCTGCTAAGGGACAGACTGCCTCCTCAAGTGGGTCCCTGACCCCTGTGCCTCCTAACTTGGAGTACATCCCAGCAGGGGTTGAAAGACACCTGATATAGAAGAGCTCTGGCTGGCATCTGGCAGGTTCCCCTCTGGGACAAAGCTTCCAGAGGAAGAAACAGGCAGTAATCTTTGTTGTTCTGCAGCCTCCACTGCTGATACTCAGGCAACCAGGGTCTGGAGCAAACTCCAGCAGAACTGCAGAAGAGGGGCCTGACTGTTAGAATGAAAACTAACAAACAGAAAGGAATAGCATCGACATCATAAAAAATAACATCTACAAAAAAAAAACCCATCCAAAGGCTACCAACGTCAAAGACAGAAGGTAGATAAATCCAAAAAGATGAGGAAAAACCAGCACAAAAAAGCTGAAAATTCCAGAAGCCAGAACACAGCTTCTCTTCCAAAGGATCATAACTCCTCATAAGCAAAGAGACAAAACTGTGTGGAGAATGAGTTTGACAAATTGACAGAAGTAGGTTTCAGAATGTGGGTAATAAAAAACTCCTCTGAGCTAAAGGAACATGTTCTAACTGAATGCAAGGAAGTTAAGAACCTTGAAAAACAGGTTAGAGGAATTTCTAACTAGAATAACCAGTTTAGAGAAGAACATAAATTACCTCAAGGAGCTGAAAAACATAGCATGAAAACTTCATGAAGCATACACAATTATCTGCCAAATCAATCAGGCAGAAGAAAGAATATCACAGATTGAAGCTCAACTTAATGAAATAAAGCATGAAGACAAGATTACAGAAAAAAAAAAAAATGAAAAGGAATGAACAAAGCCTCCAACAAAACGGGACTGTGTGTAAAGACCCAACCTACATTAGATTGGTGTACGTGACAATGATGGGAGAATGGAACCAAGTTGGAAAACACTTTTCAGGATATCATCCAGGAGAACTTCCCCAACCTAGCAAGACAGGCCAACATTCAAATTCAGGAAATACAGAGAACACCACAAAGATACTTCTTGAGACGAGCAACCCCAAGACACATAATCATCAAATTCACCAAGGTTGAAATGAAGGAAAAAATGTTAAGGGCAGCCAGAGAGAAAGGTTGGGGTTACCTACAAAGGGAAGCTCATCAGACTACCAGTGGATCTCTGTACAGAAACTCTACAAGCCAGAAAAAAGTGAGGGCCAATATTCAATATTCTTATAGAAAAGAATTTTCAACCCAGAATTTCATATCCAGCGAAAGTAGGGTTCATAAGCAAAGGAGAAATAAAATCCTTTACAGACAAGCAAATTCTAAGAGAGTTTGTTATCACCAGGCCTGCCTTGCAAGAGCTCCTGAAGGAAGCACTAAACATGGAAAGGAAAAACTGCTACTAGCCACTGGAAAAACATAGCAAATTACAAAGACCATGAATACTCTGAAGAAACTGCCTCAACTAAGCTGCAATATAACCAGCTGACATCATAATGGCAGGATCAAATTCACACATAACAATATTAATCTTAAACGTAAATGAGCTAAATTTCCCAATTAAGAGATACAGACTGGCAAATTAGAGTCAACACCCATCAGTGTACTGTATTTAGGAGACCCATCTCAGTGCAAAGACATAATTAGGCTCGAAATAAAGGGATGGAGGAATATTTACGAAACAAATTGAAAGCAAAAAAAAAGCAGAGGTTGCAATACTAGTCTCTGATAAAACAGACTTTAAACCAATAATGATAAAGAAAAGATAAAGAAAGGCATTACATAATAGTAAAGGGATCGATGCAACTAGAATAGCTAGCTATCCTAAATATACATGCACCCAATAGAGGAGCACCCAGATTCATAAAGCAAGTTCTTACAGACCTACAAAGAGACTTAGACTCCTACACAAAAATAGTGGGAGATTTTAACATCCCACTGTCAATATTAGACGAATCGCCAAGACAGAAAATTAACAAGGATATTCAGGACTTAGCTCAGCTCCAGATCAAGCAGACCTTGTAGACATCTACAGAACTTTCCACCCAAAATTAACAGAATATACGTTCTACTTAGCACCACATCACACTTATTCTAAAATTGACCATATAATTAGAAGCAAAATACTCCTCAGCAAATGCAAAAGAATGGAAATAATAACAAACTGTCTCTCAGAACACAGTGCAATCAAATTGGAACTCAGGATTAAGAAAGTGATACAAAGCCACACAAGGACACAGAAACTGAACAACCTGCTCTGAAATAACGTATTTATTTACAGGGTAAATAGCAAAATTAAAGCAGAAATAAGTGTTTTGAAACCAATAAGAACAAAGATGCAACATACCAGAATCTCTGGGTCACAGCTAAAGCAGTGTTTAGAGGGAAATTTGTAGCACCAAATGCCCACAGGAGAAAGTGGGAAAGATCTAAAATTGAAACCCTACAGACATCCCCAAACTATGGCCCACGGGCCACATGCGGCCCCCTGAGGCCATTTATCTGGCCCCCCCCATCACACTTCAGGAAGGGGCACCTCTTTCATTGGTGGTCAGTGAGAGGAGTACAGTATGTGGTGGCCCTCCAACTGTCTGAGGGACAGTGAACTGGCCCCCTGTGTAAAAAGTTTGGGGATGCCTGCCCTAACATCACAATTAAAAGAACTAGAGAAACTGGGAATGGCAGTTGATTCTTGATTTGGCTCTCTTTAAGTCTGTTATTGTTGTATAGGAATGCTTGTGATTTTTGCACATTGATTTTGTATCCTGAGACTTGGCTGAAGTTGCTTATCAGTTTCAGGAGATTTTGGGCTGAGACAATGGGGTCTTCTAGATATACAATCATGTCATCTGCAAATAGAGACAATTTGACTTCCTCCTTTCCTAATTGAATATCCTTTATTTCTTTTTCTTGCCTGATTGCTTTGGCTAGAACTTCCAATACTATATTGAATAGGAGTGGTGAGAGAGAGCATCCTTGTTTAGTGCCAGATTTCAAAGGGAATGTGTCCAGTTTTTTCCCATTCAGTATGATATTGGCTGTTGGTTTGTCACAAATAGCTTTTATTATTTTGAGATATGTTCCATCAGTACCTAGTTTATTGAGGGTTTTTAGCATAAAGGGCTGTTGAATTTTGACAAAGGCCTTCTCTGCATCAATTGAGATAATCATGTTGGTTTTGTCTATGGTTCCATTTATGTGGTGAATTACGTTTTTTGACTTGCTTATGTTGAACAAGCCTTGAATCCCTGGGATGAAGCCTGCTTGATCATGGTGGATAAGCTTTTTGATGTGCTGTTGCACTCAGTTTGCCAATATTTTACTGAAGATTTTTGTGTCTATGTTCATCATGGATATTGGCCTGAAATTTTCTTTTCTTGCTGAGTCTCTGCCGGGTTTTGGAATCAGGATGATGTTGGTCTCCTAAAATGATTTGGGAAGGATTCCATCTATTTTTGGATTGTTTGAAATAGTTTCAGAAGGAATGCTACCAGCTCCTCTTCATATGTCTGGTAGAATTCAGCTGTGAACCCATCTGGACCTGGGCTTTTTTGGGTGGTAGGCTCTTAATTGCTGCCTCAACTTCAGACCTTGTTATTGGTCTATTCAGGGTTTTGACTTCTTCCTGGTTTAGGCTTGGGAGGATGCAAGTGTCCAGGAATTTATCCATTTCTTCCATGTTTACTAGTTTATGTGCCTAAAGTTGTTTGTAATAATCTCTGATGATGGTTTGTATTTCTATGGAATCTGTGGTGATATCCCCTTTATTGTTTTTTTTTTATTGCATATATTTGATTCTTCTCTCTTTTCTTTTTTATTAATCTGGCTAGTAGTCTATTTTGTTGATCTTTTTGAAAAACCACCTCCTGGACTTACTGATTTTTTGAAGGGTTTTTTTGTGTCTCTATCTCCTTCAGTTCTGCTCTGATCTTAGTTAGTATTTCTTGTCTTCTGCTAGGTTTTGAGGGTTTTTTTTTTTTTTTTTTTTTTTTTTTTTTTTTTATCAATGTGCAAAATCACAAGCATTCCTATACACCAATAACAAACTTAAAGAGAGCCAAATCAAGAATGAACTGCCATTCACAATTGCTACCAAGAGAATAAAATACCTAGGAATAGAACTAACAAGTAACGTAACAGACCTCTTCATGGAGAGCTACAAATCACAGCTCAATGAAATAAGACAAGACACAAAGAGATGAAGAAACATTCTATATTCATGGTTAGTAAGAATTAATATCGTGAAAATGGCCATACTGCCTGAATTAATTTACAGATTCAACACTATCCCCAACAGGCTACCAATGACCTTCTTTGTAGAACTGGAAAAAAATACCTTAAACTTTATATGGAACCAAAAGAGAGCCTGCATAGCCAACTCAATTCTAAGCAAAAAGAATAAAGCGGGAGTCATCACACTACCGGACTTCAAACTATACTACAAGGCTACAGTAATCAAAACAACACGGTACTGGTACCAAAACAGAGATATAGACCAATGGAACAGAACAGAGCCCTCAGAGGCAACACAACACATCTACAATCATCCAATCTTTGACAAACCTGGCAAAAACAAGCAATGGTGAAAGGATTCCCTGTTTAATAAATGGTGTTGGGAAAACTGGTTAGCTATGTGCAGAAAGCAGAAACTAGACCCCTTCCTGACACCTTACACTAAAATTAACTCCAGATGGATTAAAGACTTAAACATCAGACCTAACACCATAAAAACCCTAGAAGAAAATCGGCAAAACCATTTAGGACATAGACGTAGGCAAGGACTTCATGACCAAAACACCAAAAGCCTTGGCAACAAAAGCCAAAATAGACAAATGGAACCTAATCAAACTCCACAGCTTCTGCACAGCAAAAGAAACAGTGATTAGAGTGAATCAGCAATCAACAAAATGGGAAAAAAAAATTGCAGTTTACCCATCTGACAAAAGGCTGATATCCAGAATTTACAAAGAACTAAAACAGATTTACAAGAAAAATACAAGCCCATTCAAAAGTGGGTGTAATATATGAACACTTTTCAAAAGAAGACATATTTGAGGCCAACACACATATGAAAAAATGCTGATCATCACTGGTCATTAGAGAAATGCAAATCAAAACCACATTGAGATACCATCTCACACCAGTTAGAATGGCGATCATGAAAAAATCTGGAGACAACAGATGCTGGAGAGGATGTGGACAAATAGGAACACTTTTACACTGTTGGTGGGAGTGTAAATTAGTTCAAATATTGTGTAAGACAGTGTGGAGATTCCTCAAGGACCTAGAAATAGAAATTCCAATTGATCCAGCAATCCCTTTACTGGGTATATATCCAAAGGATTATAAATCATTCTACCATAAGGGCACATGCACATGAATGTTCATTGCAGCACTGTTTACAATAACAAAGACCTGGAATCAACCCAAATTCCCATCAATGATAGACTGAACAGGGAAAATGTGGCACATATACACCATGGAATATTATGCAGTCATCAAAAATGATGAGTTTGTGTCCTTTGTAGGGACATGGATGAACCTGGAAACCATCATTCTCAGCAAACTGACACAAGAACAGAAAATCAAACATTGCATGTTCTCACTCATAGGCAGGTGCTGAACAATAAGAACACGTGGACACAGGGAGGGGAGCATCATACACTGGGGTCTGTTGGGGGGAAATAGGGGAAGGACAGTGTGGGGTGGGGAGTTGGGGAGAGACAGCATGGGGAGAAATGCCAGAAATAGGTGATGAGGAGGAAGGCAGAAAATCACACTGCTATGTGTGTACCTATGCAACAATCTTGCATGTTCTTTACATGTATCCCTAAACCTAAAATGCAATAAAAAAATTAAAATTAAAAAAAAAGAACTAGAGAAACAAGAACAAACAATTTCAAAATCTCTCAGATGACAGTAAATAACTAAGATCAGAGCAGAACTAAAGGAGATAGAGACACAAAAAAACCCTCAAAAAATCATGAATCCAGGAACTGGTCTTTTGAAAAGAAATAGATACATGGCTAGGCAGTCTAATGAAAAAGAAAAGAGAGAAGAATCATGTAGACATAATAAAAAATAATAAAGGGGGTATCACCACTGATCCCATAGAAATACAAACTACCATCAGAGAATACTATAAACACCTCTATGCAAATAAACCAGAAAATTTAGAAGACACATACATTTTCTCCAGACTAAAACAGGTAGAAATCAAATCCCTGAATTGACCAATAAAAAAGTTCTGAAATGTAGGCAGTAATTAATAGCCTCCCAACAAAAAAGAGACGAGGACTAAACAGATTCACAATCAAATTCTACCAGAGAGACAAAGAACTGGTACCATGCCTTCTGAAAAAGGATTTCTATTCCCAACAATAGAAAAAGAGGAATTGCTCCCTAACTCATTTTATGAGGCCAGCATCATCCTGATATCAAAACCTGGCAGAGGCATAACAAAAAAAGAAAATGTTAGGTTAATATCACTGATGAACACTTATGTGAAAATCTTCAATAAAATACTGGCAAACCGAATCTAGCAGCACATCCAAAAGCTTATCCACCATGATCAAGTCAGCTTCATCCGTGGAATGCAAGGCTGGTTCAACATATGCAAATCAATAAATGTAATCCATCACATAAACAGAACCAATGTCAAAAAGTGCATGATTATCTCAATAGATGCAGAAAAGACCTTTGACAAAATTCAACAACTCTTCATGCTAAAAACTCTTTATACTCTATGTACTGAAAGATCATATCTCAAAATAATAAGAGCTACTTGTGACAACCTCACAGTTAATATTATACAGAATGGGCAAAAGCTGGAGGCATTTCCTTTGAAAACCAGCAAAAGACAAGGATTGTCCTTTCTCACCACCCCTATTCAACATAATATTGGAAATTCTGGCCAGGGCAATGAGGCAAGAGAAAAAAAAAAAACAAAGGGTATTCAAATAGGAAGAGAGAAAGTCAAACAGTCTCTCTTTGCAGATTCACTGTATATTTAGAAAACCCCATTTTCTCAGCCCACAATCTCCTTAAGCTGATAAGTAACTTCAACAAAGTCTCAAGATACAAAACCAATATGTAAAAATCATAAGCATTTTTATATTCAAAAATATACAGAGAGCCAAATCATGAGTAAACCTCCATTCATAATTGCTACAAAGAGAATAAAATACCTAGGAATACAACTTACAAGGGATTTCAAGGATCTCTTCAAGGAGAACCACAAACCACTGCTCAAGGAAATAAGAGAGGACACAAACAAATTGAAAAATATTCAATGCTCATGGATAGGAAGAATCAATAGCATGAAAATGGCCATACTGCCCAAAGTAATTTATAGATTAAATGCTACCCCCATCAAGCTACCATTGACTTTCTTCACAGAATTGAAAAAAAAAAAAAAAAAGACTTTAAATTTCATGTGGAACCAAAAAAGATCCCATATAGCCAAGAAATTCCTAAGCAAAAAGAATAAAGCTGGAGGCATCATGCTACTTGACTTTATACTTCAAGACTACAGTAACCAAATCAGGATGGTACGGGTACCAAAATAGATATATAGACCAGTGGAACAGAACAAAAGGCTCTCTCAGAAATAACGTCACCCATCTACAACCATCTGATCTTTGACAAACCTGACAAAATACAGCAATGGGGAAAGGATTCCCTATTTAACAAATGGTGTTGGGAAAACTAGCTAGCCATATACAGAAAACTAAAACTGGACGATTTTCTTATACCTTATTCAAAAATTAACTCAAGATGGATCAGTGACATAAACATAAGACCTAAAACCATAAACATCCTCGAAGAAAACCTAGGCAATATGATTCAGGACATAGTCATGGGCAAAGGCTTCATGACGTAAACAACAAAAGCAATGACAACAAAAGCCAGAATTGACAAATGGAATCTAATTAAACTAAAGAGCTCTGCACAGGAAAAGAAACTATCATCAGAGTGAACAGGCAACCCACAGAATGGGAGAAAAATTTTGCAATTTATCCATCTGACAAAGGGCTGATATCCAGAATTTACAAGGAACTTAAACAAATTTATAAGGGGAAAAAAAAAATCAAGAAGTGGACAAAGAATATGAACCGATATTCTAAAATAAGTAGAGAGATACGTGCTGTTTGTAAGTTAATATACTCCATATTATTATAATATCAATTCTGCCTACATTCATCTACAGACTAAAAACAGTCTCAGCAAAATCCCAGTGGACACTTGTATAGAAATTGGCATATCAAAATGCAAGGGTCCTAGAAAAACTGACAACTGTAAAACAGAAAAAAAACATTAAATGACAAAAACAACCTCCTTTCATGGTTTTTTTTATAAAGCTACACAAAATGTATTTTTGTAGACATAGACAAATAGTGAATGGGAGTAAAAAGATGTCCAGAGATAGATTCATACATGCAACAAAAGTATATAAATAATTCAATGGAGAAATGGTAGTCATTTCAACAAAAAAATGTTGAAAATAAGATATTACCAAATACAAAAAAAGAAAAGAACTTTGATCCATACCACACACCATCTACATTAACTTAAAATTGATCATAGATCTATATTTATATCTATGATATAAAATAAATACAATACTGCCTTGAATTAGGCAGCAAAATATTCATCCATTATAAAAGTTGATAAATTACATTTCATTAAAATGAAGAACTTTCATTTACTGAAGGTCAGTTTAAAGGAATATAAATTCAAGCCATTGACTGGTAGAAAAAAAGAATTGTGAAGCATGTATCAGAAAAAGAATTGCATCCAGCATAACCAAATTCAATAATGAAGAAGCAACCCTTCTAACAGTCAGGCCCCTCTGCTGCAGGTCTGCTGGAGTTTGCTGGAGGTCCACTCCAGACCCTGCTTGCCTGGAAGTCAACTGGCGGTGCTGCAGAATAGCAAAGATTGCTGCCTGTTCCTTCCTCTGATACCAAAAGGGTACCTCCCAGCTGTCAGCCAGAACTCTCCTGTATGATGTGTCTCCCAGTTAGGATGGGGTAGGGATAAGGGAGCCACGTGAGGAGGCTGCTTGTCCCTTAGGGGAGCTCAAGCACTGTGCTGGGGGATCAGTCGCTCCCTTCAGGGCTGCCGGGCAGGGATGTTTAAGTTTGCTGATGTGGAACCCAAACTGCCCCTTTTCCCAGGTGCTCTGTACCAGGAAGGTGGGGGCTTTATTTATAAGTCCCTGACCAACTGCTGCCTTTTTTTCAGAGATGCCCTGTCCAGCATGAAGAGAGTCTAGTTACAGTCTGCCCACAGAGGCCTTGCTGAGCTGCCATCAGCCCTGCCCAGTTTCTGTGTAAACTTCCCAGCGACTGCTTACACAAGCGAGTTTAGAACAGCCTGTCCGAGCCTCAGTAATAGTGAATGCCCCTGCCCTGCACTGAGCTCCAATGTCTCAGGTCAAGCTCAGATTGCTGTGCTGGCTGCGGGAATTTCAAGTCAGCGGATCTTAGCTTGCTGGTCTTCATGGGGGTGGGACCCACTAAGCCAGAGCACTTGGCTTCCTGGCTTCGGCCCCCTTTTTACAGGGAAATGACCAGTTCTGTCTCGCCGGCATTCCAGGTACCACTGGAGTATGAGAAAAAAAAAAAAAAAAACTGCTGTGGCTAAATTGGCCACCCAGTTTTGTGCCGGAAACCTGGGCACTGATACTGCAGGCACTGGAGGTAATCTCTTTGTCTGCAGTTTGTCAAGACCATGGAAAAGAATACATTTATTCAGTCAATAAACATAAAAAAATGCTCTTCATCACTGATCATTAGAGAAATACAAATCAAAACCACAATGAGATACCATTTCATACCAGTTAGAATGGTGATCATTAAAAAGTCAGTAAGCAACAGATACTAGAGAAGATGTGGAGAAATAGAAATACTTTTACACTGTTGGTGGGAGTGTAAATTAGTTCAACCATTGTTGAAGACAGTGTGGTGATTCTTCAAGAACCTAGAACCAGAAACACCATTTGACTCAGCAATCCCATTACTGGGTATATACCCAAAGGATTATAAAACATTCTATTATAAAGACACATGCACATGTATGTTTATTGTAGCACTATTCACAATAGCAAAGACTTGGAACCAACCCAAATGCCTATCAGTGGTAGACTGAATAAAGAAAATGTGGTATATATACACTATGGAATACTATGCAGCCATGAAAAAGGATGAGTTCATGTCCTTTGCAGGGATATGGATGAAGCTGGAAACCATCATTCTTAGCAAACTAACACGAGAACAGAAAACCAAACACCACATGTTTCACTCATAGGTGGGAGTTAACAATGAGAACACACAGACACAGGGAGGGGAACATCACACACCAGGGCCTTTCGCAGGGGGTGGGGCAGGGGAGTGACTGCATTAGGAGAAATGCCTAATGTAGATGATGGGTTAATGGGTGAAGCAACCCACCATGGCATGTGTATACCTATATAACAAACCTGCACGTTCTGCTCATTTGTCCCAGAACTTGAAGTACAATTTTAAAAAAAGAAAAAAAATGTAAAAGAAAAAAAATTATAAAATCAAAAGTTTAGTCGAGTGGCACCTGGAACACCAGTGAGACAGAACTGCTCATTCAAGCGAGCTGGCTTGGTGGGTCCCACCCCCAGGAAAACTGGCAAGCTAATCTCCCCTGGCTTGAAATTCTTGCAGCCAGCACAGCAGTCTGAGCTGGACCTAGGACATTAGAGCTTGGTGAGGGGAGGGGCACCTGTCATTGCTGAGGCTCCACTAGGTGGTTTCAACATTGCCTGTGTAAAAAAAAAGCCACTGGAAAGTTTACACAAAAGCTGGGCAGAGCCCAGCATGGCAGCTCAGCAAGACCTCTGCAGGCAGACTGTCAAATAGATTCCCTTCTTGCTGGGCAGGACATCTCAGAAAAAAAAAGAGACAACAGCCGTCAGGATTTACAAATGCCCATCAGTGACAGACTGGATACAGAAACTATGACAAATATACACCACGGAATACTATGCAGCCATAAAAAAAGAAGATTTCATATCCTGTGCAGGGACCTGGATAAAACTGGAAATCATCAATCTCAGCAAACTGACACAGGAACAGAAAACCAGGCACCATGTGTTCTCACTCATAATTGAATGTTGAACAACGAGAACACATGGACACAAGCAGGGGAACATCACACACCGGAGCCTGGGGGGTGAGGGGCTAAGGGAAGAATAGTAGGGGGTGGGGGGAGTTGGGGGAATAGCATTAGGAAAAATACTTAATGCAGATGATGGGCCAATGGATGCAGCAAACCACCACCGTGGTACTTGTATACCTATGTAACAAACCTGCACGATCTGCATATGTACCCCAGACCTTAATGTATAATAAATAAATTTTTAAAAAGAAAAATTCCAGTAAAATATAAACAAAGACAAATATGTAAATGGACAATTCCTCAACGACTGTATATGGGTGGCAAATAAACATGTGACAAATGTTTGAAGTCATTAGCTATGGGGGAATATAAAAATCAAAATGAGATACTACTGCTCACTTGAATAGTTAAAATTAAAGAGATTGACTGCACTAAGTATTGGTGAGAATGTGGAGCAATTGGAACCTTCGTACATACTGGTGGAAATGTTAAAATCATGCAACTACTTTGAACAATCTGTCAGTTTCTTAAATATCAAACATTTACCTTCTGTATGGTCAACGATTACTCTTCTAGATATTTACTCAAGAGAAATGAAAGCCTGTGGCTATCCGATGATGTAAAAGTGTGTACGTGTGTCCTCGCATACATATTTGTATAAATATAATATTCCAGGGTTGGAAACAATCCAAAATGGCAATTATGAGGTGGGTGGATAAGAAAATTGTTATA
Organism: Saimiri boliviensis; assembly: GCF_048565385.1. NCBI lineage: Eukaryota > Metazoa > Chordata > Mammalia > Primates > Cebidae > Saimiri > Saimiri boliviensis. Next base: position 275,013,335 of record NC_133449.1, on the reverse strand, counting down.
TTTTTATATATTGAAGCGCTATTTAGCTATTAAAGGAAGAAAACTATTCATGCACTCAACAAGAGTGAACACACAGGATTCATTTACATAGAATTCTAGAAAATCCAGTCGATTGTCTGGGCTCAGTAGCTTACTCCTGTAATCCCAGAACTTTGGGAGGCCTAGGCAGGTTGATCATCTGAGGTTGGGAGTTCAAGATCACCCTGACCAACATTGAGAAACCCCATCTGTATTAAAAATGCAAAAAAAAAAAAAAAAACAACTATTCATGCACTCAAATATTAGATGGGCATGGTGGTGCATGCCTGTAATCCCAGCTACTGGGAAGGCTGAGGCAGGAGAATCACTCGAATTTAGAAGGCAAAGGTGGCGGTGAACCAGATCGCACGATTCCACTCCAGCCTGGGCAACCAGAGCAAGACTTCATCTCAAAAATAAAAAAAAAAAAAAAAAAAAGAAAGAAAAGAAAAAAGAAAGAAGGAAAGAAGAAAGAAAGAAAGAAAGAAAGAAAGAAAGAAAGAAAGAAAGAAAGAAAGAAGAAAGAAGGGAGTCAAGGAGGGAAGGAAGGAGGGAAGGAGGGAAGAAGGGAGGAAGGGAAGGAGGGAGGGAGGGTGAGAAGGAAGGAGGCAAGGGAAGGAAGGGAAGGAAGGGAAGAAAGGAAGGAAGAAAGGAAGGAAGGAAGGGAAAGAAAAGAAAAGAAAATCTATTGAAAGAAAGCAGATCAGTGTTATACTTGTATACTTTACATTTGTGCCATTTACTGCAGGTCAATTACACCTCAATGATGCAATTAAAAGAATGGAAATAAAACCATAGTTTCCTAAGATAATATGTATAGCATTTATGAAATTCCATTTTGTAGTCCTGGAAAATAATTGGACCAAAGTCGTAGGGACAAAAGCTATATTTGCTTCCTATATAATTTTGCCCTTGAGAGTTTTGCTTGGTACCACTGAGATCAGCTGAATTTGTCTACAAATGAAGAGCATCATATTAATTACTTCTACCTCATAATCAAGTCACAGAGAAATCACATACTGTATATTTGATAACAAATTGGATTTCTACTAAGATGTCCGCAAATTATTTGCACTGTGTCCTTGGGAAAATTACTTGAATTTTTTTTTATCTCAGTTTATTCTTCTGTAAAATTGGAGTGGCGATAATTGTGCCTGTCTTAAAAAAATTGTGATGAAGCCTAAATGAGCCAATAAATATAAACTTCTAAACAGTTTCCACTTCAGAGCAAGAGCTAAATACATGATGAACACTATATTGTGGAAGAAAGAGCAGACAAAATGTTTACGACAGTCTAGATGCTATAATTTGACTAAAGAACATATATGTTGTAGCTTATGTAGGGCTTACTGAGAAGATGAAAACATTTGTTCAGAGAGGAATGCTGAAGAACTGACAAAGCTTCATGGGACCCCTGATCTGAATAAATGAACAAATACCCTTGGTGACGGAAGGGGAATCATTCTTTTTGTGAGGTACCCAACATTTATTGAATTCCTAATATGCACATATGCTAGATGGATGAAGAAAAGACACATGTATTATTATAAATATTTGGTCTCATTCAGACTCAAAAATATTCAATTGTCCAGCAATAACATGGTTCATTATCTAAGTTGATATAATGTCATTGTTTACAACTTTCTGATAATGTGTGATTGCATTGAAAAAAGTTACAATGTGTTACTTTTAAAATGAATGTAGGATTTCAATCATAAACATTTGGTGCAACAAATGCTAAGGAGAAATAAAGGAATAACCAACATTGATGACTTTTTCTTGAAACACGACAAAAACTGTCAATAACAGACACTTACTGAGCTTTTGTAGCTACTGGTATGAACAGCCCCTTATCCTTAAAAAAAAAAAAATGGATGAATGCTTATTTCCATCTCAGTACTGCAGAAAACTTAAAAATAATTTGTACTTTTATCTAATAGGCCTGCATACAAGAGACACCAACACCAAGCAGTCATATACCATTTCAATGAAACACAAATCTACATTGCTTTGGATATGAACATGCTAGTACATATACCTTGATCATTGGGAAACTAGATTACTTCTTCATTGTTTCAAGAATTTTACTTTAAGCAACGTGAAAATTTTAAACATTTTATGTATACTGATAAAAATTCTGCCAGAGTAAAATAATCTCCAATATTAACAAGAAGTCATGTTTCAAAAATGATGTTAAACAATATACAAAATGCATAATTTGGTACTAATAATTTATTTTTTAAAAACAGATGAACAGGGAATCATAATGGAATAAACCTAAAGCTAATCCAAATTTTCAAGCTAATATCAGCTTAGGGCATTAACTACAGATTGGATTTTATGGACTGTTTCTTAATTACAAAGGTTAACATGTTTAATAATATATTAATCTGACCAACAAATTAAATCATCATTAAAATATATTTAGTGCAACAAATTGCTTTGTGAATTAACATATTTGGAAAGTCCTAAAGTGAAAATTAAGTAGTTATATATTTAGTATTGTGATTATTAATTTGCTGTGTGTAAAGGACATGAAATTAATTTAACCACTTATTTTCCCTAATTAAATTTTAAGCAAAGTAGAATTTTAGGTAATTTATTAGCCATATGTTTAATAGGTTAATGTATTGTCCATTTCTTCAGCTGTCAATATTTTCCTCCACACATCCACCTATCATTATCCACCCCATGCGTAAATTTCTATATGAGCCAACTACATTTAAATTCCCCTTTGAACAAACAATACATAAGATTTATTTATGTTTCTGGCATATTTAAAACCTATAAAATGGTAAAAAGTCATTTGAAATTTTGAAAGATATTATACTATACAAATTAATACTTTTATCTTTCTTATTGACTTAAATGTCATCCATTTAGCAATACTCTGTGTTTTGGGAATATAACTGACATAATATTATTTTAAAATGTTGATATGTATTAGGCCTTAGTGGATACAGAGAGGGGGTTATCACACATTGCGGGGAGGGGAACTAGGTCAGGGATAGCATCGTGAGCAAATACCTAATATAGATGACGAGTTGATGGGTGCAGGAAACCACAATGGCACATGTATACCCAGGCAACAAACCTGCACCTTCTGCACATGTATCCCAGAACTTAAAGTCTATATATATACATACATACATACACACACACACACACACACACACACATATATGAACAGTATTCAAAAGAAAATATTTCATCATTCTAGGATAACATATTTTTTCTAATTTATTTATTTCATTATTTTTTTGAACTTTTATTTAACCAAGAGAGACAATGAGACAAGAACTACACCAATGATAAAGGAATTAAAATCATCGACTCTGGACTTAAACTTCCTGGTTCTTAAACCCAGCTTTCTAATAAACATTGGGCAAATAATTTAAGTACTAGGTGCCTCAGTTTTATTATCTCCAGAAAAATACTATAATACTATCTACCTTGTACCCAGAGCATATCAAAGACAGCCAAGCTAAGAATTTGTGCTCTGGAAGAGTTTGATACTATTACTATGCTTGATTATACATTGTGCAACCTTTATTTTCCCACATAGTTTGTAAAGAGTGAGATTATTATATTTCTTTTTTTCTTTATGATAGGTTATTATAGTTCTAAAAACATAAATATTTTCAAAGCACTTACTTTATTAAATTGTTCCTAGCATCTGGGTCGTATGCCGTAACCTGTCCAATGATGCTGCCCTCCTTTACGTCTTCATCTACTTCTATCAAGTAAGAGACTTTACTGAACACAGGAGGCTCATCTATATCTTCCACAGATATTTTGACCACAGCCGTGTCTTTGAAAGGTCCCAGGTGTAAGAATCGTGGATCAGGGTGAGTGTTGCTGGCATCCACTCTTAAAGTGTAGAGCATTTTATTTTCAAAATCTAAATTCTGAAGTTAAATGAAAGAAATTAGTATAATTCAGAAGATATGACAATGGAGGATGATTGCAAATTTTAATAGCCAGCAATCCTAAATATACCAACAATTTTGTTTAAATAACTTTCTCAATTATTGCTTCATATGCATATAAAATAAATTTTAAGTATTTGTTTCACCATATACTTATTTATAGAGGGTTAATTTACTATAATGGAATACACATTAAGATTGAGTCTCACTTAGTAGTATACTTACATTTTTTGGTGACAGGTAAATGAAGTACTATCTAATGTATTTATAAATTATGTATTGTCAGTACTAAAGTTATACTGTTACAGTCAGAGGAAAAATATAATAAAATAGAAGTATAAAATAAAAGTTATTTCTATTTTATTAAAAAATTTAAGCACTTGTGGAAAGTAAGATATAAATAAAAAGTGAAATAAGAACAATATGAACTGATCAACATGGAGCTGTATTATTAGATGTAAAGATTCAGAATGTTCTCCCACACTGCATTGAAAATCGCGGCAACCAACAGAAAACACAAAGTATCTTCAAGTTTCATTTATTTAAATAGATCATCACACTCACAATGGAAGTATTTTGAAAAGTGCATGAAATAATGATAGCTGCATGTCTATTTTTTCCTCTATGGAGAAATGTAAAACAAGTACCTTTAAGTTTATCTAATTTTAATTTGACTGTTGTCTAGTGTAAGCATGAGCCGCTGAGGTTTATAAGTGCCAGTGATGAAGACATTTAACTTGTTTGAAGTGAGATCAGCACTATTCCCACTTATCTTAAGGATAGACAGCATGTAAAAGATGGGAGAAAATAAATCCCAGGCTTTTCTTCCCTTTACTGAAAAGCAAAAATAAATCATAAAGCACTCAATGAAAAAATGAAGACAGTGAAAAGAAACCTGTTTGACAGTTATAATCCCTTCCTGTGTATCCTTGTCAGTGATGACATCGAACATGTCTGCACCATCTCCTTCAGCAATGCTATATTCCATCTCTGCATTTTGCCCCACGTCAGGGTCATTGGCTTTTATCCTTCCAAGATGAGTTCCAAGAGGTACAGACTCAGGAGAATTAAATTGATACGTACCTATAAGTTAAGTAAGAACTGTTTTGACATTTCATCTTTAGATAACATTATTTCATTACCTCTGCATTTTTCACTTAAACATATTTATTTTAAATAGAGTTTTTATACTATTGAATTGTAAGCTGTCAAAAATTATATATTTATTAAGTTGGAAAAATAATTTATAACAGCAGAACACTCTCATTTTGTAAAGGAGAAGTGTAAGTCCCCAAAACGGAGAAGATTATTTAGACTATTGATGGTAGGCATGATATACGAATCTAAAACTTTTGACTTAAAAAAATATGAAAAGCAATTATTTACTGCTCATCTGGGGCTTTCAAAATGGTCATCGCATATTTTTTACATGTATTCAATTATTTTATAAAAATGCATTTATTATTTTATTCTGAATAGGGAATGAAAAATAATGCCATACAGACCAATGCATCTTTTCTTTGCCTGTTTGTTTTTAGTTTTAATATCTTTTAGTGGGGTATGGATTTTTCTATTTTTTGTATGTCAGCCAAGCATTATATTGTATTCTTCTGTCCCTAAAAGCATTTTAATTTGTGGCTACCTATTTAAGAGACAACAGGAAAAAGAAAATTTTAATGTTAATGAAGGTCAGAAATATTTTTGAACATTTACACTGTGCTGCAGGCTATACAAGGTCAAAGGGCTTATATGCTAATTTACTTAATCCTCACACCAGTCTGAAAAGGATCAATTTACCTACACCATCTTCAGGGCCAGGCCTTAAGGAAATTACCCTGAAGATTTGGGAAAGGGAAAATGTAAAACTAATTCTTTCTGACTTCAAAGTCTATATGATTTCTGGTTTATTTGGTGGTTGAGAATTTGAGTATATAAAACCAACTGCCTGGGTTTGAATTCTTACCACCTTGCCAGTTAGTTAAATTCTTTAAACTTTGATGTCCACATCTAAGAAATAGGAATGATAATGATAGTAATCATCATAGGTCTATTTTTTGGAATACATACATTTAGCTCTGGGTCTAGTCCTTAGTATTTTATTATTACTATTGCCATTCCAAACCTTTTGTTAACATTATTATAGATAACAGAATTACAGAATGTCAAGACATTAAGAATTCATCAAGCAATACACTTTATAAAGGATTATGAATGCAGAATTTAAGTTTATGTTATTTAGGCTTATTATTTGTGTTCTTGGTAAACTTTATCTGTATCATATGAATATGTCCATCAATCAAATTTTGATAAAACATTTTAAATCTAATTGACCTGAAAAAATGTTTTATTGTATTGAGATTAGTGATAAGAATTTAAATTTCAGCTTTTAACTGAATATTTTGAGATAAGGCTCCTTACATATTTATTCACTGCAACGTAACAAATTTCAGCAGAGAATGGAAATCTTTTTCTGCAGGACATCAGCAAATGAAAAGCATCCATGGTTTAATGTCCACCCTAAAATGATGACAACTCAAAGAGTGTTAACTGATGTAATTTTCGTAACTTGGTAACAGAGATATTACCAAACTTCAATGTCTAACATACCCTCACAAACACAGTAAACCATAATTCCATGGGACACTAAGAAAATAAAAACATGATGCTAAATAAGCCGATCTGCATTGATGTTTTTAAAATATGAAGAAGTCATTCTGTTTTATGATAATGTCCACCAGAAGCATTCCGAATCCAGGTGAACAGGTTAACTTCTCCTATGGATGTCAGCCAGACTCTCCACTTGGCCATCTTAGTGCTTAAACAATAGTCTCAGCCAGGTGAGATTGCTCACACTTGTAATCCCAGCACTTTTGGAGGCTGAGGCTGGTGGATCACGAGGTCAAGAGATTGAAACCATTCTGGCCAACATGGTGAAACCCTACTCTACTAAAAATACAAAAATTAGCTGGGCGTGGTGGTGCGTACCTATCGTCCCAGCTACTCAGGAGGCTGAGGCAAGAGAATCGCTTGAAAACCAGAATCCATTAGAATTGATTTCAGAATCAATTAGAGAAGATATTGTAAGTTTTACATACAAAGTAGCTGAAGTAAGACAAGTGAAAGACACAGTATTTGAATCCATATAGCCAGACAAGAGAGCCCACAATCCTAACCAAGGAGCAGATCCAGAGGAAAATTTTAAGATGGTCATAGTGAATACCAAGAAAGGATGTCTGGAAAACTTTCTAACACTTCAAAATTAGAAAAGTTAATTAAAAAGTTGCCAGAGAAGAGTAATACTTTGTTTTCACCCATTGCATGCTCCAAAAAATGATGAAAATAATCACCATCGCTATTTGCGGGAAATTGTGATTTTTTTTTTTTTTTTTTAGAGGAATGGATTGCGGTTTTGCCATTATGCATAAACCAATAGCAAAACTACAAGTATGAAGTGTAGATGTTAAACTCTATTAGTAGTGTGTTCGAGAAGTTTTTGAACATGAGATCACTGAAACATTCCTTACTCTGTGGAAATCGAGGAGGATTGTTGTTGACATCTGTCAGCGTGATGTTGACTGTGGTGGTTCCAGAAAGGCCTCCCATCTGGCCGCCCATGTCTTTGGCCTGTATAACAACCTGGTACTGCTCTCTATTTTCTCTGCTCATGTCTGGCAATGCAGTTTTTATTATACCTTTTGAAAAAAGTTGACACAAGTTTTGCAATTAAATCACTGAATTTTAAAATTAAGCAAGACAAAACTCATTTTACAGAAGTTGATTATAACAGACATAAATGTCAGTTTATTTAAATATGCCTTTCAATCCATAATCACCTTAACATAATTCACAGAACAGGAAGAATTTTGCCATAGGCTACTGTTCATGAAATGAGTTTTGCTAAATCAATGTATTTATTTTGTTGAATACAAAAATTAACTTCAGTCAAAAATCTTTAGACAAATACAGTTGTTTAATTTTGATAATTGTCACATTCAAGTTTTGAGTATTCTCTGTACGATATAATGTGCTGAATCTCTGTGAAATTTTCTATCTAAGTATTTCAAATTTAAACCCAATGAATAAAAGTTTAAAGAGCTAAGGGTTCTAATAAGTTAAATAATAGAAAGTTTACATTTGTTTATATTCGATACAACGGGAAACAAAAAGAAACATGGAACTGAATGAATAATGGTTTAAAAATATTTTTAAAATCTCTAAGTTAATATACATCTTAATGTATTATACAATAAGAGGTCAGCCAAGATTAAATGTTGTACCTGATTCTGGGTCCACTGAAAAATATGGCTGTCCTTGCAATATGCTATAGACCACTTTGGCACTATTTCCATAGTTGGCGTCATCTGCATCAGTTGCTGTCACTTGTATAACAGATGTACCTACATGAAACCCCCCATCCCCAAACAGAGACATTTACATACTTCCAAATTTAAAACAATCTTTCTTAAAAATATGTTGCTGTCAGTGTTATGTATTAGGCAATGTTTTATGTTTGAAGAAATTTAAATACTTCCTCAAAAAAGTTACTTTTCCTTCTCATTTTCTATAACCTTAAGTGTTTCTTAATTTTTTAATCTAAGAAAAAAGTATCAAAATATATTTTTATCAGTAAGATGAATATAATGAGTCTAATTAAGTACTATATTTTTAATTGATTGAAAATATTTTAGGGGAAAACAGTCTTAAAATGAATATAAGGCACATGAAATTTATAAGTAGTACATTTACTGCTAACTGAAAACATGTATTTAGAAAACAAATCTAATATTATTTTATCCTCCTTGTGTTTTCACTCTGGTATATTTGACTGTGAATAGTTAATAAAATAAAGAGACAGTTTCTATGAAAAAACAAACCAAAATCCTGTAAAATTGACCTGCAAGATATCTTTTGTTCCCAAGATATATCTAATTATTAATGGCCTATATCTTTCTTTTAAACATAGATAATATGGTTAGTTATGATTACCCTTATTGACATGCTGCATAATATAGGTTATTTCCTGCACATTTGTAAATCAGTATTATCCAAAAGAAGATGTAAACTGTGTAATTCTGGGGCCACATGCAATATTGTAATTTAACCTTGCTATCTAATTTTATATCATAAAACTTAAATCATTTTAAACTTTGTTTCAAATATTTCAAAAGATAAAAGTGCTTTAAAAGTGGGAATAAACATAATAAAATGTATTGATGATTTTTAAAATTTTTTTGTGTGTATTTCTATAAAGATTCAAAGCATGGTTCTAACATCACCCTTAACTAAAGCCTACGAGGCATGCCCTTGGACAAACCTAGATTGTAGGACATTTTCAGTATATTTTACATAATTTCTAAAAGTTTGAGTCTGGTTCTTACATATATTTTAAAGTTTTTAAAAACAAGGAGAATTCCATCTTGACCCCACCACCCGTTTTAATAAGCCCACATACATTACACACTCAATAGCTTGTCTAATTGAATTATGGTGGAGGTTTCTCCAATGCTGTGTGTATATGTGTATGGCAATTCCAAATATATATATATATATATGGTAATTAAGATAAATACTAACAGCTTATTTCCTGTCATAATATTTGAATGTTAACACATAAATTGAGCAAAGCTTTTTAATGTTTCCTCAAAATTAATTAGCATAACTATGAGAACTTGAGTTAATTCTCTTGAGGCCCTTGTTTTCTCAGCTGTGATGAAATTGATGTGTCCTGTGAGTGGATGGAAGCACTACATATTTACTGAATTCATCCTGGCTGTAAGCTTTTATCATTAAAAAACTATCCACTCATGTGTTCACTAGATGAAAGAAAAATGATAAAGTTATTTTCATCCCCCCACACAAATCACTTTATGATGTGCAGAAGTTCAACAAAGTGGTATTTTTTAATTTACATGTAATGTCTTTTACATAACTCTATGTGATATATGTTAGAATAAGTGTGGTTTTCACAATTGGGGGTTATTGAAATATGAATTATTAAGCATTAAGAATATGCTAAAAATACAAATAGTTCATAATTTTAGGATATTTCTTGAGCTACCCATTTTATGTTTTTTTAACATCAGCATATTGTAAGATTTCAACGTGGGTACAGGTAAAAACAGTCTTCTATAGCTATTTGACTCTTTCGAATAATATTTTTGCTGTGAAATTTTAGTTTCAGTGATCAGCTCTTTCATTGGGTAGATGTTCTTTGAAGTTAAGCAAAGATGCTTCACAAAGAGGTTAATATAAACAGTAGAAATAAACTCTATGATGTGGCTAAAAAGCTAAAAGCACACATATAAAATGCTTGTTCCACCTCTCAGAACTCTGATAATACTAAGGATTGCTTTTAAACACTGGTAATCACTGATACAATATCATTGATATTTTATTTTTTAGCAAACTGAGAGACAGTATTGTGGATTATAGGAAATAAATAGTAGTTTTATTCAGAAATATAATGATTTATTACATAGTTAAAAGTAGTAATAAAATTAGATAGAAAATGGTTTATAAGTCTTTTAATAATTTTATAAATGTTTGTTTATAAAGACAAAATTAAAGAGAATACACTTGGATGTTTACATCCCTCTAAATTTTCCAAAATACATATATATACTTTTTATCTGTTCATTTTCATATTAGACAAATATAAAAATATACTAAGTAAAACATAGTGAAACTTGAATGACAAATGTATGTATTTCATCTCATATCAAAGAAATGAACTTGATTTTGAGATCATTATTTTTGCAATTCATATCTTTATGAGTTTTGCATATAATATGTCTTAATTTAAATAGAAAATATGTTAAAGAATCAAATAAGTTCACTGTAATTCTTAACTCATTATTTACTTAAATATTTAACTAATAATATTTAGGAAAAATTTCAAATACACAAAGGCTGATTCTATAATAGTAAATCATGAAGAAATGTTAAAAGCTGATAAATAAATAACTTGATGGCTACAGACTTGGGGTAACCAAAAGCACTTTTCTGGATATGTAAGAAAAACTCATCAATATAATTATTATTATAATTTAAAAATAAGAAAAGTCTAAATTACACAATGTAATCAAGCTATGTCAGTTGGTCTTACATATATGTATATTTATACATCATATTAGAGAAAGTTATATCAATTCAGGTTATTATACTATGCAAAATAAACTTTATATACAAAAGAAAAGATATCCCTCTATATATTTGTGCCTTAAATGTAAATATAAAAATGTTCTGAATCTGCTGTTCAAAATATTTAAAATATCAAATGTAAACGACCCCAAAACATAGGCCTTGTATTTATTATCTATCATTGATTAATTATATTTATATAGAAAGTTACAATGAAATATTTGTATACAAAGATTACTTAGGCAGTATAAATGTTACTAATTTAAAACTGTTTTACTGAACACAGATAATATTGAGAAAGGAAAATACGGCCTTTACTCTTCTTTAATAAACAGCAACCCTGTGGAGTGTTGATGTCAGAAAATATACTTCACAGCCCATTATGTTGTATAACATTTAAAAGCTTTTTCTCTCACACATACTTTCTCTTTGTGTATATCTATGTATATCTATCTATCATCTGTCTTTCTGTATGTCTGGAGTTGTTGATATAATGGTAAAACCAATTAAAGTGTAAAGAAACAGATTCACTCTATGAACTAGGAGAAACAAAGAAAAACGGTGAATAGTATGCTCTTTATTCTACCCTATAGCCTAAGGCCTGACTTTTGACCACTATAGAAAAGAAATTGGAATATTTTCAATATGAGAATAAGGTAATGAAATTTGTGGAAAATGAAAAACGAGGTTATTCTTCACACTTCTCTGTGAATCTGGTTTGACAGTTGGCTACTTGCTTCTGCCATAGTGTGATGACAGCCATTAATTTGAGGAGCAGGGGAAAACAGTGCCCTCAAAATAAATGTTTGTGCTGTGGGGGCCACAAATAAGAGAAGTAGGGGTGTTGTTTTCAGATATTGCAGTGGAATTGTAAGGGGGTCTATTAATTAGATGTTCAGGAATTGAAATCATGCTTTGTTAAATGTAAGTTCATTTTCCTGTTAAATGAAAACTCTTTAAGGGCAGAGTCCATATCTGGTTTATTCAACATTTTATGCTTAAAACCTAGCAGAGCATCTAGTGCAAAATCATAAGAACATTCACAGAATGCTTAATGTGGACTAGACATAGTTCTCAGTACCTAATCGGTTTTTATTACTTTATCTTCAGGGCGTATGCGGGATGTGGGCCTTGGGGCACATAAAAATTGCTAATGATCACAAACCCAGTGGGTGATAGAGCTGGCCTAGGTCTAATTCCATTCTAAATACATTTGGTAAAAAAAAAAGTTCCTTATAGATATTTTACCAAATGGCCTAACTCTCTGGTGTTACAGATACAACTGGATACAGTATTGAATTCACACATAGTAAACCTTTGGGACATGACGAATTCACTGACTGAGTTACTTTTATGGTCTGTAAAAAACTACAAAGGGATTCCTGGTTGGGGATCAAAGTGCTAGGAGGAGGACTAGATACGTTTTTGAGAGTGAAGGTAAGGAAAATTTCTAGTCATCGAGAAAGGGATGCATCCCAAATAGCCAAATTTACACAACAGGAATTTGCCTAGGAGAATTAGAAAACACGCACATGAAGAAAGTTCATAGAAAATCTTTAACCAACAGTATAATGATCACAAGAAATGAAAAATATAAAAAGTAGAAATGGAAATGGAAAATACAAAATGTTGTAAGCAAAGTATATCCCGTTATATTCAATTATATATCTTTATATAGCTTCCAGATTTTATGTTCTGATTAAAATGTGCTAATGTATTTCAGATTTTATGAGTTTATTGGAGGCAATTAAATTTAACTGAAAATGGGGTAGGGCATTTGGCACTAAGAATTTAAAGTGAAATATACCATATGATTGTGACAGACAGCAACTGAGACAGAGGGAAGCAACGAGGAAAGGAATTGGTGAGAGAGAAAAGGAAGAAACAAATACTTTAGGAAATAAAGAATGGAAATAAGGGGCAGATAAATGGAGATTACCAGAAGATAACATAGTAAAGAAGGGTAGGGCAATAATAAAGAAATCTTGTCTTATTCCATAAGACTCTGTTTTTTCACAAAGCTAATACTTGTTGCTTTCAACTCTGATTCAAATGAAATCCCTTGTACTATCTGAAAATAATTATAGAATTAAATTGTTGTGAATTATTTTACTTATAGATGTATTCTTAATTATTTGATTATATATCAGATTTAACTGTTAATATATGGATTACACAAGGCATGACAGAGTTCCTAAATATTACTTGCTAGTTTTTCTAAGTAAATTGGTTTTTTTTGCATGCATAGGTATAAAGAAAATCACACCTGCAATGATTATAATCAGTTAACATTTTATTTTCCTTTAAATTAGGTAGGAGACTTACAATAAAAGATTAACACAAGTTTAGGAAGTAAAATACGTCTACTTTTTATTTAGATATTATTTATATGGTTTTATATATATAGTGAGATATATGGTTATATACATAGTTTTATATATATTTGGTTATATATAGATATGTATGTATTAAAATGCAGGGGCTTTATCCCCTATATTCTTATTTAGATTTAATTTGAATGATAAGGGCATTTGATATAAAGTAATAAATGAGAAAGTTACTACTTTAGAGGAGTTATTCTCTTTTAATAAATTAAAAGTTTTCCAGATTACATTTTGAAAAATAAGCATAACTATTTAACAGAGAAAAATAGGCATTAAAAATGTCCAGCTATCTCTTTGATATGGTTTGGCTGTGTTCCCACCCAAATCTCATCTTGAATTGTAACTCCCACAATTCCCATGTCAATTATGGCGGCAGGTTTTTTCCCGCATAATTCTCCTGATAGTGACTGAGTCTCACGTGATCTGATGGTTTTAAAGACAGGATTTTCCCTGCACAAGTTCTCTTTCTTTGCCTTCTGCCATCCATGTAAGACATGACTTGCCCCACCTTGCCTTCTGTCATGATTGTGAGACCTCTCTACCCATGTAGAACTGTAAATCCATTAATCTCTTTTTCTTCCCAGTCTCAGGTATGACTTTATCAGCAGTATGAAAATGGACTGGTATACTCTGCATCTATTAACTTTCCTTTTTCTTTTTAAAAATAATCTAGTAGTAAGCTGATTCTGTGCAGTTTTGGTCAAGTCAGTTTAATTATTTTGGGCTCATTTTTATTTATTTATTAAAATAGGCAATTAAACCAAGTATAGTATCTTCTGCATATACATATTGTATCTAATAAAATATATTATACATTTATAGTTAAGTAATGGAAGTATATACAAAATTATAGGTGAACCAAGGTGGAAGCAAGTAATGTAATGTTAATATTAGTAATGAAGAATAACAAATGTTCTCTACAAACAAGATTAAAATTTATGTGTATTCTTAAACACTTAGTTTTTAATGCCAAAAGCTGCAGCCAGAGCCATACAGCTGCCTGCTGCTACATACTTGTCTCATTTCGTGGTAATTCTAGCCATGTAGTGAATGCAGCTGACAATGGCTCAAATCCTTGTTTTTGCAACCTAGACTAATCTGAAATTGTACTGCTTACACTTTAAAGCTTATGCAAATGAAATATAGATTGCCTAACAGAAAGAGATTTTGTACAGAAGGAGATTTTGTACAATATAAACTACAAACCATCTTTCCTACATAAACTTATGTATTGTATAATTTATTATGAATGCTGAAACCAGGATTTTAAAATACATGTGTGTATGTGTGTGTTTGTGTTTATTTCAGTCCTGATATTGTTACATACTCAACCAATATTAATAGAACCTAGTTATATTAATATTTCATATGAGACAAAGCATATTTGAATTCTGTATACAGCTGATAAATGGTAATATAAAAGTGAAATAGAATAGTCCACTGAAAATAATGTAGGAAAAAATACAGGTTATGTGTGGTTAGATATCAATAGTTTCTGATAGGGAAATAATTGTTTTTCCACAAAAGTGGGGTACTTCTTTGAAGAACTTTTGTGCATTCACATCTAAAGCAGTTATTATTAAAGTTTCTCATATTTAGATTTTTTCATTATCTTAATTACACTTTTTGTTTTTCTAGATATGTCAAATCTTTCTGAGGAAGGACAAGTGAAGGTTTTTGTACTGTAAGATTTCAAAATATCTCACAAAACAATATGTACATAAGAGAAATAGTAATATCTTATAAAAGGTACTAACTTAAAAACAGAATTACTTTAAAATAATCATCAATAGGAAGTTGATGAATATAATTTTATATGTACCTTTTTCTCACATATAAACCCACTTAAAAACCATGATAGGTGTCCAAAGTAGCCCACTGGTAAATCTATACAAACCAGTCCAGTACTTTCCATGCAACTCAGATTCTAAAAAATATAACAGGAAACATCCACTCATGTTTTATTTTAGGGCATTGTGATTTCACAGGAGTCCTGTCTAATTTGATAAATCCCTTTGGTGTTATTAGAGTGAATATCTGAAAAGGCTGTTGCAGTTCTGTTTAACTGCGTTTTCCTCAGATGGATGAGATTTCATTTGAGGTGAGAATAAATACGTTTTTAAAAACCTCTTGGTTCTTCCTACTGAAAAGCCCACATAGTTAACATTCTACATTAAACATTCAGCAAATGTGGATAAGTTTGTTTCTCCTCATATAGAAATTTAGACTGAAACATATATTAGTTATAAAAATGTCAAAATCTTACACTTAAAACTGGTTTCAAAATAATGTTCAACTAAATTGCATCAAATTTGGGAAATTGGTTGCAGATCTTATAAATTCACTTATATCACTTATTTTAGAAATATTTTATGATTTGAATCAGTTCTCATCCTCTCATTAATGAATCTAGACCTTTCATATTAATAGAGTTAAATGTAGTCATACACAGATAAAACTTTTTACAAGTGGTATCTAAAATGGTGGGCAGCAAGAAGTGAAACAATTATTTTTCAATTTGCATAAGCCAATGGTCAGTAGAAATGTGCACAAAAATAACATAAAAAGACTTGCAATCTTGTCATGATACTACCAGTTTATTTGATCTTAATTCAATTGCTTAGCCTTTCTGAATCTTCAGTTCCTAATTAACAGAACAGGGATTTAAAGTTCTATTTCTCATGCCTACCACATAAGTTGGCTGTAATGATCAAATGAGAAAACACTTCAGTAGAAATTTGCCAAATACAAGCATTAATTGTTATTCAAAATAATGCAAGCAAAATTGTCCAAAACTGCTGATACTGTCTTTATTTTTTTTTTATTTCTAGCAAAAATACATTCCACTTGACTGCTGTTTGAATGCCAGTTAAGTAGAGTTGAGGGTATTGATTGAAATAAAATGAATTAACTGCTATCAGTAATCATATTTTATACCAATTACAGCAAAACAGGAAAATTAAAATGCATAGAATTTAAAATAGAAGAGTTTGTTTAAACTAAATAGTAGTTTCCAGTTACAACTATTATCTTGAAAGAGGCCACATATCATAACCACATGTAAACAATAATTACCTGAGCAAACAAACAAATAAAAAGTTTACATGGATTAGAATATACCTACCGACTCCAGACATTTCAGGAACACTGGCAGTGTATAAGTCTTTTGTAAATTTCGGCTCATTGTCATTGATATCATGAATTTTAATGATAAATTCCGATTCCGGTTCCACCTGCCGCCCAGTTTTTCTGTCTATAGCCTTGGCACGAAGAATGTACAGAGATTTTTCTTCTCTGTCTAGTTTCTTTGCAGCATGAATGTCTCCTGTATTTTCATCTATAACAAATAGACTGCCAGCCCCATCTCCTGTTAGTATGTATTTTAAATTTCCATCTCCTTTATCTTGGTCAGTGTGAAGCTTTAGAGAGGTAGAAAAAAAGAGTTCTGTAAATATATACATTATCATTACATAAAACATAATTTTGGTGCTATGAATATATGTCCATATAACAGTTATGCAATTATTATCTTAATGATTATCTTGACTTTTACTGTGGGAGGCAGTTAAATATTTCTGTTCTTATACTCAAAATTTTTAACAGTCACATGTAGACATCATAAGAGACTAGATTTAAAGTAATGTGAAAATTTATATGTATCTGTCAAAACAAAGATATTTATCAGTAAAATGTTACAAAGATTTTGACCCCTAGTGCATTTAAAAAAAAAATTAACCTACATTTTGAGTGTAAAATATTAATTAATATTGATTACATTTAAAATGAGTAAGCTCTAAGATGTGAGGGATTTCTGAATTTATTATAATGACAAGGTTAGAGTAGATACCTTAATTTTTAACTGATTTTATTCCCCTTCAGGATAGATTATCCCCTTATCTGTGGGGGATACATTTCATAAGCGGATTCCTGAAACTGTGGATAGTACTGAATCCTGTATATACTATGTTTTTTCCTATACATACCTTTCTATGATAAAGTTTGATTTCTAATTTAGGCACAATAAGAGATATGCAACAGTAACTAATGATAAAATGGAATAATTATAACCATATACTGTAATGAAAGTTATGTGAATGATCTCTCGCTCTCTCTCAAAATATCTTATTGTTATTTACCATGGGTAATTGAAACCTCAGAAAGTAAAACCATGATTAAGGGGGAATTATGGAATTAGTTATAATATTCTTTGTAGAAACACAAGCTCTGTTTAAAAGAGACTAATGAGAGAGAGAGAGAGAGATTTTTAATTGCTTATTTCCTATATGACTCTAGGAGAACACATTTTCCACCACAATGTTTTCATTTTTATAAAATGTTGTATTTTTTAGATCTTTTAGGATTCAAGTAACATAAAACTCACAGCTTGTCGTCTGGCCATATGAACTATGTCTAAGGAAAAAATAGTATTTTTTCATAAATTATTTTATTTCCATTAATATGTGCCCATCTATAAAAATAACTTTTTAATGTAGAAGGCTGATCATGGAATATTTAAAACAAATAGATCATGTAATCCTAGAAATTATGAATTGAAAAAAAACCTTAAAGATTTTGCAATCCTAACATGATTCTAAAATTATAATTTTTAAAAAATAACTGAAAACAATAATTATTTATATCATAAATTATGGGCATAGTATGATATTTTTATATATGCTTACATTATAAAATTATTAAATAAAACTAACAAATCCATCACCTCACATACTAATAATTTGTTTTTGTGGTGAGAACATTTACAAAGAGGTGGATGGAGATGAGAGATATTGATCAAGAAATGCAAAATTTTCTTATTCAGGAGTAATAAGCTTCAGCGGTCTTTTGCTCTGCAAAGTGAGTATAATAAATGATAATAATTATATATTCAAAATTACCAGAAGAGTAAATTGTAAACAAAACTGGAGTTTTAACTAGCTTATCCCTGCTACCTTGACTTACATCATATACTATACATTTCCTATTACATCCTGCCCTCACCTCTTCAGTATTCCATTTTCTTTGAATTATTTGACTACTAAAATTCTGGTTTTTAATCACAGCCCAAATTATAAATGTTTCATATTTTACACCTCCTTTGCAAGTTCAGCATCAAAATAATTATCATATGTAGGTAGACTTTCCATCTGTGAAATATCTTCTCAAGACATCTTTCTTCATTTCTGTGGCTGCTTCGTATATTCTCTGTCATCTTATCTTCTCTGGGCCACCAGAGGAATCTTCTAATCATGCTGCCTCCACTCTTGCTCTACTTCAAGCAATTTTTCATACCAAAGAGGGTGATTTTTCCACATCAAAGTTCCCATCATATTACTATCTAGGTTAAAAATCTTCAAGTCACAGCATTTAAGAACTGTATACCTGAAGTCATAAAAACCAGGGTTAGTGTCATGCATATTTCTGTGTTCCATTGGGCATGTTGTTTGCTTGTTTTTTGTTTGTTTGTTTTTTGGTTTGGGGGTTTTCATTTTTTTTGTTTGTTTGTTTTTACATGTTTATTTTATTAAAAGAGTATATATTTTTAATCTTTACTTTTATTGTTACTGTAGTAGCTTGAATTCCATAACCTTATTTATACATCCTGGATAATCTGGTCCTGAATTTCAGAGACATATCTGCCTCTTTTCCCTTTTGCTATATATACATTCTATACGTAATAATTATTTTGTGTTGTCTTTATGTCTCAGAAGGCCTGTTCTAGCTTTGTTTGCATCTCACCTTTTTACATCTTTCCCTTTTTTTAGTATTTTCCTTTAACTAAATTTGTCATATGTTATTTTAAAATTTCCTCCTTAGAGATGCCTTTCCTGACTCACTGGATTAGGATAGATGGACCTGTTCTGGACTTACATAGCACACTTCATTCCCTAAAATGATACTCATCACATTTGATGCAATTGTTTACCATGCCCAGTCAGCTGTAAAATACATCAGGGAAAGACATACTCTTCTGTTCAATCACTCAACTCATATTTCTTGAAGTCCACTAATACTTCCTTTTTTAACACTAACTTATCACATAAATACAATTAGAAAAATCAGATAATTCATAAAATAAAACTTGCCTTTTTAATTTAGGTTACATCTTATAATTCTATGTGTCAGTGTTGCTTTTAATGACTATCTTTTTGAAATGCATTTTTCAAAATATAGTTAATATTTTTGTACCTTTATCCTTGCATTACTAGTCATTTTATTCTAAGAGGATAGAAAGAAAAATATATACTTTTGATAAAAGGAAACAAATAGCAAAAGATGAAAAAGGTGAGTAAGTAGAGAATGTTATGTATGAGACACCCAAAAACAGCACCTTTTAAATCTGCTATTATTTTTCAACAGTATCTTTTTGTTTTACCTTGACACAGTTTTCTTTTTGTTTTGAGAAACTTGAAAAATTAAGCATATACATACAACACAAACTAACAATTTAAAATACATCTGTGACGGTTAATTTTATGTGTCAGCTTGACTGGGCCATGGGATGCAGACATATTCAGTTAAACAATATCTTGGGTGTGTTTGTGATGATGTTTTTGGATTAAATTAATATTTGGATCAGTAATGTAACAAAAACAGATTGACTTTCTCAATATGTGTGTGCTTCATCTAATGGTTTGAAGATAGCACACTCTCACAGAGGTTTGGAAAAAAAGCTTTGCTATTCTCTGCCGATAACTACTCCCTCTTTGAGAGGCAGTTACTGGTCTTCTACTGAAGACCAATTGTCTACCAATTTACTATGTAATCTCAGTGAGTATACTGTTACCTGACTCACCAAGTCATAAAGTTGGACATACACAACAGAGTTGCATCATCAAATGGAAGTTTTATATAGGTGATATGGCCTCAGTAGGCCCTGAGGCACAAGTAAGTTGAAGAATAGCACAACTGTCCATAATCCCCACTCCTTCTACAGTGTTTTCTCTCTCAGACCACCTCTGTGGCCTCATAGAGAATCCCCTATGATTATTTTTACTAAAGAAAGGTTTAGGTCTGTTTTACAGAGGATTCTGCACAATATGCAGGCACCAACTGATAGTGGAGAGCTATAGTATATAGCCCCTTTCTATAACATTTGTTAATAGAAGTGATGAAGGGAAATCTTGCTAGTGGCAGAATTTGAGCAATGCTCCTGGTTGTTCACTTTGCTTGGAAGATGTAATGGCCACATGTACAATTGTGTGCCAATTCACAGGCTGTGACTAATGGTATGGTTCCATGACTAAGACCATGGGAGGAGCATGATTGAACAATTGGTGACAAAGGAATTTGTGGAAAAAGTATATGAATCACATTTTTGCCTATCAATCTGAATAGGCACCAAATGACAACCCCAACACACTGGCAGTTTAATAATCAAGTGGACAGGATAGTCCGTTTTATGAATCCCAGTCAGCCTCTTTTCCCAGCCACCTTTTTCATCAGCCAATGAGATTATGAACAAACTGGCTATGATGGCTGGGATGGAGTTATGCTTGGACTCAGCAACATGGACTTCCATTCACCAAGGCCAACCTCACTCCAGCCACTGCTGACTATGCTGAAGCTCTCAGCCACAGAACCAACCCTGAGCCTTAGATATGACACCATTCCCCAAATTATCAGTCAGCTACATAATGGCAGGATAATTACATTGGATAGCTCCCATTTTGGAAGAGACAATGTTTTGTCCTTAGTAAATACTAAATAGGCACTTATACTGGATATAGATTAGCCTTCCCTGCAGGCAATGCTTCTGCCAAAACTACCATATTTGTCCTTGCAGAATTTGCAGAATGCTTCATAATATTCCAAATGGCATTGGTTCTGACAAAGGAGTTCATTTCACAGCCAAAAAAAAAAATGCATAAATGGGCCCATACACATGGCGTTTACTGACCCTACCATGTTCCTCATCATTCTGTGGCAGCTGGTTTAATAGAATGATGGAATGCTTTATTAAAAATTTAGTGTCTTTGCCAACTAGTTGGCAATACCTTGCAGGGTTGAGGAAAGTTTCCCTAGAAGACTGTATATGTTTTGAATTAATGCCTAGTATAGGTGCTGCTTTTCCTGTAGCCGGGATTCACAGGTTTAGGAATCAAGATCTAGAAATAAGAGTGACATCACTGTTATTATCTGTAGTGACCCACTATAAAATTTTTGCTTGCTATTTGCACATTCTTGGGCTTTGGTGGCCTCAAGGTCTTACCTCCAAAGGGAAGAAAACTTCCACTGATAGATACATCGATAAATTTATTGAATCGGAAGTAAATAATGCTGCCCAGCCACTTTGGGCTCCTCATGCGTCTAAATCAGCAGGCAAAGAAGAGAGTTACTGTGCTGGCTGCAGAGATTAGACTTGATTACTGAGGGGAAATGTGGCTGCTAATCCACAGTGGAGGTAAGGAAGAGTACTCCTGTCATACAGGAGTTTCCTCAGATTATACCTTAGTGTTCTCATGCTCTGTATTTAAGGTCAATGAAAATTACAACAACCCCATCCCTGCAGAACCACTAATGATACAAATCCTTCAGGAATGAAGATTTCAGTAACTCCACCAGATGAAAAACCATGTCCTGCTGAGCTGTTTCCTGAATGCAAACAGAATATAAAATGGATCATAGAAAAAAAGTAGTTATAAGTTGTTGGGGAAAGCAGCAAAGGAGAAAGGATTTACAGAGTGCCTGCAGAAATTGATTATGAATAACATATAAACAAGGAACAAACAACAAACTGTGGAAAGCCACAGGAGGCCTCTGAGAAGGAAGGCCTCTCCAAAACTCATGTTCTGGTGCAGGGTGACCTCAGCTCTATTACCATAAACATTGTGCTCAAGGACATAAAATCCCTTTGTAGCACTATGATGTAGCCAGACTTGTGGGCTCCTTGTAAAGCCCACATTCCACCAGCTGCACATAGATAACAGGCTAAAGACAACCACGTGTTATTGTTTTGTGGAACTCCCAAACCACTACTGTTATCAATCTTTAGAATGATTCAGTTCCAGCTCACTGATTCACTCCCCCATCATGTTACCCTCTCCCCACCATCACTCCACCCCTACCCTACAGATCAAAGTGATTGCAACCAATAAACAGTGTGAGAGACCAGAGCTCAGGTCCTTCACTGCCTCCAGGGTAATAAGTGATGGTCCCCTGGTCCCACTCTTTGCACTCTTAATTTTTTTCTCAATCCTTGGTCGCCACAGAACTAGGGGTACCCATGGGTGATGTGGGTACTGGTTCCCTACAATAAATAGCAGCTACAATCATATGACCAGTTAGAGAAACAATGACATGATTGTGATGAATATTTCCACTTTATTTTGTCATGAATGTGTGTATATATTTCAAATACCCATCTTCTCTTCATTCTCTTATCCCCTTATCATGTAACTTAAGCTACATTAACTTTACTTTAAAGTGTTTCATTATTATTAATTTTATCATTATAGTATGCAAGTTATGATATACCAAGTTGGAACGTAGGCATTATTCAAGGTCTTTACCTTCTCATCTGGGAAGGGGTCAGTGTGTTTTTGGTTGTATACAAAATAGTTGTGCCATATTAGATGGATTTATGACTTTCTTACTGTTCTTCTTTCTCTTCTTCCTTCCTTCTTTTATTTTCCTTGGAGAGAGGGAACTATGTATGGTTGAAGAAGATGTATATGGGTACCAAGTTGACAAGGGGTAGATTTGTGATAGTTAACTTTGTGTGTCCAGATATGGCCATAGAGTGTCCAGACATTTTGTTAAACATTATTCTGGATGTGTCTGTGAGGCTGTTTCCAGAAGAGAGGAAGGTAGAATTTGAATAGATAGACTTAGTAAAGTGGATTGTCCATCTCAGTATGGGTGAATATCTACACAATCCCTTGAAGTCCTGAGTACAAAATAAAAAGCTAAGTAAGAGATAATTTTCTCCCTTTGCCTATCTGCTACCCAATGTATCAATCTTCTCCTGCCTTTGGGCTCAGACTCAATCTGGAACACATACGATATATTATCTAGCTTCTCAGAGTTTTGGACTCAGGCTGAAACTATACGATAGTTGTTCTGAGTCTTCAGCTTGCCAACTGCAGCTCTTGGGACATCTTTGCTTCCAAAATCTTGAGAACCAATTCCTTATAATAAAATTATATATGTTTTCTGTTTTTCTGGAGAATCCAGGCTAATAAAACATCTGATTTTAAAAGTTTTAAAACTGATTTGTGGAAGAGAAGATGTAATAATGTGGCCAAGTACAAGCCTGCAGTGATCATTCCTCCCACGGGAACATCAAATTGAACAACTATCCCCAAAAACTCACCTTCACAAGAATGAAAAATCAGACGAGTGATCACAGTACCTGATTTTAACATAGTATTTAGAAAAGAGGCACTGAAAAGGGCAGAAAAGACAGTCTTTACTTGGCTACACCACTCTTTTCTTATCCCCTTGCAGCAGCCACATGGTGAGGAAAGAGAATCTATGTGCTTGGGAGAATGAGAATGTAGTGACTGTGAAACTTTGAATTGGAATGAACTCATTGCTGCCCTGTCACAATGGAAAGCAACATGGGATAGAACTCAGCTGGCACCCATGGAGAAAGCATTTAAAGTAACCCTTGCCAGAGGGGAATTGTTCATTCCAGTGGTCAGAAGTCAAGTGCCAACGAGCCACCATGGGCTAAAGTGTTCTGGGGTCTAAAATAAACTTGAAAGGCAGTCTAGGCCACAAGAACTATAATTATTGGATAAGTCTTGGTGCCTTGCTGGGCTCAGAGTTGGTGGACTTAGTGGGGATGTGACCTAGTGAGACACCAACTGGGGCAGCCAAAGACACATCTGTGCTTCCCCTCTCCCAACCATCAACAGCACAACCAGCAGTTCAGGGAGAGAGCCTTTCCTCTGCTGGCAAAGAGGAGATGGGAAGGTAAAGAGGATTTTGTCTTGCAACTTGGATACCAGCTGAGCCACAGTAGGATAAGGCAGAGTCCTGAGGCCCCCAATTTAGGCCTTAGCTACTGGATGACATTTCCATACACACCCTGGCTCAGAAGGGAACCCACTATCCTGAAGAGAAGAATCTAATTCTGGTAGGATCGCCACCTGCTGACTAAAGAGCCTCTGGGCCCTGAATAATCAGCAATGGTAAGCAAGCAGTACTCGCTGTGGACCTTGAGTAAGACTCAGAGCTGCACTGGCTTCAGGTGCGGCCAAGCACATTCCCAGCTGTGGTGGTCATGGAAAGACAATCCTGCCTGAGGAAAGGAGAGGGACTTTGTCGTGCAGCTGGTGGACCCGTTTGGCCACAGTGGGGTAGAGCACCAAAAGTAACCCTGGGAGTACCAGTTGTGGGCCTTTGCTCATGAACAGCATTTCTGAGCCTGCCTGTGGCCAGAGGGAAGCACACTTCCCTGAAGGGAGAGACCCAGGCCGGGCAGCTAATGAAAGAGCCCTTGATTCTTGAGTGAACATCGGTGGTAGCCAGGCAGTACTTGGCACGGGTAGGAGGTGGTATGGCTACAGGGAAAGACTCATCTTCTTAAGGAAAGGGGAGGGAAGACTGAGAAGGACTTTTTCTTGTGGTTTTGTTGTCAGCTTAGCATCAGTAAAATAGAAAACCCACATCGATTCCTAAGGTTCCTGACTTCAGGCCTTGGATCCTGGATGTCATCTCTGGACCAACATAGGACCAGGGGATTCTTATGTTGATTTTAAAGCCCTCAGAACTTGACTGAACACAGACAGTAGCCAAGCAGTGTATACTGTGGGCCTTGGGAGACACCTAGTGCAGTCCCTGTGGTGAGGGCCACGAGGTTGCTTGTGTCACCCCCTACCCCAGCTTCATGTAGCTCAGCACAGAGACAGACTCCATTTGCTTGAAGAAAAGTGGAAAAAGAAAAAAAGCAAGAGTCCTTGCCTGGTAATGCAGGTAATTTTCCCAGATCTCACCCAAGACCACCAAAGCAGTACCTCTATGAGTCTGCAAGAGCCACAGTGTTATTTAGTGAGCCTGGGATTCTTTTATGAAGATATGGCTGCAGTGACCAAAGGCTCAGATTACAACACCCATGTTCCTTCAAATACTTGGAAAGCCTTACCAAGAAGGACGAGTACAAACAAGCACAGACTGAAAAGACTACAGTAAATGCCAAACTCTTTAATGCCCAGACATTGGTGAACATCTTCAAGCATTAAAACTAGCCAGGAAAACATGATCTCATCAAATGAACTAAATAATACACCATTTACTAATTCTGTAAAGACATCGCTATGTGTCCTTTCAAACAGAGGATTCACAATAGCTGTTTTTGTTAGAATAGACAGATAGCCAGACATGAGCAGGAGGGAGAGCCCCTGAGAAAAGGGAGTTCTGGAAAATCTTACATCCCAGAGACCACCTAAAACATGCATGCCAGATACGAGCAGAAAAAAGGGGAAATACCTGTGCTGAAAGAAACACCCTTTAAGATGCCCAGTAATTGCTTGCTCTGTAGTTAACCTGTCAGAATGTAGCTAGTTACATGCTGATGAGGAAGGGAAGAGGGCAAAAAAAGAAATTTTGAAGAGATACACAGGCACAATAAGTATAGATTTGACCAGTATTCAACCTTCCTGGCGTGGCAGGAAAGAGCAATGTAGCCATTGCATAGAATTGATATCCAGCACTGGGCCCACACATGCTCACTAATTGTCAGTGAGAACCCCACCACACTGGGATGGGAACTAGAAAGGGACTAAAGCAGAAGGGAGAAACTAGGCAAATAAAAAGGTGGAAACTTAAGACAGAAACGTCAAGAAAATATCTGGCATCAATATAATCCTACGCAGAACTCTCGGGGCTGCTGCTGGCTCATTCATTTTCAACAGCCTGCGCTGCCTCATCTCTGAGTATACTATCTCTCTAAATAAACTCTTTTCTCTCTACTTGTCTTCAGTAAACTCTCTATTGCTGGGTAAACGGTCTCTTTGATGAATTCTTTCCCTCAGGTAAGTCTAAGAACCGAGGACTCTGCACTTCCAGTAACATATTAAGGAAACTCAAGAAAATTCAAGAAAACACAGAGAAAGAATTTAGAATGCTGTCATATAAATTTAACGAAAAAATTAAAATAACAAAAAAGAATCAAGCCGAAATTCTGGAATTGAAAAAATGCACACTGAAGAATGCATCAGAGTGTATTAAAAGCAGGATTGATCAAACAGAAGAAACAATTCACTTGAAGACAGGCTATCTGAAAATACACAATCAGAATAGACACCCCCCAAAAAGAGAGAGAATAAAAATGAATAAAATATGCCTACAAAATGTATAAAACTGTCTCAAAAGAGAAGATCTAAGGGTTATTGATCTCAAAAGAGAAAATCTAAGAGGAGAGAGAAAGAGATGAGAGTAGAAAGTTTATTCAAAAAGATACTAACAGAGAACTTCCAAAACTTAGAGAAAAATATTAATATTCAAGGACAAGAAGTTTATAGAACAGTAGTAAGCACACTGAAACCCAATAAGACTAACAAGACATTTACTAATCAAACTTCCAAAAGTCAAGGACCCATAAAGAAAGCATCCTAAAAATAATAAGAGAAAATAAACAAACAACATGCAAAGGAGCTTAAATACATCTGGCAACAGATTTTTCAGTGGAAAACTTACAAGATGGGAGAAAGTGACATGATATATTTAAAGTGCTACAAGAAAAAAAATCACTTTTATCCAGTAGACATATGCTTCAGAATTGAAGGTGAAATAAAGACTTAAGTAGACAAACAAAGCCAAGATACTTCAACATCAGACTTGTCCTACAAGAAATGTTAAAGGGAGTTCTTTAATGTGAAGGAAAAATATGTTATTGAGCAGTAAGAAATCATCTGAAGGTACAAAACTTACTAGTAAGTATCTAGAAAGACACAGAATATTATAACATTACGACACTGTAATTGTTGTGTATAAACTACTCATATCTGAAGTAGAAAGATGGAAAGAACCAATTAAAAATAACTACAGCAGGCCGGGCGCAGTGGCTCAAGCCTGTAATCCCAGCACTTTGGGAGGCCAAGGCGTGTGGATCACGAGGTCAAGTGATCGAGACCATCCTGGTCAACATGGTGAAACCCCGTCTCTACTAAAAATACAAAAAAATTAGCTGGGCATGGTGGCGCGTGCCTGTAATCCCAGCTACTCAGGAGGCTGAGGCAGGAGAATTGCCTGAACCCAGGAGGCGGAGGTTGCGGTGAGCCGAGATCGCGCCATTGCACTCCAGCCTGGGTAACAAGAGCGAAACTCCGTCTCAAAAAAAAAAATAAATAAATAAATAAAATAAAATAAAATAAAATAAAAATAACTACAGCAACTTTTTAAGACATAGAAAGTATAATAAGACATAAACAGAAAAATAAAAAGTTAAATGTAAATTAAAGTTAAAATCTAGAGTTAAAATGTAGTTTTTATGTTTTTATTAATTTTCTCTTTGTGTGCTTCTTTGTTTGTTTATTCAGTTAGTATCGAGTGGATAATAGGGTTAAAAAAAAAAAAAAAAAAAAAAAAAAAACGAAGGAAGAGGAGGACAAAGCAACCAGAAAAAAAAAAAAAAAAAAAACAGCAGAAATAAATCCCTGCTTCTCAGTAATAACAATAGATGTAAATGGTTTAAATGCTCCTATCTAAAGACATAGAGTGGTTACATGAATT
Organism: Saimiri boliviensis; assembly: GCF_048565385.1. Classification (NCBI taxonomy): domain Eukaryota; kingdom Metazoa; phylum Chordata; class Mammalia; order Primates; family Cebidae; genus Saimiri; species Saimiri boliviensis. The sequence goes on along the minus strand of NC_133449.1, from coordinate 274,985,188 downwards.
AAAATAAACAAGACCCTATAATCTTGCTTAATGGATAAACAAAAAAGAAAGACAAAGCCATCTATTGTGTACAAGAAACACTACATCTATAAAGAGACACGTTAACTGAAAATAAAGGGATGAAGAAACATATTCTATGCCAATCTAAACAACAACAACAAAAAGCAGGAGTAGCTATACTTAGACAAAATAGGTATCAAGACAGAAATATATGAAGGGACAAAGAAAGTCATTACTTTATTATGATAAAGGGTTTAATTTAGCAAGAAGATATAACAATTGCAAATATATATATATATATATACTCCACAATAGAGCACCTATATATACAAAGCAAAGATTATTAGAGCTAAAGAGAAAAACAGATCTTAATATAGTAATAGCTAGAGACTTCAACACACCACTTTCAACTTTGGAAAGATCATCTAGACAAAACATCAACAAAGAACATTGAAACTTAATCTGTACTATAAATCAAAGGGATATAATCAAATGTTACAGAAGATTTTATATAATAACTATAGAACAGACATTCTTATCAATCATTTTCAAGGCTAGATTGTATGTTAGGCCACAAAACATGTTTTAAACATCTAAGCAATTGAAATAATATCAAATATCTTATGTGATTACAATGGAATAAAACTAGAAATCAAACACATGAGGAATTTTAGAAACTAAACACCACATGGAAATTAATTAATATGCTCCTGAATGATAAGTAAGTCAATGAATAAATTAACAATAAAATTAGAAAACTTCTTGAAACTTACTAAAACCTACAGAATACAGTAAAAGCAATAGAGGAACATTTGTAGCAATAAGCACTTAACATCAAAAAAGTAGAAACACTTCAAATAAACAACCTAATAATAATCTTAAGACACTTAAAAAGCAAGAGAAAATCAACCCCAAAGTTAGTAAAATAAATAATAAAAATCAGAACAGAAACAAATAAAATTGAAACAAGAAAAACAATATAAAGATCAATGAAACAGTAACATGGTTTATTAGAAAGTTTAACAAAATCAACTATCATTTATCCAGGTTAAATAACAAAGAGCAGAAGTCAATAAATAAAATAAGTAAAATCAAGATAAAAAAATGAGATATTACAACTGAGACCAGAGAAATTCCAAGGATCATTACAGGCTTCTATGAACAATTATATGCCAATAAATTGGAAAACCTAGAAGAAATGAATAAATTCCCAGACACATTCAACCTAACAAGATTGGACCATGAAGAAATCCAAAACCTGAACAGATGAATAACAATGAATGAGACTTAGGTTGTAATAAAAATATATATATATATATGTGTTCCAACAAAGAAAAGCCCAAGACTAATGACTTCACTGTTGAATTTCGCCAATTTAAAAATAATTAAAAATTATGGTCAAACTATTTCAAAAAATAAAGAAGGAGGAAATACTTCTAAACTCATTCTGTGAGGCCAGTATTACCTTGATCCAGTCAGGCAAAGATATAGCAAAGAAAAAAGAAAAGCGCAGGCCAACATCCTTGATAAATACTGATGCAAAAATCCTCAACAAATTCTAGCAAACTGAATTCAACAACACAGTAAAAAGATTATTCATGATGACTGTTTATAATATTCTCTTTTAATTTCTCTGATTCCTTGTCTTGTTCCGTCTTTATTTTGGTTTCCATTTTTTCCTGCCTTGTCTAGGTACGACTGAGCTTTATGATTTCATTTTCTCTCCACTCAAAGAAAGTTAATTATAATAACTTAAAATATTTGATAGTTGTTTTAGAGTATTATATATATTACATATATAATTATATAGATTAATTTTTTTACAAATTATTTATAAATATATAGCATACATATATTATTTGTATTTATATTTAAGCCTACAGTCCCAGATACTAGGGAGGATGAGTTGAGAGGATTGCTTGAGCATGGGAAACTGAGGCTATAGAGAACTGTGATTGAGCCACTGCACTCTAGCCTGAACTACAGAACAAAACCCATCTCAAAAAAAAAGAAGTAATTAATTAAATTAATTTTTAAAAGTATATAATTATATTTACATTTAAGTTAAATATAAACATACAATTAATAAGTAAATATGATTGCATATAATTGCATAAACATATTACAAGTAATATATAAAATGCATGGTGTAAAATTTCATCTTGGGAAACGTCAAAAGATGAGCAAATTAAACCCGAGGTAAATTCAACATTGCTGACACTTTGATCTTGAAATTCCACCCTCTGCAACCATGAAAAATATTTTTGTTGTTAAGTCCAAAATGATAAATAGGAAAAAGAGAAAGAAGTCAATGAAATCGACAATAGGAGATCATAAAAGGAATCAATAAAGCTAAATGCTGGAAATACAAATAAAATGTATAAAACTTTAGCCAGGCTAACCAAAGAAAAAAAAAGAGAGAAGATACATCTTACTACTATTAGATATCATGACTAACCCCATAAACAGTCAAAAGATAGAAATAAATATTATAAACAATTCTGCCTTAGTCCATTTGTGTTGGCATAAAGGAATTCCTGATGCCCAGTAATTTATAAAGAAAAGTGCTTTCTCTGACTCGCAGTTCTTAGTTGTATAAGAAGCATGGTGCCAGCATCTGCATCTGATGAGGGCCTCATCAGAAGCCACTAATTGCAGAAGGCAAAGGACAGCAGACATTGTATGGCAAAAAAAGGAAGAAAGAAAGAGGGGAGAAAAGTGCCAGGTTCCTTTCAACAACCAGTTCTTGATGGAACTAAGAGTAAGAACTCAAGGCCTGATGTGGTGACTTATATCAGTAATCCCAACCCTTTAGGAGGCTGTGGCCAGGCAGATGTCTTGAGCTCATGAGTTTGTGACCATCCTGGACCACATAACGAGACTCCATCTCTACAATAATTACAAAAAGCAACCGGGTATTGTGGTGTGCGCCTGTAGTCCCAGATACTAAGGAGGATGAGGAAGGAGGATTACTTGAGCATGGGAATTGAGACTATATTGAACTGTGATTTAGTAACTGCACTCTAGCTTGGCCTACAGAACAAGACCAGTCTAGAAATAAAGAAAGAAAGAAAAAGAAAGAAGAAAGAGAAAGAAAGAAAGAAAGAAAGAAAGAAAGAAAGAAAGAAAGAAAGAAAGAAAGAAAGAGAAAGAAGAGAAAAAGAAAGAAGAAAGAAAGAAAAGAAAAAAGAGAGAGAAAGAAACAGAGAAAGAGAAAGAAAGTGAGAGAAAAAAAGTGAGAGAAAGAAACAGAAAGAGAAAGAAAGAAAAAGAAAGAAAGAAAAGAAGAAAGAGAAAAAGAAAAAAGAAAGAAACAAGGAGAACTCATTCACTCCTGGGAGAATAGCACCAAGCCATTAGAGAGGGGCCTGCCCCCTTGATCCAAATACCTCCCACCCAGGCCCTGCCTCCACCTATGGGGGTCTCATTTCAACATGAGACTTGATATAGCCAAACAAACTATATCTAAGCCATCCTAGACCCACAAATTTGATTTCTTAGATGAAATGAACCAATTCATTAAATGCCATCATCTACCACCCTGACACTGAGAGAATTAGTCTAAATAGGCTGATAGAGAAAATGAATTAACAATGTCCTTAAGAAAGAGAAAACATCCAACCCAGATAGCTGTACTGGTGAATTCTATCCAACATTTAAGAAAGAATTGCTACCAAATCTCTAAAATATGTTTCAGAAAGTAGAAGCAGAGGAACACATTTTAACTCTAGACTAGAATTATCCTAATACAAAAATAAAACAAAGATACTGGAAAACACACACACACACACACACACACACACACACACACACACACCATTGTTTCTCTTGAACATGGAACATGGATGTAAAAATTCTCAAAAAAAATTCAAATATAGTCCAACAGTGTAAACAGATACTTATAACATGACCAAGTGGGGGGTTATTCCACGTATATAAGACTAATTTAAGACTCAGAAGTGAATTAGATAATTTGTCTTATCAAGAGGCAAAAAAAAAAAGAAGTCATATAATCATACAAATAGATGGAGAAAAAGTACTTAACAGTTTCCAAAACATTTTCATGATAAAAAGCTAGTAAGAGCAAGCTAAGAATAAAGGAGATTTTCTAAATGATGACAAAGGGCATCCACAAAAAAATTGTACAGCCAATATTCCTAATGGTGAAAATCTACATGCTTTACCCCTATCATTAGGAACAGGGTAGGAATGTACCCTCTTGTTCACTCCTATTGAACATATTACTAGACATCCTACCTAATGCAGTAACACAAGAAAGGAAAATAATAGGTGCACAGATTTTGAAGGAAGAAATAAAACTGCCTTTGTGCACATATAATGTTATTGTTTCTGTACAAAATATTACAGAATCCAAAACAACAAACTTTTGGATTGAATTAGGGAAATGCAAATTAAAACCACAATGAGATACCACCTTACTTCTGCAAGAATGACCACAGCTAAAAACTAAAAAAATAATAGAGTTCATGCAGATGTGGCGAAAAGAGAATACTTTTACACTGCTGGAGGCAATGTAAACTAGTACAACCACTATGAAAATCAGTATGAAGATTCCACAAATAACTAAAAGTAGAACTACCACTTGATCTAGCAATCCCACTACTGGGAATCTAACCAATGAAAAACAGGTCATTATATGAAAAAGACACATGCACATGAATGTTTGTGGCAGCATAATTTGCAATTGCAAAACTATGAAACCAACCTAAGTTTCTATTAACAAACAGGTGGATAAAGAAAAAGTGGCATATATATACCATGGAATACTACTCAGCCATAAAAAGGAACAAAATAATGTCTTTCACAGCAACTTGGATACAGCTCGAGGCCATTATGGAAAGGCCAAATCAAGGGCTGGAAAATCAAATATTTCTATATTCTCATTCTAAGCTATAAGGATGCAAAGGCATAAGAATGATATAATGGACTGTGGGGATTTGATGGGGACGGGTGGCGGGTGGTGAGAGAAAAACCTCTACATATTGGGTGCAGTGTACACTGCTAGGGTGATGGGTACACCAAAATCTCAGAAATTACCACTAAAGAACGTATGCATGTAGCCAAGTCCACCTTTACCAGCATGCTACTGAAATAAAAATTTTAAAAATATACAAAATTCGGTCACTTTTTATAGCAATAACCACTTGGGATTGTAATTAAAAAGACAAGATTATCTACCTTAATGCCAAAAAAGTGAAATATTTAGGTATAAATTTGACAATATATGTATAAAATTCCTTATGAAAGAAATCAAGAAATGAAATAATTGGAAACTGAACAAATATTCCATGTTGCTGAATAGGACCACTCAACATTTTAAAGAGTCATTTTTTCCAACTTGGTCTGTGGATTCAACTCAATTCCTGTCAAAGTTGAAGCAAAGGTACCTACATCAAATGTTTACATAAAAAGTCAAAAAAAGAAAATTCAGAATAGCCAACATAATACGGAGAAAATGAAAGTTATATAACTGACATTACTCAAAGACTTACTATAAAAATACAGTTATCAAGGCAGGGTAGTATTGATGAATAAATAAATAGATCAATGAAACAGAATAAAGATCCCAGAAATACACTCAAATGAATATAGTCAACCAATCTCTCACAAACAAGAAAAGACGGTCTTTTTAACAATTTATTCTGGGCAACTGGGCATCTGCACTGAACAAATAAATACAGATATAGACCTTATAGCCTTCACACACACACACACACACACACAACACTCAAAATGTGTTTTTAAATCATAGACCTAAATTTAAATGAAAAAGGTACAAACTTTTAGGCAATAACAGGAAAAAGTATATCACTTGGGTGTGAAAGGTCTTTTTTAGATACAGCACCAAAAGAACATTCCATGAATGAAAAATCAATAAATTGAACTTCATTACAGTTAAAACCGTCTACTTAGTGAAAGATAGTGGTAGGGTAATGTAAAGAAAAGCCACATACTGAAAAATAAAATGTTAGCCAAACACATATCTGGCAAAGGACTTCTATCCAAACTATACAAGAAACTCTTAAGAAAATAAATAGCCCAATTAGAAAATGGCTAAAGATCTGAACAGACACCTCACAAAAGAAGACACACACGTGGCACTATAAGCATATGAAAATGTGCAACATCATATTTCATTTGTGAATGGCAAACTAAAACAATGAGACAGCACTACGCTCCTATGAGAATGCCTAAAATCCAAAACACCGACAACACTAAATGCTGGTGAGAATCTGTAGCAATGGGAATTCAGTCATTACTGGTAAAATGCTATAAGAAAATACTAAAGTCACTTTGGTGGAGAGTTTGTGAGTTTCCTACAATGCTAAACAGTCACAGCATATGATTTAGCATTTATATCACCTGATCGAAAAACCTGTTGCATGAATGTGTACAGCAGCATTATTCATAATTTGAATCAAGCAAGAGATCCCTCAATAGTTGAAGTAATAAACAAATCATGGTACATCCCTATAATGGAATATTATTCAGCAATAAAAAATGATCTGTCAGTGTACAAAAGGACATAGAAGGACATTAAATTCATGTTGCTAAGAGAAGGAAACTGGTTTGAAAAAGATATATACCCTAGGATTCCAATTCTATGGAATCTGGGAAAGGCAAAACTATAGAGCAAGTACACTGTTCAGTGATTGCCAGGGCCTCAGGAGGAGTTAGGGAGAGATGAATATATGGGACACAGGTGATTATTTTCAAGGTACAGAAACTAGTCTGTATAATACCAAAATGGTGAATGCAAGACACTTTACATTTATGAAGACCCGTTGAACTGCACAACACACACAAAATTGAACCCTTGTGTAAACTGTGCACTTTAGTTAATAACATAATAATATTGATATCTCATTGCAAGAAATGTACCATGATAATGCAAGATATTTATAATATAAAAAAATTCTGTTGGGGGCAAGGTGTAGAGGGAGGATATAGAAACTCTTTTTAAGTACTGCTTCATTTTTCTGTCAACCTAAAACTTATCAAAAAATATAAATCTACTCATTAAAAACAAAAAAACAAAGTTACAAAAATCAATGTAAACAAAAGTGAAAAAGCCATAGGCTGGAATAAAATATTTAGAAAGTATATATTTTAGAATAACTCATATCTATTATAAGTATTTACATCTATATTATAAATCAGTGAGCAGAAGACAAATGATTGGACCAATGCAAATAGAGAAAAGAAAACAGGCATTTCACAAAATTAGATGCTTGTATAGTCAAACAACATATAAAATCTTCCTCAACAGCATTATACTTTAGTAAAATATAGGTGATATAGGTGAAAATCTCAGGGTAGGTACTGTATATATTATAGAAAGGCTAAAGTTAACTAAATTTTTCAAAATTGGGTGTGCAAAAGATGGTAATTTGAAGTATTTATTTTGCTTTTCTAACAAACTCTTTGACAATTTTAAATAAAATTAATTATACACCTAACCTAAGACAAAGAAGTGCATTCTTTGGCATTTGCTCATGTATGTCAATGCTCTCTTCAAATAAATGTATAAAATTGTTCATTTAAGTTTTATTTATAATAGCTTGATAACTAACAGGAGAACTGATCAACAAATTGGGGTATATTCATGCAACAGCATAATGCTCAGCAATTAAAAAATAAAATACTGATGCCTTCAGCAACTTATATGTTCTGAGATACATTATATTGACTACAAAAGCCAAATGTATAAATCTGCATTCTGTATGATTCCAATTACACAAAGTTCAAGAACAGAAAAATATATTTATGATGATATGAGTAACAATATATTCATTGAATGTTTATGTATGTATACTAAAAGTAAAACAAATATAATTTTAATTAAGAAGAGATTCATGAAGGAGTTCATTAAATATAAAAATTCAGATCATACTAGTTTTCCTTGACTACAACAGTGACTACAGAAAATAAAATGAAGAAAAGTAGTAACAACAACTATTTAAAATATTGTATGAAATTTCAATACATTTGTAGGATTGACATCAAGAAAATGTTATTATATCTTCAGGATGTGACATAAATAATTTAAACAGAGGAAGAATTTCACCAAGCTATTGAAAGGAAATGCTTAACATTTTAAGTATGTCGATTCTCCCAAAATCAATTTCTTGAATAAAGTGTAATGATTATTTTTAAACTTAATCTATTCTAAATTTCATTTGGAATATGAAGGCATTAGCTGGAATCTGAAAAATGTCAAAAATTAAAGCAAAAAATTTGAACAGGTGAAATATTTGTAATATGCATATCAACTAGAAATGTTAATATAAAATGAGCTTTTATACTTAAATACAAAAATAAACACTAATTGAGAACTGGATTGAGAAGATAATCACATTTCACAAAAGTAATTATAAATAACAAATAAGAGAAAATACTTATTTTAACTTGTTACCACAAGTTAAGATATATATATATATATATATACATATATATATATATATATACACTTAAATTTACAGTGACAAAAGAATGATTATAGATGAGATTGAAAAGCAAAAATAGAAATATTAACTCCTAATTATTGTGTATATTTGTTCAAAAAATGCAGCAAGCAAATGATGATTTCCTATAAATTATAAGTGCATACTTTTAGGCATACTTTTCCCAAGGAAGTTTTTTCTACTTAAAAAATATTAAAAACACATACCTCTAAGTATATCCATGAAGATGTTTGTTTGTCATAATTCGTGTTTTATTAAAATAAGAATAATATGCAATAGAGAATTGTTTAGGCATACATGCATGACTTTTTTCCTATCATTAAGTAGAAAAAATAAAAGTAAAACTAACTAATTTATAAAAAGTATACGTGGCCAGGTATGGTGGCTCACCCTGTAATCCCAGCACTATGCGACGCTGAGGTAAATGGATCACTTGAGTCCAGGAGTTTGAGACCAGCCTGGCCAAGTGACAAAACCCTGTCTCTACTGTTAATAAAAATGCAAAAAATTATTCAGGTGTTGTGGCATATGCCTGTAATTCCAGCTACTCAAGAGACCGAAGCAGGAGAATAGCTCGAATCCAGGAGGCAGAGGTTGCAGAGAGCCAAGGGTCACCACTGCACTCTAGCCTGGGCAACAGAGCAAGACTCAGTATCAAAAAAAAAAAAAAAAAAAAAAAGAAAAAGAAAAGAAAAAGAAAAAGAAAATGACTTTTTTTGTTGTTGTTGCTGTTGACAAATTACCTAGTAAAAAGTGAGAGTATATATAGGATGGATAGTGTAATTCCTAGAACATGATATAATGTATTTTTTTTTTCTAAAAGATGAAGAAAGACACTGATAAAAGACTTAGAACATTTTCAGAGCCCTTTAACTTGCTACACTTTCCCTGAAAATATTCCCAGGATCCTGTAGTAATAGTTAAAGAGGAGTTACCTATTTAAAATAATGGAAAATTGATTAAAAGGGCACATTATTAAAAAAAAAAACTAGATATATGAAGAAGATGCCAGGCTAGAAGATTCACGATTGTTAATCTGTCATTAGAATATTCTACCAAAAGGTTATAAAAGTGAGGAAATTGATATGTGGTTTTTGGGAACTGGTCCAAGTAGAACTGTCTCTTTTATTAAGGAAATATCCAATAACACCCTAGTAGATATGCAGGAATAATTGATATTTCAATGACGAAAACAAATCTTCTGTTCAGACACTAACAGGGAGCAGAGCCACTGTCTACATGTATGTTAAATCATGAGAGATCTGAAATAAAACACACAACACAGTACAGTGAAATTGATTTTGAAAAACGAGGTACAATTACGTTGGTAAGAACAATTACCCTGAAAATGCTATCGTAGGAAGTTAATTTGTATTAAAAAACCGAGGGCACCTTGCTTGCTTAGTAAAACTAATTCAGAAACACTGGAAAGAGGCAATTATCTCTACCTTCCTGAAAATAAACTTGTCCAGGCTGAAGCCGATGTAATAGATATGGTTTTCACAGAACTCAAATTGTGCTTAGCACACGGCATGGGTTTAATAAATAATCGTGGAATGAGAAAATGAATGAATGTCTTCCACCAACTCACATAAACATACCTTTTTATACTAGTCACTTTCAGATGGCTTCAAACAACTCAGGATTGCTCAGTTTTAAATCAGAATGAATGCTACATCATTGGATTGTCAGAGAGCCACTCTCGCTAGATATGAACAATGATGAATAATCAGCCCACCTGATTCTGGGAACACATTACTGTTCCATGAGATGAATGCAAATCGGTTTTGATGCTTTCTATACAGGCGTACATTTGTTATATATCATCAAGGGTCCTTTACTCGGCTCGAGGTAATTTTTCCGTAGGAGGGAACTTCCAGACTCTTTGAAACCATGAGGAAACATCCGGTTGTTTTCTCTGCCCCTTTGGGATGACAGCACTGTGGTGGTCACACCTCAGGAAGTCTGTGTCCCTGTCATCCCATACAGATTTTTCCACTCAACTGCTCCCTGTCATTGTGACACAGAAAATGAGCCAGACTATTTCCTATCACACTTAGGGGTGGAAAGCAGGATATGCTGCTCTTGTCCTTTCTAAACCCTAAAGTTTTCTAGGAGTTCAGTATTCTGAGGGCAAGTCCCAAAACCAAAGTTAATGGAAAAGCCCCTGCAACAGAAACTGTTACAATATCTCCCACTCGTGACAGAGCACGTTATGTTGTATGTTTTGGTTGTGATCAGCAGATACGGGGAAAAGAAAAATAGCTCTAAATGACTAGATATTCCATGGATAATTTTACTGTCCTACACTTGATGTATTCTCTTGCTTATAACAGTACAGAAAGCTGGGAAATTTATAAAGAGTAGGAATTTATTTCTTACGGTTAAGGAGGCTGGGAAGTCCAAGGCACAGGGGACACGTCTGATGAGTGCCTTCTTGTCAGTGGGAACTCTCTGCAGAGTACCTAGTGGCAGAGGGAATCACGTGGCAAGGGGCTATGCATGAAGTGCTAGCTAGCTCAGGTCTCTTTTCTTTTTTTAATTGTACTTTAAGTTCTAGGGTACATGTGCAGATCTTGCAGGATTGTTGCATCGATACACACATGCCATGGTGTTTTGCTACCTCCATCCCCCCATCACGTAGATCAGGCATGTCTTGCAATGTTATCCCTCTCCAACCTTCCCACCCCCCTCTAAACCTCCCCTGTTCCCCTCCCCCCAACAGTCCCCAGTGTGCAACATTCCCCTCTGTGTGCTCATGTGTTCCCACTGTTCAACACCTACCTATGAGTAAGAACATGCAGTGTTTGGTTTTCTGTTCTTGTGTCAGTTTGCTGAGAATGTTGGTTCCCATATTCATCTATGTCCCTACAAAGGACATGAACTCATCCTTTTTATGGCTGCATAGTATTTCATGGTATATATGGGCCACATTTTCTTTGTCCAGTCTATCATTGATGGGCATTTGGGTTGGTCCCAGGTCTTTGCCATTGTAAACACTGCTGCAATGAACAGGATTCAATTACCTCCCACTGGGTCCCTCCCACAACAAGTGGAGATTATGGGAACTACAATTCAAGATGAGATTTGGGTGGGGGCACAGCCAAACCATATCAACCTCTTAATCCATAAATGGGTTAATCCATTTATGAGGGCACAGCCCTCATGATTTAATCCCCTCTAAATGTCCCACATCTCAATAATGCCACAGTGAGGTTAAGTTTCAACATCAGTTCTGAAGAGGGCATTTAAACCACAGTACTTGCATACAACAGTTACCTTAAACTGGATTCTGATAATTCTATGCTTACTCCCAGGAGACACAAAAGTTTGGTACTGACTTTTGGCCAAGACAGGATGAGATAAGCAAGCAGCTGATTCATAATACATATGCTGTTTCAAGTTCTAAACTCCCAGGGTGATATGCTGAGTCATTTTGTTTATTCTATTCAGGATCCTGTAGATAGATGGCTTATGTCTGGTTTAACCAGTTACATAGACTAACTTTGTTATATAACCTGAGACATAAATGATCTCTTCGGGAACTTTTGCTAAAGCTACTCTAAAACCAAATACTTTGCACATATCTTGATGTTTCAAAATCTGACCTAGATTTTGACTTTTTGTTTCTGTTTGGTTTTCAGTCATTGTAACTCAAAGGATGCCTCCCTTTTTTCTAGAAGTCCCTGCTGACATTGAAGATTATGGATAGTAATGAAGAAATACAATTTTAAAGGTCACGTTAATTAATTATCCTGTTATACGGGACAAGACCAAATAATCAGAGTTCTATGGGATGGACTGATGTTACCTTCCTGCCAATACTAGCATCAGATTTTACCCCGATACTTTAAGAAAGCAAAGCAAAACAAACAAAAACCAAAAATGCAAACACAAAAACGTTGGTCTTTCAACTCTCCTTAGAGATACCTCATACCCCAAGCACACGTCACTGGGGAAAATAGCTAACTCAGGCGTTTCATGAGGCTCCGTAGGACAAGGTGGCCTGGTGAAAAGACAATATGTCAGGATTATACTACATAAATATTTCAAAGGGCTAAGATTGTTTTAAGGAAGATACTGGAGGCTGTAACCTGAATAAATGGATGCAAAATCTATAGCACATGTTGTTGGAAATTAACTAAGATATGGAAGTGGGAAGGTGATGGCAGGAAGATAACAGATTGCTGCATGATATACAAGTATACTTTCTAAAGCATTTGCCTCCAAGAGACAATTAAATCCCATTCAAGTGACAATTAAGTCATGCTAATTACATCAATGTTATTTAAAGTTTACATGAGATAAAATTTGCAGTCTTAGCTCAGTTTCTATTACATAACATACATTCAATAAACTAGTGTGTGATTAAAATTGTTCGATTATGCTTAAAGTCTGCATATGAAATTTGATTATTACATTTCTAATTATTCTAATTCACAGTTGCACTCCCTCTTTCTTATTGCATTTCCTCATTCTTATTGCATCATATCTACAGATATTCCTGTTATTTTTGCTTTGCTCATGATTATTTTTAGTCTATATTATGGTACATTTTTTTCCTTATTCACGAATTCATGTTTTGGATTTGATTTTTCCTCTGTGAATGCTTCTCTTTACTTCCTACAACATAATCACGTTTTTAATTTCCTTGGATTCCTGCTATACCTCACTGATTTTCAATTTCCTATCTTTATTGTTTTTAATTTATATCTCTCTTATTTTTATTCTTGACTCTTTCCTATAGACACAGTTCTATTTTGAGGAAAATCAAATGGCTTTCCAAAATGTCTTGTCTCTAAGAAGGATAACTTGGCTAGGCACAGTCTCACGCCTCTAATCCCAGCACTTTGTGAGGCAGTGGCAAAAGGATCGCTTAAGCCCAAGAGTTTGAGACCAGCCTGGAAAATATAGAAGACCCCATCTCCCCCCAAATTTTTAAAACATTAGCTGGGCATAATGGAACACACCTGTAGTTCCAGCTTCTCGGGAGGCTGAGGCAGGAGGATTATTGGAGCCCAGGAAGTCAAGACTGCAGTCAACCATGATCCTGGGACTGCACTCCAGCCTGACAGAGTGAGACACTGTCTCACAAAATAAATAAATGAACAAAACAAAATAAAAAGATAATTTATTATTCTCTGTTCCTTCAAAATTATTGCACACTTGCACATTCATCAGTATTTTTAAATCCTGATTTCTCTGTTTTTTCCTTTACTTATATTTCCAAAAATATAAATTTCAGCTTCATTTCCAACACTGACAGGAAGCTAGTCTCATGTAATTTTACTTTCCCTTTTTTTTTTTTTTTTTTTTTTTTTTTTTTTTTTTTTTTTGAGATAGGATTATGCTCTGTTGTCAGGCTGGAGTGCAGTGGCATGATCTAGGCTAACTGCAGCCTCCCCCTTTCAGGTTCAAGGGATTCTCCTGCCTCATCCTCCCGGGTAGCTGGGACTACAGGCATGTGCCGCCCAGTTCAGATAATTTCGGTATTTTTAGTAGAGATGGGGTTTCACCATGTTGGCCAGGATGGTCTCAATCTCTTGACTCGTGGTCCACCAGCCTCAGCCATAGCTCCTGGCCTCTCTCCTTAATTTATACTGTTTAGTATTAAAACAAAGTAATACTATAATAAAACTAAAATAATAATAATAATAATAATAAAACTTTAAACTTTGATGTACACTATTAGTAGAACTCTGAGTAAAACTCTATCTTCCAAGAAGGTTTGATGTCCCCTCAAAACACTTCTCTTATTTGTACTCTAGTATGTTTTAGAGTTACCATCTAATGTTTTATACAGAGAATTTGAGAAATAATAGTCTGTTTGTTTTTATTTTTTACTTTTTTTTAGCTAACATGGAGAGAAAATTGTATAACTCTACTCCAATTTCCCTCTTAAACCAGAATTACCATTTTGTTATTTATGTTTCCTTGCTTTTTTTTCTCACCTGAACCAATTGCATGGCTAAAATCCAATGGCTACTGAGGACTTAACAGTCAAATGTACTTTTCAATATGTTCTTACAAACTTTAACTCAAGAATAATTTTACATTTTTATTAAAATAATGCATATCAATTATTGCATGCATCTCAATAAGAAAACTTTTTTTAATGTAAGGTGTCAGGAAGGGGTCCAGTTTCTGCTTTCTGCACATGGCTAGCCACTAAAATTAACTCTAGATGGATTAAAGACTTAAACTTCAGACCTAATACCATGAAAACCCTAGAAGAAAATCTAGAAAAAACCATTCAGGACATAGGTGTAGGCAAGGACTTCATGACCAAAACGCCAAAAGCATTGGCAACAAAAGCCAAAATAGACAAATGGGACCTAATCAAACTCCACAGCTTCTTCACGGCAAAAGAAACAGTCATTAGAGTGAATCGGCAACTAACAGAATGGAAAAACATTTTTGCAGTCTACCCATCTGACAAGGGGCTGATATCCAGAATTTACAAGGAACTAAAACAGATCTACAAGAAAAAAACAAAGAAGCCCATTCAAAAGTGGGCGAAGGATATGAACAGACACTTTACAAAAGAAGACACACAGGAGGCCAACAAACATATGAAAAAATGCTCATTATCACTGGTCATTAGAGAAATGCAAATCAAAAGTACATTGAGATACCATCTCACACCAGTTAGAATGGTGATCATTAAAAAATCTGGAGATAACAGATGATGGAGAGGGTGCGGGGAAATAGGAACACTTTTACACTGTTGGTGGGAGTGTAAATTAGTTCAACCACTGTGGAAGACAATGTGGCGATTCCTCAATGACCTGAAAATAGAAATCCCATTTGACCCAGCGATCCCATTACTGGGTATACATCAAATGGGATGGGTATACATCCCATTACTGGGTATACATCCTTATAGTAGAATCCAAATCATTCTACTATAAGGACACATGCACAGGAATGTTCATTGCAGCACTGTTTACAATAGCAAAGACCTGGAACCAACCCAAATGCCCATCGATGATAGACTGGACAGGGAAAATGTGGTACATATACACCATGGAATATTATGCAGCCATCAAAAATGATGAGTTAGTGTCCTTTGTAGGGACATGGATGAACCTGGAAACCATCATTCTCAGCAAACTGACACAAGAACAGAAAAGCAAACACCACATGTTCTCATTCATAAGCGGGTGCTGAACAATGAGAACACATGGACACAGGGAGGGGAGCACTACACATTGGGGTCTGTTGGGGGGAAATGGGGGGGATGGGGGGTGGGGAGGTGGGAAGAGATAGCATGGGGAGAAATGACAGATATAGCTGAGAAGGCAGCAAGTCACACTGCCATGTATGTACCTATGCAACAATCTTGCATGTTCTTCACATGTACCCCCAAACCTAAAATGCAATAAAAAAACGAAAAAATTTTTAAAAGGCTAATATTCATTTAAATAAATAATTAGAAAGTTAAAAAGTTTCTTTATTGATATACACCCAACTATTTCTTTCTACTTCTTAATTGCTTTAGGTTTATGAATATGTTGTAATGTTGCTGATAAATTGGAATAATTATTGTATTTAGTTCCAGTTTTTTATGTCACTATTTTAAAATTAGCATTTAGACTTACCCCTCAAATAGCTTAAGAATTGATTACCTAATCAAACAAATTTTCAAGTTCACAATAAAAGAAATGCATGTGGTCATATAGCATTTTCTTATATCATTGATTAATTTTGTAAAGGTAATACTCTGCTGGGGAATAGTTTACAAAAACTCTCAATTAAAAAGTGTCAATGATAGTAGTGGAAACCTGGCAAGAGGATGAAGTAAGTCAAATGAAGAATATGAAATATTTATGGCTTATGGTAATGAGAAAGCAGATAATCAGCAGACTTGCTGTCCATTCTTTTCCATCACTGGGGAGCATGCTTCAGAAAGCAAGAAAGTAGGTGACTTTGGTATAAACTCCTTGCAAGTGTATTATTTAACAAACTAAGAGCAAACTATGATGAGAATCTTGAGCCATGTAATTCTTTAACAGGAATTCCATGGTTTAGGATTGCTATTTTAAATTTCCTAGACACTATGAGTAATGGGATATGGCTTTCTGTATGTTACATAAGCCGCATAATTAACTGAGTAAAAAATTGAGATGTCTGATAACGTGAAAGTTTCTAGCTGTGTGAAAGAGATAATCACACCTCTCTCTTAGAAGCTTTATATTTTGAGCTGGGCTAGAGAGAATTCTCAATGCAGGAAGGAAGATCTGGTGACTTACATTGAACATCCCAGACTCCTTACTGATTCTTCTGTACTTCTTGATTGTTCGTATACTTGAGTTTAATAGCAAAGTTTGATTTGTAAACACGTTTCAGCTCAGATTGATGCTATTGGGCAAGAATGTGTTGAAACACACTAATTATCATACCTAATGTACTCTTTCAGAAGAAAAAAAAAGGAGAGGATATGTATGATGACGATTTAATGCAAAGAAGTGAGGCTACCTATGTTTGCCATTAAGTGGCAAAAGCTTTGAAGCAGATGATGAAATGTCTCACCAACTGAATTTAAAGGTAATAGTATTACAGCTATATAAACAGGTTAAGGGAATTGAACACTGAAGAAAGTAATGAAAAAAAAGGCAGCAAAAGTCTTATTCTCTGGCAGGTATTAATGTCGCTGATACAAGCCTGACTTTTCAAAGGGCAGCAGGCCTTATGACTCTGTGGCTACTGGGAAAGATATCCTATTTATTCACAAAGTAACAGACGAACAGAAATTGCCTGAAAAATCTGAATAGGTAGCTGTAGGTCAAAAACAAATGACTTCTGAATCCTGAGCTTATTCTATTGAGCAGTGAGAAAAGTATAAATAAATACCATCAGGAGTCAGGCAAACCCTCACTGGGATACATTCTTAAAATGAGCAGTGGTGAGAAGGTATCTCTTGAATGCAAAGTGTGCTAAAGATATTTTTCAGTGGCTGTGTAAATTTTACCTGATACATGCCTCTGATGGATATTAGTATGTATGAAGATGACCTACTGACTTTACTTTTTTCACAGGGGTATTTGACTGTATCTGCCATTCAACCAAATTTAATGCCAGTCTTTGAATTGTCCTAGTCCCCTTTGGTGGAAAACATTAAGCAATATAGAATTCAGGGAATTAAGCAATATGTGACTCTTAAGCTTAAGGAAATGATCACGTGGAGAGATCTGTTTTCACTAATTCCCTTTTAGACAATCTTTCATGGCTAGTAAGCACAATTTCTATTCATAGAAAGAAATATGAATGCGAATGAGGCCCTGAAAGACGTAACCACTAGAACTGTTACAGAGGGTGGTGGCTCAAGCCATCTCACCAGGCTCTACGGTCCAACTATTCACTGACATCAGATACAGACTGCAGTTTTGACAGAACTCAATTGTGGCTACTTCGCAGAGACCTCTTGAGTTTTTGATCCCAAAAGTTGCCTAAGGAAGCTCTATGTGTAACTTATTTGAACACAAATTGATAATACTAATCAAAAACATTTTCATCATGAAAGCACATGAACCAGAAAATGGACCCTGCTATGGCTAATGACAGAGAAGCATTCAAATAAGGAAAGAGCAGCACCGTGAAGCTCTATTATGAAGAAATGCTGTGTTAGAGAGCATGGCACGAGGGAGAAGTTCAGATGAGCACAGCACTTATGCACATCTATGAGCAAGGTGTTTTATTGGCCAAAAGCTGAAGGTAGAATCTTCCAAGAATCTCTAGCCTCCATCACTGTGTGGCACAAATCTTTTAATTTCCTCCTGGCCAAGGCACAGCAGGCTGCCTCGTTCACTCATGGGATCTCCAAGATATAGGGTTGCCTTGCTCTTTGGCAATTAGGATAAATACTATTTACAGATGTTAAAACCGTAATTGAAAAAAGTGAAGTATATTTTGAATATCGATAGTTGAAAGCTGTCCATAGCAGAAGAGAAATTGGTCCCCACTATGAGGAAAGTGCTTGTATATTCATAGACTTTTGGGCTATAGTCCTTCTCTGTGGTCAGGCAAATCAAAGGGAGACTTAATTTATCTTTAAAGTCCGAACAGTCCCATGTATCCTTAATGTGGATTTTTTATAAATGCCAAACAAACAACAAGAATGGCAACATACGGATGACAGCTCATACTGGAAATGAGATGCTAAGGCAGTGACTTAGACTAGAGTTGTTTGTATTCCTAAAAGAAAACAATATTTGGGTCTCAGCCAATTGCTGATGAGCTGAGAGATGAAATATTTTCTTAGAATTCAACAAAATAGGCTGGTCCGAGAGCAGTGGTATTTGCAGCTAATTGATCACAACCAGTTACAGATTTCTTTGTTTCTTCTCCACGCCCACTTCTTCACTTGACTAGCTTTAAAAAAAATAAGTAAATAAAAATTTTAAAGAAAAGAATTCAACAAAATATTAAATGTTCCCAGAAACTCACCCAATATCAACAGAAGAAAAATGTCTTGAAAATGCCTGTGGTTACACGTCCCCAAAGACTGGGACAGCACATAGCACATACCACAGAGCCTCTACGGCTAACTCTATGGTTACAAATTTGCATCACGCAGCACTTCCACTAGTTCTTACGTCACCTTTCCTGATCATGTAACAGATGTAATGTGAGAGAATACATTTAAAAGTTTATAACGGCAAATTCCCTGTCAGTGTGGCCTACATGTATATATGTTTTTCTACTCAAGATACATCCTGCTATCAATATATAGAAATAATCAAGGAAACATATATTTGATGAACATATCACAGTACTTATTATACTCAGAGAAGTGTGCTATTCAATAGGCAATTGAAACATTTGCTATTGATAATCGATGATGGAAAGGTTCTATCTACAGATTGGTTTCATTGTTTAAGTGAACATGTACTAAGTTTGAAAATGAGAGGACATAAGTTGCAATCTTCACTGGAATGATTTCTTAGAATCTAGAGGCAGGAATGAGGGGTGGGAAGATGCTATTAACCAATGTTCTACTTTTCTAACAATATTTTTTCATTATTTCTTATCCCCTGGTGCCAGAGGAGCCTTAAAGACATTCTTTTGAAATTGTGTCTACTTAAAGAATGTCTTATACCTAATAATGATGTCATTGGATTTACCAGTTCGTATATGTAGGCTTAGGGTTAGGGGTAGCAATTTAGCAATGCATATTTATGACTCAAATTTGAAATGAGGCATACATTTGACCCTGTTGCTTTAACAAGGGCTAGCAGTAAATGCAACTCTATTATCAAGCAACAGGATTTTTCTTTTATTCTCTAGATGTCAAATTTCTCATCAGCTTGGAGTGAAGGTGAGAAGGTGTGCTGATAGATGTTGGTAAGGTGGCCCTTATCACCACATCTGTGGGAAAATGATAGAGCTACTGAGTTTAAAAGTCAACTTTAGGTGGAAGAAAATGTAGAGTTGAAATAGGAGATATGACAAATGGAAGAAATACACATAAAAGTATTAATATTCCAAGGAAGGCTGCCTCTACAAATGAAATAATTAACATGTCAGCACAAGACAACGGAACTCTTATTATTCCTCTCAGACCTGACCATGACAATGGTCAGCTGTGGGAGAAACTTCAGTACTCATTATCCTCACAGAAGAAACACTGAAGTCATGTTCATCGTGACACAGAAACAACATATATGATGAATTGACCACCACTGGCCTCATTTTTCTAAATATTCTTTGGGTATGTTAGAAGCTCATCTTGGAATTCTGAGTAGGATTGAAGTAACATTCCTAGAAGGTTGTCAGGATGATGAAAAAAATATTACTTGTTAACACAAATAAAGACATAAGGAAGTATCTCTTTTGTAGGAGACTTCCCATGGCTGGAAATCTGTCAGGAGAGAAAAAAAAAAAACCTCTAATTATATATATTAATTGATAAAACCTTTAGCAGAGCTCTCAAAAATGGTGGGAAACAGCTTATTCATTACAAAGCAAGGTTATAAGATATCATAATCACTGATGTCTTCATGGTTGGTGACTGTGTGTCTCAGAGAACCAAAGGAATTTCAACTGTTTGAATAACTGTTAAACTTAAGTGTACTTGGACGTCACAGTGAATTGTGGCTTTTTACATTGTTTTCTAATGATATCCTACATAAAAAGGAGTTTTCTTCCCAGCCGTGCAACTGGGTTTGAATGATAGAGAGGCAAAACTGTTATCCCTACTGGGTATAGACAGATCAAGTAAGACACTCACACTGGAAGCTAGTGTTCTACAATGTTTCCTGTGATGAGTGGAATATCATTATGCTCACAAACAAAATAAATTCAGAGTAATTCCAGAATTCACAGAATAATGTCCTTTGGTCACTATGTTACTACATGGAAATGTATGGGACATGGGAAAATACATTTATCCCTCTGACAAAGCTATATGATGAACAAAGCATTTGAAAATTCATTTATAGAATGAAACTAAAACCAGATTATGTAAATGATAATTCCTCAAGATGAAAAAATATTTTATGTTCTGAATAGAAATCACCACTTGATTAAATGCCTCCAGAAACTGTCCAGAGAAGGAAGTAAAGACGGCCTTATAAAAACAAACACTAACATTCCTCTGACTTTTTAATAATATCTTTTACAATCATATCAGTTCCTGCTTCATTAGTGGTGATTATTTATAAAAATAAAAAACAAAACATTTTGTATAAAAGTTACACATTCAATAAATACTGGCTTCAACATACATAGGAAAAAAGATTAAATGACTATGGTCAATAGAGGAATAAGGATCAATTACACTGATAAAATAATATTAAAACAAATCTAGAGTATCATTGTGTTTAACAAGTTTGTAAAGAAAACTCTTGTTAAAATTACATGAGTAAATTCCAATTCATTGTTTGGATGTCAGATTACTCTTTATAGAAAATATAGCACAGAGCATAAGGCAGAATATAGAAATGTAATTTCAAAATACATAATAGAGATAGAGAAGTTAAACAGTTGTTATGTTGTATTTGTTTTGCATTGCTGGGGACATTTGGAATAAAAAAAAAAAAAAAGGTATGCACATACAATCTAATCTCCTTGGAACCCTGCTCAGAGCACACACCCTAAAAACAAACTAATGGTATTTGGTAGGAGGACAGTACTTACCTTTAGATGCTTTAGTGGCATGTCCCCACTTTCGGGTTGCCTTTGGTAATTAAATAAAGAGTCTATGATTAATTTGGCATACTACCTATAAAATGTCACATAAGCTATATGAGTATAAAATTGAGATGTTTCATAACCTAAATTTATTTTCTAAGGCAATTATCTGCCCTTCCTACTTCTGGACCTAGTCTTCATATGTGGGCTGGAGAGTACCTTCTACAGATATCTGGGAAGCTGCATAGAATATTCTTATTTTTTCCTATATATTTTTCTCTGGATTGTATATTCTTGAAATTATTAAATAAATTTTATATTGGTAGTATCTCTGATCCATGTGAGTCTGTTTTAACAATTCTTACCCATTTGTCTTAGCTTAGAAGGAAAGGACAGTTATTTATAATTCTTAATCAGAGATATCCTCACTCTGTTTCCACAAATTTCTCTTTTCTTGGGGCAGATGTGCCGTTAAACATTCATTTCAACATGTATGCTATGGCTCATTGGTTTGTCCCCTTTCAATACTCACATTGAAATTTATTTTATCTTCTTTTATTTTGAGACAGAGTATTGCTCTGTTGCCCATTCTGGAGCGCAGTGGCACAATCTCAGCTCACTGAACCTCTGGGTTCAACCCATTCTCATTCCTCAGTCTCCCGAGTAGCTGAGATTACAGGTGCCTGCCACCATGCCTGGCTAATTTTTGTATTTTTAGTAGAGTCAGAGTTTCACCATGTTAGCCAAGCTGGCCTCAAACTCCTGATCTCAAGTGATCTGCCCACCTTGGCCTCCCAAAATGCTAGGATTGCAGGCATCAGCCACCCCACCTGGCCTCATATTGAAATTTAATACTCAATGTGGCAGTAGTGAGAGGGAGGGCCTTTAAGAGGTGATTGGGTCATGAGAGCTTGGTCCTCATGAATAGCGGTCCTTGTATATCGATGAATCCACTCATGGATTAATGGGTTAATGGACAAATGGTGTACCATGGAAGTGATACTGTAGGCTTTGTAAGAAAAGGAAGAGAGACCTAAGCTAGCACACTCAGCCCCATAAGATACCCTGTTCTGCCTCAGGACTCTGCAGAGAGTTCCCACCAGCAAGAAGGCCCTGGATGTGGCTCTCGACCTAGGACTTCTCAGCCTCCATGATTGTAAGAAATTAATGTGTTTTCTTTATAAATTACTCAGTTTCAGGTATTCTGAACAACAAGCAACAAAAAGTGAACTAAGAAAATGTAGCTCCAGTGACCAAAAGAAAAACAATTATCCCAGGGAATCTTGATGGTTCTAAGAATAATTTTCACTGAGTTAAACCAAAATGTTTCTATACTTTAAACACACACACACACACACACACACACACAATTTAAGGGGAATACAGTCAAAGTTGAATAGTGAGGCAATTTTAAACAGTAAAGAAAATTAAATACATACATAATTAGGAAAAATATGATATAATTGATATTCTATGCAGTGTCAACATAAGGCACACTGCCTGCTATAGATTCTTTAACTTCAATGTATCCTAGTGAAGGCTTTATTATTCTGCAACATTTTTCTCTATCTTTTATTGTAAAACATTAAAGTTCATACTTAGCAATATACCACTCTTCTTTAGAAAATGTAATGAGCCAATTATTTGACACATAGAGATAAACCCTAATTTTGATTTAATTATTAGTGGATTTGAAAATGTAATTATTATATTAAATATTTCTCTGTTGTGCTTCAAAAATATTTTCTAAAAACAAATTAAAACTCAGGCACTGGTACACTACAGTTGTAATTACAATGCATTTTCTCCTAGACATTACCATGGATATTGTTTTAATGAATTTGTAATTATACCAAAATAAGAATCCTTATTCTCATTTTCTATTTATACTTTCTCCCTAAGTTTAACCAGTCGAATGACAAGAAAACCATGTGTAATGACTCCCACAATCACATCCCTATCCTGAATATTCAATTGATTTTTTTGAATCTGATATTTAAATGCCTGCTTTGCATTCTCACCATTGTCAAATGGAGCCATTTTAAACTTCATAGAGCCCAAACAAAATTCTGTTTCTCTCCAAGTCATCTACTATGCATGCCTATACCATTTGTCTTCTCGATTTATCTTATCCCTTCATACTTTCCATCAGAAAGTTCTATATTTTAATATCTTCTGTTAACATTTAAGTGCAAGCCACCACAGTTCACCACCTGAATTCAATGGCTTCCTGAAAACTAGACTCTCTGAGTCTCTTTCTCTGCTAGAATCCATGTTCCACACCACAACCAGACTGATCCTTTTCAAAATATGAATCCATTTTTAGAATTACTTGCTTAAAGTACACCCATGGCTTTTCTGTGCACTATATGAAACACACACACACATACACACACACACACACCCCAACAAAAATCAACCAAATGGAAAGATTACCATAGATTCCAAAGCCTTACGTGAGCTTTATCTTTCCAAATTTAACGGGTCATTATTTCTCTCCTCAGTCATTAAACTATACCCATAATGGCTTTTGTTTTTTTTTTTATCATGTATCTCAGTGTAATTTGGTCCAAGCTCTATAACTCAGAGTGACAGCTGGATTGCCAGGTCTCGGTTGGAATTTTATCATGAAAGGTATTTAAATGAAGATTTTTCTCACTGTTCATTGTTCATTTCTTTCTGTAATTGTATAAATTTCATTGAGCAGCAATGTTTCCCATGCTTCTTTTACTTGTGACTGTCAGTTTTAACACTAATAATTGCAGTTTGGGACATTTTTAAAGCTTTTTATTATTGGAACAGCCTTTTTTTCATTCTTGAAAAAAAAAATCACCACTCTGTGGTTTTAAG
Source organism: Saimiri boliviensis (assembly GCF_048565385.1). Lineage (NCBI taxonomy): Eukaryota > Metazoa > Chordata > Mammalia > Primates > Cebidae > Saimiri > Saimiri boliviensis. Next base: position 274,960,721 of record NC_133449.1, on the reverse strand, counting down.
TACTCCCATATTGTGATGAAGATAATGGTTAAAATTAAAGTGTAAAAATATAAACTAAAATAAATGTAACAAAATTGCAAAATTTTAAATGCAGACTGTGTCATGTATGTCATCATAAGATTCAACGTAAATAATTTTATAATGGGCCAGCTTTGGTGGCTTATGCCTGCAATTCTGACACTTTGGGAGTCAGAAGGGTTCCCTGAGCCCAGGACTTCTAGATCATCCTGGGCAACATTGTGAGACTTCATCTCCATAAATAAACTTCAAAATTAGCCAGGCATAATGGTGCATGCCTGTATAGTCCCAGCTACTTTAGAGTCTGAGGTGGGGGGACTGCTTCAGGCTGGGATGTTCAGGCTGTATTGACCTGTGGTTTCACCACTACACACCAGCCTGGCAACAGAGTGAAAACATTTCTCAAAAAAAATAAAATAAAATAATTTTAATAGATTATTTGGATATCACTTTAATAAGCTGTTACTCACTGTAACTTAAATCCAGAAATCTCTATATGCCATTTCTCAACTCTTCTTTTCCAGTTTTCTTTTCAAATACCAGACCCCATTGTTTGCAATGTTTTGTCTCCTCTTCTTTTATCAATTTCTGGTATTTCTTCAAGGAGAGGTTAAATGTTACAATCATGACAAGCCCTTATTTATGTCCTGGAGAAGTGTCCTATTGCCACTGTAACAGGTAACCACAAACTTAGTGTCCTAAGGCGACATAAGTGTGTTATCTTGCATTTCTCCAGGTCTGAAATGTGTAACTAAGCTCAAATCAAGTTATCAGCAGGGCCACATTCCTTTCCTCCAGGCTCAAGGGGAGAATTCATTTCCTTGCCTTCTTAAGTTTTTGTGGGCTGCCTGAATTCCTTGGCTCATAGCCCCATTATAAAACCAGCTAGAGCAGGTCCAGTAATTTTCATGTGATACCTCTCAGATGTTTCTTTTGCGGCAGTGTGTCTCTCTGTCTTTCTGTGTGTTTCTCATTATTTCAATTTCAGCTGACTACCTGTATCAATTCTCTTTTGTTATAAATGGCACTGGAGTCACAGATTCTGGGATTTTGGACACAGGCATATTTAGGAGCCGTCATTTATCTTATCACATATCTTCACACTCTCTCACTCTAGTCTTTCTATACTTAGCAGATTTACTACTCATATACTGTGCATTAGGCTAAACTGAACGTCAATAGGATAGTGGCTAAATACGAGTTTATCAGAGGCAGACAGAATGGAATCAGATCCTAGGTCTGCAAATTCACACCTATGTGATTTGGAAGAATAATTTATTCTTTTTGTATCTCCATGCTGGTGTTTGAATGTGTGTTTCTTCCAAAACTATGCTAAAACTTAATTGCCATTTTAACAGTGTTAAGACATGAGACCTGTAAGAGATACTTAGGCCATGTAGGCTCTATCCTTGTTGATGGGATTGGTACTTGATACAGTTTGGCCGTGTCGCCCCCCAAATATCATTTTAAATTGTAGCTCCCATAATTCCCATGTGTTGTGGGAGGAACCTGGTAGAAGGTAATTGACTCATGAGGATGTGTCTTTCCTGTGGTATTCTCTGGTTGGTGACTAGGTCTTATGAAATCTGATGGTTTTATAAAAAGGAGTTTTCCTACACAAGTTCTCATCTCTTGTCTGTATCATGAGAGTGTGCCTTTTACCTTCTGCCATGATTGTGAGGCCTCCTAAGCTATGAGGAACTTTGAGTGTATTAAACCTCTTTTATTTTTGTAAATTATCCAGTCTTGGGTATGTTCTTATCAGGTATGTCCTTTATGTCCTTATCAGCAGCGTGAAAATGGACTAATACAGTACTGTTATAAAAAAGCAAGTTTGTCTTAGCCTAGAAGGAAAAGAAAGTACTTATCATTCTTTAATCAGAGACATCCTAAGGCTATTTTCACAGATGATACTCTTCTTGAGTCAATATATTCACAAAACTTTCATCTTCAAAACATAGGCTATGTTTTGAATACTTGTTTCTCAAAATTCATGCTGAAATTTAATCTCCAATGTGTATGGGTATTAGCCCCCTGCCACCCTTCACAGATCCCACAGTCTTTCTGCTTTCCACCGTGGCATGACACAGCAAGAAGACCGTTACAAGATGGCGGCACCTTAATACTGGATTTCCTAGCCTCCAATATCCAATCTATTATGCTAATAAATTCCTGTTGATTAGAAATTAGCCAAGTTCAGGAATTCTGTTATTGGATCACAAATCAGACTGACACTCTATTTTTTCCGTAAAATCATCATCGTAATAGCAATCACTGTTAGTACTGGGGATTATGTTTGTTAAAATGTATAAACATTTAGAACAGTGTCTAGGCCATGGTCATACTCAATAGTATTAGTGATAGCCATTAGCATATTGCAATGCAATTGCCTTTCCATGCTTTTTTTTTTTAATTTCACTTTGGCCATTTAATTACTTTGATATGCTTCGTATTTAGTTTTTAATTTTTTTCTTACAATTCTATAATAGAATTAATAGAATATTATGATAGAATATACCCCTGATTTTTATGTATTTTCCTGAACAGTAATTTCTTTTGGGGATTAAATTTTAATATATCATTTTTTTTATTTTTGTCTAAAATACTAAAGGAAATAAATGACTGAAATTTATAGTCACATTTGTTGTAAGAATGCTGTGAAGTCATTTTATGTTATTATTAGAAGCATTTATATATAATTCAGATGAGAAATGGTTTTTAAAAATCATAGGCTGTAAACAATAAAATATAGTCATTGAAAATTATCTTTGGCCAGGTGCGGTGGCTCACACCTATAATCCCAGCACTTTGGGAGGGGAAGACTGTATTTTAACAAATATAATCCTCAGTACTAACAGTGGTTGAAATTATGATGATGATTTTATGGAAATATGGAGTGTCAGTCTGATTTGTGATCGGAGACAGGCAGATCACCTGATGTCAGAAGTTTGAGACTAGCCTGGTCAACATGATGAAACCCTGTCTCTATTAAAAATACAAAAATTAGCCAGTCATGGTGGTGCATGCCTGTAATCCCAGCCACTCTGGAGGCTGAGGTGGGAGAATTGCTTGAACCTGGGAGGCAGAGGTTGGAGTGAGCAGAGATCGTGCCACTGCACTCCAGCTATCTGACAGAGCAAGACTCTGTCTCCAAAAAAAAAAAAAAAAAGAAAAAAAAAAGAAAAAGAAAAAAGAAAATTATATTTATTTGAATTAATATTTCTGTGAATATTTTGAATTACATGTTGTTTTCCTTTTGTGGCAAATTCGAGGTGCAATACTAAGCATGATGCAAATTCCATGATATAAAAATGTATGCTTTCTTTATGACAAATTAGTTAATATGTTCTGGCACTGCTAATATTTTAAACGAATTACCATTATTTTACATTATTTTATGTATTGATTCTATTTAAATATTATCTCAAAGTTATTGTGAGACTTCTGATTTAAAATGACAGATGAAGCAAAGTTAGTCTCTCATCCTGTTTCACATTTATTGAAATAAAAAAAATACAGTAAATTCATTCATAATCGTTTTGAGAATAAATTCTAGCAAGTTCCTGGGGAGGAGCAAATGGATGAGACTTAGTAACACATAATTCAGAGAAAAAAGATGAAAGGCTCAGAAAACAACAAGGGCAACAGAGAATCCTTGAATGAGGAAAGTTAGCGTCTTGATTTTGCTGTTAAGCACATGTGAATCTCTGAGGTTAGCAGCAGAGGAGAGTAAAAGTGAGAAGAAAATGAACATTAGTGGAGTTAATCAAAGAACCAACAGTCTGTACATTGCACCTTTGGTCGATTGATTTCTACTACCCTCTTCCCTAAACCAACATTGTGAAAGAGATTGTTTGTATCCAAATGGAAATACAGCATATGCTTTCTGAAAAAAAATCAGAAATATTTCTTAAACAGGTCTTTCTTGTTTATTTAACTGAACGATGACCTCCCTGTTTGCCTGCCTGATCTCCCTGCATGCCTCCTGAGATAAAGTCTGTCATTCCTCAGACATCTCTAAGACACACAAAGCTGAAGTTCAGCTCTAAGTCAGAAAAAGTGGCAGTAATGTTAGCTGTAGATATAAACAGACAAAAAATTATCATGATATATTTGAGGAAAACTGGTGACCTGAAAGTAAATAATTTGATATTAAAAAATAAACCAAGAAGACACTGCCTCAGTACAATAAAATGTTGTTTTAAAAGTTGTTTAAATTGTAGATTGTGTGTTTAGTATAGGTAGAAATGGCTTACATTCATTTATGTAAAATAGTTCACTGTAAAAGAAGAATAAATAAATGGAGATCTAGAAATAATTTATCTAATAAAAAGCATGCCAAAATATTAATAAGTATGACTGCACAAAAATAAGGATATAAATAAGACGATGCCAAAAATTAACTCAAAGTGGTCAATGTCCTATGTTCAAGGACTGCACATACAAAACTATTAAGCGAAAACAGAAAAGTAAATTTTCATGACCTGGATTTGGCAATATATTCTTAATATGATGTCAAAAACATAAACGAAAGACAATAGAGATAAGATGGACTTCATAAAAACAAACTATTGTATATCAAAAGACATTACCATAAAGATAAATAGATAAACTTCATGAGAAGAATTATTTCCAAAACATTTATATTATAAGTTCATTTACTTACGTCTAGGATTCATAATATATAAAAGAACTCTTAGAACCCAACAATAAAAAGACAACACCACTTTTAACCAAATGGGTAAATGGCTTGAAAAAGAATTTATTCAAAGAAAATACACAAATGGTTAACAAACATATAAAAATATGCTCAATGAGATTAGTCGTTAGGTAAATGCTAAATAAAACCAAATAGAGATATCATTTCACACTGAATAGAGTAGGCATCAAGGTTATAGAGAAACTGGAATACTCATATATTGGTAGTGGGCATATAAGAAGGTGAAATCACTGATGAAAAACATGTGGATGGTACCTCAAAAAGTTAAATAGAAATATTATATGACCCAGCAATTCTATTTCTTATTTACCCAAAATAATTGAAAACATGTTTTCAAACAAATACTTGTATGTAAATGTTCAAAGTTGCCTTCTTCATAAAAACCAAAAGAGAAAACCAAAGTTCTATCAATGGATGAATGGCTGAACAAAATGCATTGAATCAATTTATACAATGGATTATTACTCAACCTTAAAAATGAAGTAATGATACACAGCGCAGTGTTGATAAACCTCCAAAACATTTTGCTAACTGAAAGAGGTCAGTAGCAAAAGGTCACCTAATGTATAATTTTTTTGTATAACATATAAAATAGATACAAAATATCCAGAATAGGTAAATATATTGCAGCAGAAAACAATTAGTGATTGTCAGTGTTTGGGATCTAAGGATACTAGGGAGTGATTATTTAATAGATATGAGTTTCTTTTTGGGGTGATGAAATATTTTGGAACTAAATAGTGGTGTAAGTTGATCACCATTGAAAATGTACTAAATTCCACTGAGTAGTGCATTTCAAAATGGTAATTTAAAGTTCATAATTTAAAAATTAATAATTAAAAAATTAGGAATTAAATGTAAAGATAAAATCAAGAATTTGCCTTTCATACGCTGCTTTTAAAATAACCGAAAGGTTTAGACAACATATTAAACTTTCCAATCACTAGTATACTCATGACACTAAAGGTTTTCTGTTAAGGATAGCATTTTTACATTTCTACATATAAAGATGATCAGTTGCTTTAAAAATAAAAATCTCTGAAAAGTAGTCACAGTTCAATTAGAAAACAAATGAAAAAGTAACATGATTTTAACAGCTGGTTGGTATTAGAGAAGAAAATTCATATTATCTTGAAGCTTTGACTACTTTCATTTAAGTCATCTAAGCAACACCATTTTATTGAAAATATATGATAAATGAAATAACACTTCCTACATATACACTAGTATTTACTAAATAAATGTTAAATAACCATAATTGTAAATCTTATTTAATGTTTTGTTCTTTTTCAGAACCTTTCTCAAGTACATGAAATAATTATAAAAATAAATTACATAAAGGTTTTCATTGTAAAAGTAATTCCATCACAGTTTGAAAATCTGGGCATCCTTGGGATTTTATTTCCATATGCATGTCTATTTCACTACTAACAATAATTTAAAACACATAAATTACTTTGTAAAACTACGAAGTTTTTTATAAAGCAAAAAGTAAACACCCTATCAAAAGTGCACGCACATCTGACTCCCAATTTATGCTTTAGTAAGATAACTTGATTTCAATCATTGGAAAGTAGAGTCCTTCCTCTTTTTTTTTTTTTTTTTTAAAGCTGATTGCCTATTTCTCAGGCTACTATGGATTAACATTTATTATCAATAATTTTCTTTCCTTTTTTTTTTTTTTTTTTTTGAGATTGAATTTTGCTCTGTCACTGAGGCTGCAGTGCAGTGGCACAATTTCAGTTCACGGCAACCTCAGCCTACCAGCTTCAAGCGATTCTCCTGACTCAGCCTCCTGAGAAGCTGAGATTACGGGTGCCCACCACTTCACCAGGCAAAATTTTGTATTTTCAGTAGAGACAGAGTTTCACCATCTTGGCCAGGCAGGTCTTGAACTCCTGGCCTCGTGATCCACCCACCTCAGCCTCCCAGAGTGCTGATATTACAGACATGAGCCACGTTGCCTGGCCTCCTTATGTATTTTAAATTGACAAATAAAATTTATATATATTTATGGTAAACAACAAGGTGTTTTGACAGATGCATACACTGTGGAATGACTAAATCAAACTAATAAACATATGCACATACTTACCATTTTTTTTTTGGAGAAAACACTCAAAATCTCTTAGCAATTTTTAAATATCCAAGGCATTTTTATCATCTATCATTACCACATTGTGCACTAGATCTTTTGAACTTATTCTTCCTAAATAAAATGTTGTATGTATTCTTGGGTCAACATCTCCCCAATAACCTCTCAATGGTTATAATTTTTAAAATATGTACTATAACTTCAATTGTAAACCAAGTATGAGTTGGTATATTCTGACCTTAAGAGGTCAGATTATAGACAGAACTGCATAAACTCTTTCTATGTCTTTTAGAATTACAAAGCCGTCTCCATTAGCTGAACAAGTATCTAAGATACCTTCATTATATCACTTTTCCCCTTCTTTGTTGTTTTCTGTCATTTCAAATATGTTAATTTAGAAATAAAGAAAAGTAAAAGAATAATTCATTTAATTTCCATTCAAATCAACCAATGAACCAACCAACCTGTATGCAATTTTTATTGTGTTGTAGGAGATCATATTTATTATATGAAAGACTTAGCATGGAGTCAGTTTCATCACCACTCATAAACCTAGCACCATGAGTTCATTTTCTTGAAGCCCTTTCTACTCACAACCCGCAGTTTTCTTACTGACTCTCACTGTCAGGCCTCTCCACAGAAAGGTGACAGTCTTCTGTCACCGTAGTCTTTTTATTTTTAATTTTTTTTTATTGCGCTTTAGGTTTTGGGGTACCTGTGAAGAACATGCAGGATTGTTGCATAGGTACACACATGGCAATGTGACTTGCTGCGTTCCTGCCCATCACCTATATCTGGCATTTCTCCCAGTGTTATCCCTCCCCAACTCACCAACTCCCGCTGTCCCGCCCGTAGTTCTCCTCCACAGACCCCAGTGTGTGATGCTCCCTGTGCCCATGTGTTCTCGTTGTTCAACACCCGCCTATGAGTGAGAACAGGCGGTGGCGGCTGTCCTCTTCTCTTATGCTGCCTTCCCATAGGATAAAAATAACCTTTCTCATTTTAACCACTTTTTGTGGGTTTACGTCCTTCCCATCTCCTCAAGACGTCACTCTAACTGGTTTATCAATTTTTTTAAACAAAAATTTTCTTAATTATAAGAACCCGCCTGACAACCAACTCAATATTTTTCTTACAGAGAAATTTATTCTCTTGAATATGTTTACCTGCACAGTTATTTTATAAAACTTTAAAAGGTTTAAAAGATTATCCATGTTAGTGTTAAATAATTGCAAAACCAGTTATTATGATGCAGATAAATACTGAGCTATTATTAATCAGAACTTATTAATCACATTAGAATTAGTCATGTAGAACTACTGACAATAATATCTGCATTTAGACCTTTGCCTTTTTAGAGAAACATTGATAGTTTTGCCTGGAGGAAAATGTAAAAGAAGTGCAATAAAAACAATGAAACAATAGAGAAGACAATAATAATGAAACATTCTAGAAGAATAGCAGTGGATTTAGCTTCTGGCTCTAGTCCCCTTTGAGGTGCTAAACTGGACTCCTTTTTAGTTGATTTTGTGTAAGTCAATTATGTCGTGGACTCTCAAAATATATAGATAAAATAAGATTCAGTATAAAGCACTGAATGCCAATTCTACCTATTTTAGTTTATGATGATAGCAACTGTTAATCTGGACATTTGAGTCCAACCCAGAACATTTTTTTATAACTTACTAAAATGTTGTAGAATTAGCATCAAATAAATATATAAATGAGTAAATAAAATAATAGCCACCACTGATCTTTCAAAAGGTTCTGAAATAGAGGAACTTTAAAGATTTTACTTCATTATTTTGTATGTTTTTGCTAGAATAATGAGCACAAATTCAAATCGACCTTTACCATATGAACATTAGTGCACTTTGGTGATTATGCCTTTGATCTTTTTCTTTTGAAATAAAAAATATACATTAAGTTCTGGGGTACATGTGCAGAATATGCCGGTTTGTTACATGCCTTTGACCTTCTTAAAAAAAAGATACAAAATTTCAATGGATATTGTGATGCAATTCCCAGAGATTAGGAAACTGGATGAATGTTAACTGAATCACAAAATAAGGTGGAATATGGATCTTTAATTGAAACTTAAAGGTTAATAGAAAAAAAAAAATAACACTGATATGGCATTTGAAAAGCTTTCACAAGACTGGTATGATCTTAGAAAAAACAATGAATGTATTTACTAACTTGAAGACCTTTTACCAAATTATATGCACTGTCAAGGTAGGTTTAACATTAAAACTTTCCCTAAAATAAAAAAGAATATATGAGTGTTTATGCTAAATATAATCAAGAAATTGTGAAGAGTATTTTCACAAGCTCTGTAATAAAGTTCTCATACTTTTATACTTTGTTGTTTTAGTCAAGAAAATATTCCCTTATCTGCACAAAACTTACATTCAGTGAAAAGCAAGACTCTATGATGATTAATACACACACACACACACACACACACACACACACACACACGCACACTCATTCATGGTAGAACATGGGGAAGAAGAAAAATTTTCAATTCTATATTTCGCTAAAGCCAGATTGGCAAGAGCACCAAAAAGAAAGAGTTGTTTCTACTGTCTAAGGATTTGGCCCACTGAGTTATGGTGTGTCCTTTTGCAATTAATGCATAGAATGTAAAATCAAAAAACATATACAACTATAAATTATGTGTTATTATATCTCCTTTCCCAGAAAAATTAAGTGTGTCGATTGAATGGAAGAATTTTGCTTTCATGAATCTAACACCTTTTCTAAGCACCTTTTTTGTATGTTGTTATACTTAAGCATCTGGAATTATTTTTTAACCTTAAAATAATTAAAATACCTCTTAATTGAGCAAAATTCCAAATACTTTGTGGTAAAAACTTCTAGCTAACTTTTATTCTTATTGACCTCTTAGTGATTTTACAAGGAACAGACACTGAGTAGATTCATCAATTACTACAAGACTTTCAGAATATCCTTTCCCTGTAATATCCCCCTTAATAGAACTGTTAAATTTTTCTATCAAAAACTGAAATCGTTTAAAATTAAAACATTCCCATACCATTCATAGTGATGTTTAAAAGCCCAAATCTATTAAATAGCTTCTTCTATTTCATCCTTAAAATAAAATATTTCTGGCTTGGCACAGTGGTTCACTCCTGTAATCCTAGCACTTTGGGAGGCTGAGGCAGGTGGATCACCTGAGACCAGCCTAGACAACATAGTGAAAGCCTATCTCTAGTAAAAATACAAAAATTAGCCACATGTGGTGGCACATGCCTGTAATCCTAGCTACTCGGGAAGCTGAAGCAGGGGAATCGCTTGATCCTGGGAGGCGAAGGTTGCAGTGAGCCAAGATTGTCCATTGCACTCCAGCCTGGGCTACAGAGTGAAACTTTGTCTCAAAATAGTAATAATAAAAATAAAATATTTATCTTTAAGAATTGGTGATACATTTATGAGTTTCATGAACAGGAAACAAAAATTGGACAACTAGAAACTGCATTAATTATTTTAGCCTAATTCTTGGATCATTTCTGGGCTTTACCCAAGAAATGAAGAGCACAAACTGACAGTATGAGCCAGAGTACTAGATTAATATGGTTCATTTTTGCCCAAGATGTATATAGAAAAAATTCACAAGCATTGCAACAGTGATAGCAAAATCATCAAAAACATAGGTATCAAATTAGTCTACGACAATATAGAATAGAAAGGAAAGCACTATTTTCATAAGCATTTAAAATGTTGAATAATCACATACATCTTTTTGATAAGCTTATGTTTTATTATATCATATAGTATTTTTCACAATGGAAATTAGAGGCTATACACCTGTGTGTTCTAATCCACCTGAGCTCCCTTTCTGAACTAGGCACTTATTTCCCCAGCTCCGCAGATGTGCTTCTATTCAGTCATTGCTGCTTAGGGAAAGGAAACCATTTCGCCCAAGGTTATAGCTCTCCCCTGGGGTTGTTCACATCCAGTGGCTGATTGATTCAGGATACAAATGTCCAGTGTCCATGTCACGATTTGGGGCAGCTCTGTAAAGCAATTCCAGCCCTGAAGTTTCTCATGAGATTTACTCTGGCAACTGTATTACATTTCAGCTTCTCCTCTGTCCAATCCTCATCCCTGCAGTGCCTCACAGGTCTTGTTCCAAGAAGGTTCTAGAAAACCTTCCCCATGCAAATCTCTGCCTCAACATCTGCCTCCCAGGGAGCAATCTAAGTTGCAACCATTATTCAAACTATTCTTCTGAACACAGGTCATCTAATTTCTTGTAATTATATTTGCAAATAGAAAAATATTTTATTTTCATGGTTGTAACCTAAAGCATCCTTTCTCTTTCCTTTTTACTTTTCCTACAATAAATGAGGGGTACCTATTAGCTTTATTCAAGTTTTCTTCTGACACTCCTTAGAGATTTCTTCACAGTTTGCCTTCTACTCCCAACAGTAAAATGTTCTTTCAGAGGTAACAAACTCAATATTTCTCTTCATCTAGTTAAATGAATAACACACATTTATAGCAAATTATCTTTGCTTAAGCTTTGGGGTATGACAGTCTTCTGATTCCCCTTTAGCCTCTTCTCATCTTCACTTCTTGTACTTCTTTTAGGAATTGTCAGTTCTTTTTCTGCTCCCCAAACATAAATCCTCAGTGGCCAGTCCCTCTTCTTGTTGTTTCTTCCCTTGTCTACTTTTGTCTTATCTTCTCTCTTATTTTAAAAATTTTTAAAGCTCTATTTATTAAGTTAGTTGGTTAGTTAGTTAGTGACAGAGTCTCTCTCTGTTGCCCTGGCTGGAGTGCAATGGTGAGATCACGGCTCATGGAAGCCTGGACCTTCCAGACTTAAGCTATCCTCCAACTTTGTACTGCATACATGCATCACCATGGCTGGCTATTTATTTTTATTTTTATTTTTATTTTTTTGTAGATACAAGTTCTTACTACCTTTCCCAGGCTGACCAACTACTAGGCTCAAGTGATCCTCTTGCCTATACCTCCCAAAATGCTGGGATTGTAGCCTGAACCACTGCGTATGACTTGTCTTTTCTTCTGTTCTCTCTTTTCCTCCAAAACTTGTTGCTCTGATAATTTTATTGCCATTAGGGTCATCAAGCACTATGTTTATCTAAGTTTTTCTAAACGGTAGACTTGCTCATAAGTTTCAGAATCAGGTGTCTGTTGGACTTCTGCCTGGATTACTCCTCTGGAAATTGAAATTATATCAATTCAAATTTAAAGTGACTTTAACTTAATATTGTTAGGAAATTTATTTAATTAATCTAATTACCAATCTCCTCAGGAAGAGTATTTATGAACGTATTACTTATTAACTATCAAAATATATTCTAGGTACTCTTCCAGGCACCAGAAATATAGCAATAAGTCACACAAATAAAAATGCTTGATGAATGGAGCTTACATTCTAGATGTACTCACAAGGTCCGATTTTAAGTTACAAGCATTCTTTTAAACATCATTTTTTCATACTTTTTTTTTTTTTCCAGGCAGCTCTTCCTCTGTCACCCAGGCTAGGGTATAGTGGCACAATCATAGCTCAATGTAACTGCAAATTCTTTGGCTCAAACAAGTCTCTTGCTTCAGCTTCCCAAGTAGCTGGGACTACAGATGCCAGGTGCCACTATGTCTAGTTAACTTTTAATTTTTTTTGAATTTTTTGCAGAGGTGGAGTCTTTCTATGTTGCCCACACTGGTCTTGAACTCTTGGCCTCAAATGATTCTCTCACCTCCACCTCCCAAAGTGCTGTGATTATAGATATGAGCCACTGAATCTACCTATTTTTTTGCATCACCATTTATCAAAAGTTTTAGAACCCATTATATTTCAATAACTTTACATTATATTTGCAGAGATAACACAAAATTTAATGTAATGGAATTCACATTATAGTTTGATGCCAAACATCCAAACAAAGAACTACAGATTGCTATTACTAAAGTATAAACAGAATGAATAGTTATTATTTCAAGTAGCTGGCAAGACAAATGGGGAGAGACAGTCCACAGCATTTAAAAATCAACAAATTATAAAATCTCTGGAAGGATGAAAAGCATGGTATGATATAAAGATAATAAGCATTTCAGTATGGTTGGGGGAAAATCTTTGGCAGAGGAAGTTTCTAGAATTCAAAGAGGGAGACGAGGCCACATTTAGACCAGTTTTTACGCCATCAAAATGGATAGAAGTGTTAGTATTGTTCCTTAATATAAAAGCAACATGTGAAGATGATAAATAATTAAGATACTTAACATGTGTATAAAGCAAAGCTAATGCAATTGATCCCATCTGTCCTTACCTCACTGAACTGAAACACCCAGTCTGACATATCATAGGTTAAAAATATGTAGCTATTAACTGACCTTTGCCCTCCTAAATCCTAAAATCTCTTGCACTTTTCTTTTTACTAAACAATTTATCTCAGAAAGATCCTCATATTACTTATTAGTTCTATATATTCATTTTTCACAGTGAAGAAATTGTTCATTCTTTTTAAACAATCTTCAATGAATTGATAGGTGGTTTCTTTGTTATTATCATTAGGTATTTTATTGAATACTATAGTGGGTATTCTTATAAATATATTTTCACATATTTCTAAGAATTTATATCTACTGAATAAATTGGTAGCTGGAGAATTGTCCCAAGTATAAACTATTATTTTATGTTTTGTCATTTTTGAACACTCTAGCAATAATGTACTTAATAATCCCCTGCCAATAATTAAATTTCTTTATTTTACAAAACTGGAGGAGAACAACATTTCACTATTTTAATATTATTATTTCATTGTGAGGGAAGCCAAAAATCTGTTCATATGTTAATTGATTTGAAAAGGATGGTGATCATTTCAAATGTTTGAAAAGTCACTGTGATAAACTGAACCATGGAAATAAAGCAAAATGAAGCAGTCTATTTTAGTAGGTTTTGAAACAAAATTATGTTTTCCTTTGTTAATATATTCCTGCTCCCAATGCCACTGGACTCTATGATTCTTGTAAACATTCATTGTAAAACTAAATGTCACAGAGAAGTGCTTAAAACTAATATATTTAATCCAAAGTTGTATAGATTTATTGCACTGGTATTGATACTTCAATAACTCACAAGTTTTTTTGCCTGATATCTATGCACATTAATTCTTTTGATCGTCCCTTCTTTGTTTTATTGATAATAATCATCAGAGATCTTAGATTTTCATTTCCCTTGTTGTTTGTTGATTTTACTGGCTGGTTAAAAAAATATGTGCAATCTGTGCATGTGTTTGTTAGTGTGTTTGTACATATATATTCATATATGCACCCATACAACTGACAACGAGTCATCTTATTTTCAGTACTTCTTTATAACAAAACCAATTTTAAGTCTAGAGGTTTATTTTTATATTTTTAAGTTACAGAAAAGTTAATAATATGGTTATGAGATTAACAAAGCTAATTAAGTCATATATAGTGGTGTTAAATATAATTAAGTTAAATATACAGTTATTAAATTAAATTAATGATATAATTAAGTTAAAATACTTTAAAAATACTGAATTATAATACTTGACATGAATCCATTTTTTGTTAGTTTTATGAAAATGTCACCAAATTAAATATGTATTTATTTTTCCCTTTATATATAGTTTAAATTATAGTTATTGATTTTATAGTTTTTTTGATCAATTTTTTTCAAGTAGCTATGTAAAGAAATGACCATGAGTCACATTATTTTACAGTAAAGAATAATCCTATTAGATTCATATACAGTTTTCTAACAATTTATCTAACCTGAAAAAGGTGAAGAAAAATAACCTCACTTCATCTGAATATACAATACGCATGATGGACATGATTTCATGTACTGTATAAATGTTTCTCCCAATATACTGTTGCTTCATGATCAAGATACATTGTTCAAGTTACATCCTATATACCTGACTTGTTAGCCTAAAATAAGCACAGAACATAACTAAATGATTGCAACAACTCCAAAGAAATATGATAGAATAATTGACTACCCCTTGAAATGTATGCAATTGTAATCAGAACCTTCATTGCTCTGCCTTCACTGAATGTTTTTCCATATATTTACATAGGCTAGACTTCATTTATTTTCTTAAAAAAAACTCGTTTTGCAAAATTGACCTTGGCCTGTATACCTGTATAAGTATAAATAAGATGATTTTTCTCATAAAAGTTGCAAGTCTTTACAGTGATTCAAATGTCTAGTGTAAATATAGTAAGAATGGTCCTGGGATATTCACATGTAATTCAGCTTGGATACCAACATAATCTTTCATTTCCTCTAAATTTTCTGATCCATAGAGGGGAAAAGAATGTTAGCAGTAAAAACATTAGAAATCCTTTTGACATAGAAGGGGCCATTCTTATCACAATTCACACATTTCAGCTATCTTTTGTCCTATGAAGTTCCTTTTGACATAAATGCAAACTCTGCTGCTTTTCAGCTTTATGCAAAGCTAAAATGGCAGCCTCTATTTCTAGTCTTGACCAGAAAGTCAGAAAAGAGAATGTGTACTTTATTGATTCCAGCATTATTCACCATGAAAATGGTCAAGATGAAGCATACATTACCCGGAGTGAAATGGCATGAGAGAAAATTAGAATTCACTAATCGGTCATATTATATCTCATAGGATACAAACGAAGGTTATAGCCTTGAACACATCATTTTTAAGAGGCAATTTTTACACTCTGGGGAGTGCTAACTACAGAAATGTATTTTCACTCTCACTGTTTCATTCCAACTTTAGAGAAATACCTACTTAGTAGGATCAGTGTTAAGTAATGCTGATCCATTGTGCTCTCAATGCATAAAATTCGTTAAATATACGAACTTCAGCAGAAAAAAAAAAAAAGTTTAGAGTGAATCATTATCTTGCAAAATATTATTTGTATATGTGGCTAAAATCAACTACAATGCTGAAATGTAGGATTTGCTTTAGAATATTCGCTTCTGAAGTTTAATCTTTTCACAATGAAATCTGTTTGAACTGATTTGACAAACATGTTTTTGTGCATGTGCGTACATATGCCTACACTGTGCTAAGGGGATAGGAAATGTAAGAGTGTTAGGTAATTTTTCTTTTCACAGCCTGTACACAAGTGGACAAGTGGATTTAAATATACACACACAGACACGCACAGACACACACACACACAGAAATGTGTGATAAGAAAATATAAAAACACTATAAAATACATAGTAACAGAGCACAGAGACAGCAAACACTGACGGACAGGTGAGAAAATTGCTCATAAAAAGTGACATCAGATGAACACCTGTTAAATCTCGAAAGGATTTACTATTCAAGGAATAAAATGGAAGGTATGAATAAACTGGGAAGGTGAGGTGAAGCGATTAAATGGTAAATTAAATATTGGTGTGATGAGGTGTTAATAATAGTAAATGTCCGATTTTAAAGTTGTTAAAAGAATGGCAATCTAGATGTATTTGAGTATTTTTCCTATACGAGAGCCATTAAAATCTTTGAGGAGGATAACATTGTGATGTGTAATTTAGGAAAAACATACTGTATGCTTTTCTTAAACAGTATAAAAAATTTATTTTAAAGGGGAAAAGAAAACAAGATGGAATAAGACCAGTTAGGGGTCTAGTACAAGAAAGTCAACTGGAAATACTGAAAGATTGACTGCAGTCAGCAGCAACTGATTTGTAACCACATTTAGGAGTTTGGAAGATAATCAATAGAACCAGATTAATCATAGGAGTAATAAAAAGGCAGAGACATCAATAATAAACTGAATGCATTTGTTTTTGTAGAATCTGTTTTTCTTATATAGTTGTCCCTCAGTATATGTCGGAGATGGGTTCCAGGAAACCCACGTATATAAAAATCTGAGAATACTCAAGTTCTGCCATTGTCCCTGTGGAACCCCCCTAAAAGAAAACTCAGCCAAAAAAGTCAGCCCTCCCTTTATGAGGATTTCTTGTCCCACTTTTCAATCTGAGTTTGGGTGAAAGAAGTCTGCCAACAAGTGGACATGCACAGTTAAGTCAGTGTTGTTAGAGGATCAACTGCCCTTTCTCTACTGGTTGCTTTTCAGAGGTCCTGTTACAAAAATATTAAAATAATTTCTACCTTTAACAACATATGGCCAAACACTGAAAAAAGTCCTGCACTTTAGTTGCATGTTGTGGGTAGGAGGAAAAAGCTAACATGTGAGAATGATGGCTGTTAATCTCGATGCTAACTGTAGCGAAGTAATAGTAAACTCAGATTTTTATCCCACTTGGAAGCAATACCTGATCACTGGATAACAGTGGAGCTTTACAATTGATTATGGGAGCTCTAAAATTTACTACCGAATATGCTCTCTATACCAGATCTATATTATGCCTTCAGTTAAAAACCTAAGAAATAGGAAAACCTGAGCCACAAGGGTATGCTTACCCTCTGGAAGGTCCACTGGGTATCTGATTGCAACAATGTATCATTTTCTTTCATACATTAGCTTGAGATCCCCTTTTTAGTATCTATTTTATTTTGTTTTGTTTTGTTTTGTTTTTACAAAATATGTTCCTTGAAGATTAGGAGTTCAAGGCATATTAACAATTGATTAACAACAAATTCAGTCAAGACTGAATTTAAATTTATCGCAAACGTGTAATTATAGAATACTATTCATCAATTTCAACCCCTTCCATGAACAAAGCTTTTCAAGTAATTCCAACTAGAAGAAATTTCACTGATTTGAGTGTCTGTCTCTCTGCCCTAATCCATCTCAGGGAACATGTGTTAATAAATATTTCTTTGAATGGATTTTCTTTCTTTTTGTGTTACTATCTCATTTTCTGTTTTAATATGATGAACAAATGTAAGGTTCAAAACAGTGTCTGCAATGCATTTTTACATTTTAAAATGCAGTGAAACACCACCAAAACAAAGCATGTAATGTCAAGATTATTTAATATGCCTCTGTTTTAATTATCTTGCATAGTATATTTTAAAACTTAATTTTTTGCTCCTCTGCTCCATTTTTTAAGATCGTGTATTCATGTTAAGAAAAGGCCATCTATGGCTGGGCACGGTGGCTCACACCTGTAATCCCAGCACTTTGGGAGGCTGAGATGGGCAGGTCACCTGAGGTCAGGAGTTCAAGACCAGCCTGACGAACATGGTGAAACCCCATCTTTACTAAAATACAAAAATTATCAAGGCATGATGGCAGGTGCCTGTAATCCCAGTTACTAAGGAGGCTGAAGCAGGAAAATCCCTTGAAGCCAGGAGATGGTGGTTGCAGTGAGCTGAGATGGCACCACTGACTCCAGCCTGGATGGCTGAGTAAGGCTCTGTCTCAAAAAAAAAGAAAAGAAAAGAAGAAAAGTCCATCTATAGTAAGCAAAATAATGAGTTTGTACCTATGAAGACAAATAAGTAAAGTAACATGATATGTGCTTTCTAAATTCTATTTGTAAAATTCCAAAAAGGAGTTCTATGGGTTTGGAAGGTATTTGCCTGTTCATTTTAGATATTTTATCATGTGTTTAATCAGTCCAGTGATTACAATAGTGATAAGGAATATTACAGTTCTGTGCTCAAAAATCCTAGATTAGCAATGAATTGAGTGTTAATATGTGCTATGCACTGAACTGGCTGTTGGGGGCTTCTATACTTTCAGGAATAAACTTGTCTGAATTGATATCTATGGGAGTATTTTTATAAAATGCAAAAAACAAAATGGTGATGTGTTAATTTATTCTGATTTTTCTGATGTTTATTGAGGTATACAAATGATAAATACAAAATATATCTACTTAAGGTATACAATGTGATGATTTGACATACATATAAATTATGAAGTGAGCACAATTAAGCTAATTAACATTTCCGTCACCTCAATAGTTAGCTTGTGTTGGTGGGGAGGGGGGGCTGTGGGTGTGGGTGTGGTGAGAACATAAGATCTACTCTCTTAGTAAACTTCAAGTATACAACTGTAGTCACCATGCTGTACATTTGATCTCTAGACTGTATTCATTCTATAACTAACAGTTTAGACCCTTTGACTAACAGCTCTCCATTTTCCCCACTCTCAGCCCCATATCTGTTATATATATGTAATAGAGTGAAAGAATAGAAAGTTTACAACATAAAGGCTGAGTATGACCATTGACATCTGCCCTCACATGTCTGATTGACATGTGAGCGGAGGTGCTCACAAAATTGTCCTCGAAAGAAAGAAGGGAAGCTACTTCCTTATCTCACAGCCACTTGAGACATTGTTCTCAGAAGAGCAAGGATATGATTCTGAATTAGACTTGCCAGATCGAGACGAGAAGCGACTAGAAAATATTTACGTATGTCCAAAACAGATTCCCACTTTTGAAGGTCTCAGTTATTTCCTGATAAGGAATCAGTAAGCTACCATATTTCTGAACATGCTAAAGCACCTCAAACTATCCAAAGTTTTATTCTTAAGAGTGGCATTTTAAAATAGGATAGAATGATTCATACTATCACCTATGATATAAAACTCTGTACCTAATGTAGTGAAACATGAACCAGAAATAATTAGTATAGCTTTGGGACAAAAAACAAGAGGGTTTATTTTGACTTAGCACGTTAGAAAATTTTTAAAATATTACATTATTATCACCTCTACTGTGACACCTGCATGGTTGCGTTGTGCTGTGTTTTTCAAAAGCAATTCTGTTGTTCAGGTTTTTGTCTTTACAAAGTCTTTGTGTTGGACAGACATACCCATTGCGAATAATTAAGAAAGTCTGACCCAAACAAACATATGTCCAGATAAACAAAAATTTGTTGACACTGGACACCAACCACAGAAGAACAATTGCATAATTGAGGGCCTTAATTTAAGCTTTTTATGGCTTGGATCATAACCAGGTTTTCCTCCCTAAGGTAATTCCCAGTTACGGGTAGTAGGGACTGTATAGATAATTTGAGCCTGTGATACTGTTAAGAAATTGGAAGGCACAATCTTAAATAGGAGTCACAGAGAGTGGAACCTCCAGGTCTCTTTTAACATGCCCAACTATTTTGTTGTTATCTAAGCTTCACATGCACAAGACAGAAATCTAAGTAACTTCGTAGAAAACGTTGGCAAGAAGGTTAATGAAATGAACACAAATGTATTGAGGAGGAAATAAAAATTAGAGTTAAATACTCCACCAAGTTAGTGTGAATTTGAGAGTATTTTAAAAGTTCTTGCCGGGAGCGGTGGCTCACGCCTGTAATCCCAGCACTTTGGGAGGCGGAGCCGGTGGATCACGAGGTCAAGAGATCGAGACCATCCTGGTCAACAAGGTGAAACCCCGTCTCTACTAAAAGTACAAAAAATTAGCTGAGCATGGTGGTGAATGCCTGTAATCCCAGCTACTCAGGAGGCTGAGGCAGGAGAATTGCCTGAACCCAGGAGGCGGAGGTTGCGGTGAGCCGAGATCGCGCCATTGCACTCCAGCCTGGGTAACAAGAGTGAAACTCCGTCTCAGGAAAAAAAAAAAAAAAAAAAAAAAGTTCTGTAGATCTCAAGCAGGGACAAGTTTTAGACGTAATGACAAACCTGAACTATTTCTCCCTTAGCATAAACACTATATGAACACAAAGAATGACAAAACCAATTTGATGAAATATTGGTAATTGGTGAATCTGACAAAAGAGTATACAGAAGTTGGCACAATTTGAGCGACCCGCCTGTAAGACTGAAAAAGTTTAGTTACCAAAAATACACGGGTATCTTAATTATGACGACATTTAATATTTAGGTTATTTTATGGTACTTTAATTTTTTGTTTTCTTTTGTTATTTGAGATGGGATCTCACCCAGGTTCAATGCAGTGGCATGATCTTGGCTTACAGCAACTTCTGCCTCCAAGACTCAAGCAATCCTCCCACCTCAGACCCCTGAATAGCTGAGACCACAGGCGCTTGATCAAGCTAATTTTGTGTAGTTTTGGGAAAGAAGGGGTTTTTTCATGTTGTCCAGGCTGGTCTTAAACTCCTGAGCTCAAACAGTCTTCTCATTTCTATGCATCTTTTATTTTTCCATTTATTGTCTCCTTTTATGTTTCTAGCACTTTTAATTCAATCTGAATCTGTGAAATTTCCAGCTTGTTCATAACATTACCGACCCTTGGAATTTTCTGTCTTTTTAGTTAGTCATTCTAGTGTTTGTGTGATTTAAATCCACATGTTCCTGACAAGTTAAACATCTTAAAACATTTTATTATGCATACTGGCCAGTTGGATATCCTATTGTGTGAAATATCTATTCAGTCTTTTTGCTCTAATTTATATCTTCTCTTATCTTTTTCTTATTGATTTTTAAATATTTTGTCATGTCTATTATTGTATGTATTACATTCATTAAAATTACTTTCTCTTATTTGCAGATATATTAATTGCTTGTACCACTAAATGAGGATTTCAGAGTCTGTAATTAGAAACAAGGAAATGGCTAATAAATCATAGTATTATCACAAATTTAAATTAAAGAATTTTAACAATATAATTATATTCCACATCAAAATAAACAGTCCATCTTCAAATATGCCAATTGTTCCAGTAATGTCATTATGGCAATTCTTCACTTAAATTCAGGATTCAATGCAAAATTATACATTTTCTTAAATAGACATGTCATGTTATTTTCTTTAATCTCAAACAATTTTGCAGACTAATTGAAATTGAGAAGATAATTTTATGAAAATCTAAAGGACTTTGAAAGTCACAGCGATCTTCTAAAGGAGGACTATGATTAGGGAGCTTACATGATCAGACTGACAAATAAAACCATAATGCTTCAATAATTAAGGCAGTTTGGTATTGACATCAAATAGAATTGAGTCCTTTGTTTTTAATAACATTAAGTAACGTTCTAAAAATTGTATTAAAATTATCTATATAGATATATGTATGTATATGTGTGTGCATGTGTGTGTGTGTGTGTGTCTCTCTCTCTCTCTGTCTCTCTCTCTCTCTGTCTCTCTCTCTCTCTCTCTCTCTCTCTCTCTATATATATATATATATATATATATATGTATGTATGTATGTATGTATGTATATATGGCACTATGTAATAACCAGGAGCAAACAAAGACTGGGAAGAGTATAAGCAAATAGGGGATAAAGTGAATTCTACATTAATCTCTTTGAGGGCATACTTCATTTCATATGTCATATAAAATGCAAAGTTTAAGAATTCAGGATCAGGATTCAAGGCTGCCATATTGGTTAACAATTGAGAGGAGAAAGATCCAGGAATGTAGAAAAACACAGAGGAGGTAGCCCTAAAACTAGCATACACATTTAACATGGGGCTGACTCTTAAACTGAGCATGTATACAGAAAGACATGAGCAAGAACTGATCAGAGATTTTAAGCACTTCAGATACTGAGAAGAAGAGTTTAAAATTCAAGTTTCTCTTAGGTAGACACGCTTGGTAAACATTTTGGGATTTCCAGTGAAACATCAGTAGAATAATAACTGAAAAAGATGTACTAAGAATAAGGGTTACACTACTAAGATAATACTAAGATTCAGGGAATAAACAATAGTCTGCCTAGAAATTTCTAAAACCAAACCTACACAGAATCAAAGTAGCATCCAGTGCAATTTTACTGCCTCCTGGGATGAAACTCAACACTCTTTAAAGCAAGATAATAGAATTTCTGCAATGTGTTATTCACAATGTCTAGTACATAATCTAAGCTTTCTAGAGATTAATTAAAGCAGAAACATTCTAATACATAATGAAAAATAGGTAGTGAATAAAAATAAAATTAAAGAAGACTCCAATATTGAATTTAATGGGACAAAGACTTAAAAGAAATTAACATCAATATACTGAAGAATGTATAGGGTATACTAAAATAATGGGAAGTACATGTAAAACGTCATAAAATATGTCAAACATCTAACAGATAATATAGGAAACACAGAACTGAATATATAATACCTGAATTAAAAACATATAATGGTGGATTGGACAGAGAAAAATAAGAAACAATAAATCTGAAAATAAATTTCCCAAATTTAAGCACAGAGACAATATTGTATCAACCAAAAATAGTTTCCAACTATGGGGTAGAATGAAGTGCCCTAAAATACTTGCATTTGAAGTTTCCAAAAGGAAGAGAAAATGGCCACAAAATTAACTATTTTTTAAATGCCCACTTAATTTTAAAACCTGATGAAATACAACTCACTGATCTAGGGAATACAGTGAATTCCAAATAGGGTAAAAAAAAAAATTTAAAAAAACACAAATAGGTATCAAATTAAGATTAAAGAGAGCAAAAATATAAATACGACCTTAAAAGCAGCCAGAAAAACACATATTACATATAGGGCAGCAACAATAAGAATAATGGCTAACTTTTTATTAAAAGTAATATAATTCACAATATAATGTAACAACAATTTTAAGTGCTAAAATGAAAATAAATCTGTCAGATTAATCCACAATTTTATATCCAGTTAACATTTTTCAAAATAAAAATGAAATAAAGGGTGTTGAACAATGAGAACACATGGACACAGGGAAGGTAGCATCACACACTGGGGTCTGTCAGGGGGAATTAGGGAAGGGACAGTGGGGGTTGGGCAGTAGGGGAAAGAGAGCTTGAGGAGAAATGCCAGATAGAGGTGATGGGGAGGAAGGCAGCATATCACACTTCCTCTGTGTACCCATGCAACAATCTTGATGTTCTTCACATGTACCCCAAAACCTAAAATGCAATAAAAAAAAAGAAAAAATAATATATTTCAAGTAACAAAAAGCTAAGAAAGTTTGTTTCCAGCAGACACACACTACAGGCAATGCTGAAAGAATTCTTTAAGTTGAAGGGAAATGATGTCACACAGAAATTCTAAGAATAAAAAGCACTGGCTAGACATACTTATATGAATTAATATAAATGATTATTTTTATCTCTAAATGTTTTCAAATAAATAGTGATGTTTAAATAAACATTAAAAATGAATTGTGCAATTTACAATATGTACAAGGAAAATATATGCCAAAAATAGAACAAAGTGTTGCAAGAGAAATTAAATTATGCTATTATGAGCATATTATATGCTAAAATATACAAGATTAATTCAATTTATACTGTAACAAATTAAGAATGAAAACTGAGATGCCTTGAACACACACTAAAAACGTAAAAATACAGTGTGGTGATTCCTCAAAGATCTAGAAATAGAAATACCATTTGACCCAGCAATCCCATTACTGGTTATATACCCAAGGGATTATGAATCATTCTATTATAAAGACACATGCACGTGTATGTTCACTGTGGCACCGTTTACAATAGTGAAGACCTGGAAACAACCTAAATGCCCATCAATGATAGACTGGACAAAGAAAATGTAGCACATTTACATCATGGAATAGTATGCAGCCATAAAAAATGATGAGTTCATGTCCTTTGTAGGGACACGGATGAATCTGGAAACCATCATTCTCAGCAAACTGACACAAGAACAGTAAACCAAACACTGCATGTTCTCATTCATAAGTGAGTGTTGAACAATGAGAACAAATGGGCACAGGGAGGGGAACATCACACACTCTGTTCTGTTGGGGGTGGGGGGCTGGGGAGGGATAGCCGGGGGTGGAGGCATTGGGGAGAGACAACATTGGGAGAAATGCCTGATGTAGGTGATGGGGGGATGGAGGCAGCTAACTACCATGGCATGTGTGGACCTATGCAACAATCCTGCAAGATCTAAACATGTACTGCAGAACTTAAAGTTTAATTGAAAAAAAACAAAAAACAAAAAACTAAAACATAAAAACACAAAGAAGCATAGATAAAACTAGCTAAAAAAGGGCATAAACACAGGTGTTTAAACAAATACTTAATTGCTCCAAAAGATGATACACACACACACACACACACACACTCACACACACACACACACACAGAAACCAAGCTATAAAGAACAACAGAAAGGAATAGAAAACAAGAAAATGGCGGACTTAAATCCAAATATATCAATAATGGCATTACATATGAATGAGTTTACATCAATTAAATGTCAAATATTGTCAGATTGCATAAAAGAATATGCCAATTCTGAGCTCTTTATATGACAATAAATCCTTACAGCTGGATTTTTAGTAGAATTATACAGAAAGGCTGAGAGCAAAAGAAGACAAAAAATAAATGACACAAGCACATTCATGAGAAAAGTTGTGTGGGCAAATTCTTGGCAGGCAAAGTTAACCTTAAGTAAATAGTATTATCACAGATAAAACATTGTATTTCATGAAGATAAAACATGTAATCAGAAATACAAAAAAGATAACTGGATATGTACTTAATAATTGCATTAAGATAAATAAGAAAAAAATGACAGAGTTAGAGAGAAAAATTTTAAAATGGAGCATGTAAAAATCTTACTCCCAGGAAGAATTTGAACATGGAGACACAAAATATGGAATGCTGGAGAATTGAACAACACTATTATTAATTTTTTAAAAAATTCTTTTCCTAAGAACACTATATCCAGCAAGTATGTAATGAATATGCAAGTATGTAAGAAACATTTACCAAAGTAGTTTTAAGATGTAGTTTTTTCTAAAAAAAATCTGTGGGAGAATATTATAATTTTTTAAGAGAAACATTTGTTGTTGAAAGATAAAACAGATATAAAAACAATAGAAAACCAACAATGTTAAAAACAAAAACAGTAAATAGGTAAAAAAAAAAATTAGACATCTTAGCCTTATCTTAGTGATATCACAGATTTTTTAAAATTATTTTTAAATTTTATGTACTTGGTTTTTCAAAGGGAGCACATACTGCTTATGTAATGACATCATCATCGTCACAATTTATGACCATGTACATAAACAGCTTTCCCCATCTGTCTTGCCATACCCTGCTGAAGATAATGCCACTTCTACACTTTTTTCCTCCCTCCCTCCCTTCCTGATATGAGTATATAAAAGAGAATTTGATCATCTGCAAGTTTTTCTCTCCTTCCCACTCTTCCTGCCTCCCTTCCTTCACTGATGAGTACATAAAGATGGATTTGATCATCTGCAAGTTTAGAAGTCAAGGAAGAATATGTTGTAATATTAGAAGTAGTCCAAAAACATTGAAATCAGTGTTGGAAGTGTGAAAAAAAGTCACACATACAATTTGGTAGTCATATGAAAAATCATTTTCTACCACACTTAGCATTTTTTAAATGGCTTCAGAGTTATTAGAACCCTCTAATATAATGGAAATATGTGAAAAGAATTGTAAGAACAGCAAAGAAAAAACACATCTATTTAGAAAGTTTAACTTTGGTGTACCATTTGTCAGAAAAAAGGAATATATTTCCATTATATATATATATATATATATATATATATATATATAGAGAGAGAGAGAGAGAGAGAGAGAGAGAGAGAGTGCATTTTCTATTTTTCAAAATATCGATTTCTCAGGATTCAGATTAATAAATAAAAAAAATTTTTAAAAATAGTAACTGAATAGTAATTTTGAGTAAACCTATTACGTCAAAAATTTGGGGAAAGAAAATAAATTCAACATAGACTCAAAACCCAAAGGTCACAGATTCTAGGAGACAAAACAGAAAATATGCCCAAATAACTGAAATTGTGCCATGAATAAGATTTTAAGAGATGATCTCATAGTTTCTAAAGGTAATTCTAGCCAGGGAAAATGAAATGGGTTTTATGTAAGATTGGGCACAGAAGTTGTGGTAGGATATAGAATGGAAAGAAAAACCAGAGATGAGATTACGGAAAAGTGAGTAAGATACTCCATGGGAAGGGGACTGGAGAGGTGATGAAAAAAAAAAAAAAGGTGAGATATGGAAGAAGAAATATCCTGTTGACTAGAACTCAAGTACAAATTTATGGGAACATAGAACACAGGCAGGAATATGCAAGAGTACTAACGAACACTTTGAATTCTACTTAAGCGAATTTCGGTTAGTTTTCCACACGTATTTTTGTGCTAAAGATTGGTATTACTCAAGAGATATTGGTAAACTCCTTCTTATCATTAAAAAAAAAAGTATAAATAAAGTCAGAAAACGGTAAGTTTAGTGTGTTAAAGCAGTTTTCAAGTGAAGTGATTATACAGTACTGGCAGCAAAAATAAAAGATGGAGTTATAGCATAAAAGTGAGTTTTTATAGAACTCAGTGCTAAACACGCCTCAGTATTCTGTCCTTAAAGTCTTGTCAGAATGTTTAATGCTTTTCTTGTGATTTACAAACAACTAATGCATAGAGAGAATTTTGGAATACAATGTATTTACAAATCAAAAACAGCTACTCCACGTACTGCACCATAAGTAACCACACTTAAAAACCATCATATACGTATTTAACTTAGATTCTGAAAAACACTGTGATATCCTGTAACAACTCATCAGAACTCTTTAAATAAATTTGAGATTTTATTTCTGTTTCGACTTTATCTTCCATCTGTTACTTGTACAGAGCAAACTGCCATACCTGAAAAGCTTATGAAAAAATTACCTATTCGAGTCCATTATTTTATATATACTTCAAACCAGCATATATATTAAAGAGTCTCACTCCACCTTTTTATACACAATCAAATATAAAACAGATTTCTACCAAAATTTCTTCTGTTACCTGTGTTTCCCATTGTTTTAGGTAACATGAAAACCGATTGTAATCAAGAAAGCAGAACTCAATAAATGTTAAAATTCTCTTCCACTCTAGATTTCCTGATTACACTCATGATTTCAGAATGGAGTAACAAAATTTGTAAATTAAAATTATAAAAATGTGAGAGATAACTCTGCAACGAAGATACCTTATTGTGTTCTAATGGTGGCTACCTATGGGCAGCTCATTAGCTCCCTGTTCCTTGCTCTACACAAAGCAAGTGCTAAATACATATTTTTAAATTAAAATGTAATGATCAGTTAAGTTGGTATTCCAAATTATTTAATGAATCTTCATAATTTCCTTGTGAAGAATAAACACTATATCTGCTGTGTCTGGGTATTGTGTTTCTCTTCATAAAATAAATGTGCTTTAACAGCCAGATATTGAAATCAAATAGGTAAATTATATTCCATTCTTAATGATAATTGGGATATTGTTAATTGATTATTGATCCATGATACACAGAGATTATTCTGGACTTTGTCCTTATGCACACACACAAAAAAAAAGGTTATAAAGACTCTCTGACAGAATAGTAGGGACATTTGCATGTTTCTTGTTAAATTTATTTTAATTTATCTGTTGAGCATTATTACTATTCTGTCTAAATAATCTAGTCACATGTGTTTATTAAAATTATAGAGAAGATAGATGGCAATTATTATGATTTTGTTTTTCTCTTGGGTAACAATACTTTTCCCTTATTACATAAAACAATATTAATAACTGATGGTTTTAGTCAAGAATGACAAACCAAATTTCAAATTGCATTATTGTGAAAAACAAAAACTTGCTATTAATTCCAACATTTCTGGCTTTTCTATATTGCAAATGTATGAAATGCCATAAAAATTATGCAATATTACCTTGTTAAAATTATTTTAATTCATTTCCTTACTCTTCTAATCCATCCTGACAATAAAAGAAAACTGATCGTTTCAGATATTCCATTCTGACAATCAAAGAAAACTGATTACTTTAGTTCTGTGCTCCAACCATAACTGATTTGTATAAAATAACAGATTTATTCACATTTCATGCTGTATGTAAAAACGACTCAGCCTAGAATTCCGGACCTTTCATAGTGAAGGCCTAATTTTATCCTATCAGACTCGCCTCTTTTACTGTGCTGTATGCACGCAATTTCACCTTCTAAGATTTGTGCACATGCACGTATTTACAAAAATGTTTCTGGATATTTTTGTACTTAATGGCAAGCCTTTTCCAAATCGTAGAAAAGACCAGAAATTTGGAATGGAAAAAATCTTTTTTTGTTTTTTGAGACGGAGTTTCGCTCTTGTTACCCAGGCTGGAGTGCAATGGCACGGTCTCAGCTCACCGCAACCTCTGCCTCCTGGGTTCAGGCAATTCTCCTGCCTCAGCCTCCTGAGTAGCTGGGATTACAGGCACGCGCCACCATGCCCAGCTATGTTTTTGTATTTTTAGTGGAGACGGGGTTTCACCATGTTGACCAGGATGGTCTCGATCCCTTGACCTCGTGATCCACCCGCCTCGGCCCCCCAAAGTGCTGGGATTACAGGCGTGAGCCACCGCGCCCGGCCCCCGGAAAAAATATTAATGACGATGTAAATTAACTCAACAAGAATCTGAGGCTTGTAAAGTTTGAACAACTTCTGAATTCTAATAGTAAATGCCACAATCAAGAAAAAATCATGTAAGTTGCATGTTGGTGTGTGTATATGTATATAATTTATTTATTACATTTTGATGCACGATTTATTTTTCTAAAACTGCTTCCTCTACATTTAGGATGAAACCCTCGTTTTTAAATTTAAAAAATATGTCTTTCCAATTTTATAGCACCTGTTAATTAATATGGTGCCTATCACTTTTGGTGATATCTAGCATCTATAAAACTAAAGAAACCATGGAAATTTCTTCCCATTAGAAGCTACTTAGCCTTTCCAATCATGGTGCATGGTGAATATGACAGGTCTTATCTTTACAGGAGATACCACCAATACAGTGGAACCTGGAAGACTAGCTTTAGGTCTCCCCAGGGAAACCAGAAACACTGTGGTCAAAAAGATAATCTATGTGGTGCTCAAGAAGTTAAATCCTTATTAGAATTCATATGTCTGACTAAGTTTAGAGTTAAGGTTCTGGTCAGCCATTGTATATGCAAATAAATAGCAATGTCGAAAGCCAGAAAAGCAGGATAAAGAGTGTAAATGCCCTTAATAACTTATTCAAAGCTAAGATGTGGTTGAAAGCCAGCCCACTTTTATAATGAACTAGATGTGTGGTAATGGCACTTCTTAGATAAGTCCCTATTTAAAAAAACAGAAAGGTTTTTATTTTTTCTTCAAAAAGTAGTATAAATGTTTTATTTTGTTAAGGTGTCTCTTTCATATACATAGTATTTTCCATTGGAAACATAAAAATAGTTAGGTAGTTTTGGTTTCATTGTATTTATTTCCTCCCAACATCTGATATTATAATGAGTGCTCTATTTGAGGTTCATAACCCCGTTGTCAAGAATAAATAGGGACAAACATCACACGCCTTAACTTGTCCATGCATAAATCCAAAATGTCATTTTTCCAACACAAATGAAAAAAAGTTATGAAAAGTAATTAAATAAAACCATGTATATTCATTTAGTAGTTGTTTATGACAGACTATGGAATGAATTAAAAAGTAAGTATGATTACATAGAAAATTTTAAACTATAATATATATTTTAAAATGTGAGAGCAGGAATGGTGGTCAATTTAAATATTAATCAGTGTACACTCAGTGCTTAGAAGGAAGCATTTTCGATTTTGACTAAAAATAAGTGCTTGCCATAGACCCTTAACTGCCTTAAGATTATGAGCATCTCTTTTTATCTGTGGCTATTATTCTGTGTCTTTGAATCTCCAAGGATAAAACCGTTTCTGTAAGGCCCTATGACCTCGGTGTGTCCTTTATCCACTTCCTTGGAGAATCATAAGGCAATTTCACATCCTTAGACAAAAAATGTTTGCTAGCTGAACTTGAATTTCCCGATGTTAGTTATTAAGTGTAGTGTGAAAAGTGATGTTAAATGAAGGATGGCTGAGGATGCCATATGACTAACCTCAGAAGAAATAACAGGCAAAAAAGAACCAGCAAGGGAACTGAATGGGGTGGAATAAGCATGACCTATGGAACCAGAAAAGAGAAATTTCAAAAGAAGATAAAATAATAGGCTTCTGATAAAGGAGGCTGCATTTGATTGGCCCACACAGAAGGAAGAATTAGAACAAAATTTTGACAATTTCATGATCAAATGTATTTCTGGTTTGAAAGCTACCAGCATGACGTTTGTGATATTAGGTACTTTTTATTTTATTTTTTATTTTTTTTTTATTTTTGGCCTGTTCTAATTTATTTGCCTGGTGCTATCAGTGAGTCAAACAATAAGACCATTACAGTCCCTTCAAGTACATATATGTCATTACTCAAAAAAAAAAAAAAATACATTTATGATCTGTAGACTGCTAGTACTTAAAATTGTTTTGTTGTAAATTTTTTTTTTTTAAATTTAAAGGTTTTATTTCTGAATCCAATAAGAATAAAGCCACAGGAAATCATGTCAGGAATAGAGCATGAGAATTCTTTGAAAGCTCATAAGTAATCTGTAAGTTTATCCTTTTCCTCATTTCAAAGAGAACCACATCTCATTTTATCGGACTGATACAAATATATACAGAAAACACTTTTGGCTTTTTTTTTTTTTTTTTTTTAGAAAAGTAACCATGAGACCAAATATGGCTACCTAGCTCTTTGCAATTCTTTTTTTTTTTTTTTTTCTTTTTTTTTTTTTTTATTGCATTTTAGGTTTTGGGGTACATGTGATGAACATGCAAGATTGTTGCATAGGTACACACATGGCAGTGTGCTTTGCTGCCTTCCATCCCCTCACCTGTATCTGTCATTTCTCCCCATGCTATCTCTTCCCACCTCCCCACCCCCCGCCCCTCCCCCATTCCCCCCAACAGACCCCAGTGTGTAGTGCTCCCCTCCCTGTGTCCATGTGTTCTCATTGTTCAACACCCGCCTATGAGCGAGAATATACGGTGTTTGATTTTCTGCTCTTGTGTCAGTTTGCTGAGAATGATGGTTTCCAGGTTCATCCATGTCCCTATAAAGGACGTGAACTCATCGTTTTTGATGGCTGCATAATATTCCATGGTGTATATGTACCACATTTTCCCTATCCAGTCTAACAACTTCAGCAAAGTCTCAGGATACAAAATCAACGTGCAAAAATCACAAGCATTCCTATACACCAGTAACAGACTTCAAGAGAGCCAAATCAAAAACGAACTGCCATTCACAGTTGTAAAAATTTTAACATATCTCAGCATTGGGTATAAATTGAGAATAATTACAGTTAACAAATGAATTGTTCTGAGTTTAGAATAGTGTGAATGTGATTGGTAGGGAAATGGATGATAGATAAAAAGAAAATTATGGATTTCAGAAAGGTTATGCCCCTAAAGAAAGAAAAAGACAAGAGATAATGAGTTAAGAAAAAGAAGTCTCTAAACAGAGATGAAGGAGAGGCAATGAACCTGCTTCTTCAAAATTGAACACAAGAATGGAGTTACATATTCTCAATTATTGTCTGCTTCTGATTGCTCATGAGTGACTTTGCTCCTACTAACACAGAAGTATATCTACTTAAAGATAGTGTCTTCTTTCTCCTTTTTTTTTTTTTTTTTTCAATCTTGTCTTTATCCAACTGCCTTGAACACGTTTGTCTGGATTACAAGCAGGAAGCTCAGCCTAGCTGATATTAAGAAATAGAAAAATCTAGAAGTCCTTTATTTTTATTTCTCATACAGAGTATACTATTCTTAATTATGATAAAGTATCAATAGATTTCAAGGAGAGTTTTATTTCAAAAACACACATATGATTAAATAATAACTAGCTGATTAATAATTAATTACATCCATCTACATGACTTATTAGTTTATGCTCATTATTGATACTGATTTACATGTAGAGCCCAAATATGTTTCCTTGCCCTTCCTCACTAAAATAATTTACAATACCACACCTTCCAAATATGTAATTAGTTACACATTTTTGAATGATCACTAGTGATGTGGAAAGTTGCTATAAAAAATAAATCACTGTCACTTTCAGCTTTTAGATTTCTCATTCAAAAATTCTTACCTTGCCTACATATTGTGTGTCAGTACCTGTGTACTCTTCCAATAAGAAGAACTGATTCCACATCCAGCCACGCTTGGTGCGACGTAGCATTTTACCATCATCATTTGTCAGACTCACTATCTTTTTGCTTGATAAATAACCGTTAGCTTTTTCTTGTAATAGGATGGTGTCAACTGTATGGCACATGTAGGTCCAGATGAATAATGGTATACAATGGTAAGTCCTCATTATCCTCAACTTCGGTGGGTTGTCAAGTTCAATGTATTGTTTGTTTTTCCTAAAAGTAAGGAGAAAACATGGCTATATTAGCTTGCGTTTCACTTTCCCATAACATGTAAACTGAAAAACTTATTCCAAATGATAATTTTATTATGTACTGTATACATATTACATTTCTACATTACGTTAGTGAACAATCACGAAAAACTCATTTATCACATAGATAAGTAGAAAGACATATATAGCTCAAGTAAACGAAACAGAAATTTAGCAGCTAATTGAAGATAACTATAAAATAATCAGATGCATATTAATATATTTGTAATTTAAAACACTAAATATTTTAAAAAGTAAGCTCTACCATATACCAATTATCACAGTGAATGTTCCATAGTCCTTAAGACTAACAAAAGTAGAATATTTATTAACATATACATATACATATGAAATTATGTATTTTAAAGAGCACTTCTCATAATCCATCATTTTTAATAAACTGTTTCTCTCCTCTGCCTCCTATCTTCCTCTTTGTCCTTACTCTTCCTCCTTCTATCAGGTTGAATGTTCCCTCAAGGCAAATTAAATGGTACCAAATATAGTCAAGATTGTGTCTTGCAATACTTATTACCATGTTGATCTTTTTCAATCAATAACTATTTTTTTCAGCAAGTAATTGAGTAGTACAGTCAAATTTATTTGAGACTGAGGAGTACATGCTCTAAATGAAAATTTTACATGGTAACTAAGAACAAATTTATTTTAAAATAATAAGAAAAAAGAGCATACAAAGTTGATATTGCAAAATTAGATAAGGCATGTTACCTATAGGATATTCTGATCCAGAAATTGGAAACAATGTTTCCCTGTTAATATAATAAGTTGATTATTCTTGTATAAAATCATAGTACATTTGGTATTTCAGAATTAGTTTTACTTGTTATCAAATTGGATTTAATTTGTATGATATTTAATGTAGAAGATATGAGATGATCATGGCTATGATGGGTTAAGCAATGGAAACCAATTTCAAACTAGTAGGCAAAAAGTCATTGGGTTATAAAATCAAATTAAGTACGGAAAGGAAAACAACAAAAGAAGCAAAGAAGCAGCTGGCCATTTCCTTGTCATGAAAACTAGAATTAGAGGCTTGAGTATTCTATTCTTTCTCTCTCTATCTCTCTCTCATTTTTTCTCTCATCCTAAGCCTCCTCAATTTGAATAAATTATGTGGGTGATAATATCTCCTGAATGCATATTTAAAATCTTCAATTTTAGAAA
Organism: Saimiri boliviensis; assembly: GCF_048565385.1. NCBI lineage: Eukaryota > Metazoa > Chordata > Mammalia > Primates > Cebidae > Saimiri > Saimiri boliviensis. Next base: position 274,926,535 of record NC_133449.1, on the reverse strand, counting down.
GCAACCGATAGTCTTTTCTAATTGGAGTTTTAAGAATCCTGAAAATGGACTCTGATTTACCAGGTTTAAGCCAGAAACCCAATGTTCGACCAGACACCTGTGAATTCAGCCATGGGAATTACAAAATATAAACGTCACATATAAAAATCTAGCTTGGCTTTCTGTCTTACTATCTGTGATAGTTTAGAATACCAACCTATATTACTTGGTCTTAATTAGTACATAACACAAAATGTATTGATTTAAACTTTATTTTAAACTTTTATCAATACAAAGTAATAGTCATGTATATTACAATGATTTATTTTATTTTGAAGATAGCAAATCTGAGGTATGATGAATTTAAGTTACATGACAAAAGTCATATAGGTAATAAATGTTAGAATCAGGTTTCAGACACACAGCCTTAAACACAGTTTTTAATATAAGAAAACACATCTGGAAGAGTTAGCATAGTGCTAGCACACAACTCAGCATATTAGTATTATCATCACGATCATCACAAGCATCATCATTGTCATGGTCATCATCAAGCACGGTTGTTCCTACTATAGGCATAGAGATATGGGTCCAACTCAGCAGAAAGAACAATGGTCATCGACAGGTGGTATTACAGATTCTTGCTATGGTCCAACACATCTAAAGGTTCTGTCCAACACATCTATGTACCTTAATTTCCATACCTATTATTTAAGAAACTGATCACTGTTAGCTCTTAATACAAACATATGGTTACAAATGTATGCTGCTCTTAATACATGCATATGGTTAAACTTCAGAATTACAGTTATCCAAAATTGCATCATTTTTCAATGGCAAAATTTCAGGTTATGGTTATTATCATCAGGACTTTATGTGGCTATTTGTAATCCTATAAACTATGGAATAATCGGTAAACTTAATTACAGCCAATATAAAACCCTGAATTAAATATGGGAAATTTACAATGTCCAATAGTGCTTAGAAAAATGTGTAATGGAAAAGTAACACCTAGTGGCCACTGGCCCAGAACATGCCCCACATTTTGTAGTGGAAAATGAACAGCCAGAGAATCTCAAGGGTAGCTGTTATCTTACTTTGATAAAATACAACAAATTCCTTAGTTGACCACACGGGTTACTCTGTTTTTTTTCCACTGGTAGAATTTATTTTGATCATTGACCTTGCTTATAACCCTTGCCAGAGCAATCAAAGGGTACTCTGTATTTCCTGGGGTCAGTTCTAACAGTGGTGCCTACTTTGTGTGGAACGTAGGCCTTTGAGCGGAACAATCTAGTTTTATTAGATGGGGAAACAGCCTTAGGCTGGGGCTAGGATCCCATAGGCTTTTATAAACTACAGTAAGAAATTCTCATTCATTTCCAGTGCCATTGAAAGCAGTTGGAAGATTTTAACGTGATATGTTCAGAAAAGATCAATCTGGTGCAGACTAGAAAATAGGTTAGAGGGCAGGAAACGGATTTGGTTAAGAGAGAGATCAGTTAGGCTCTATTACTCTAGTCCAGTAAGAGATGATGAAGGCATATAGAGAAGAGGTTTGAAGTAGACAGTGAAACGCTATTCAGATTCCCTTTGATCCTTTACTACAGCCACACACTCACACTACACACATGACAATTTTTGTATGCTTTTGCTTCTAATGATCTGCACCTGCAACTATCTTTGAACAACTTCCCTTGGCTACTGGAACTCCTTTGCCTACATGCACAGGACGCCTAATGTGCCTGAAAGTTTATAAACGTCTATAACATCCCATTGCCAGTCTATAGCAGGTGCAGAAATTCTAGTTTTCCTATGGATTCATACTGAAGCAGGGACTTTGATACCTGTGTTTGGCGTCTTTCCCATCCCTGTCCTATGACTCCACTTTATCCTGCAATTCCTTACCTGGAACAAAATTTTTAACCAATCCATTGCACACAAATCCTTGTCTCAGGGTTTGTTTCTGGGAAATCAGACCTAAGATGTGGATCTAATTCACATATGTAGATATTCACAATAATATATAATATCATCTTATATATTGGTTATGGGGGGTGAAGAAAAAATAAAAAGATAAAACTTACAGTTTATTTGTGAACTAAGTGGATCACTGAGCCATTTCTTAAGTGTCATTTATATCAGGAGAAAAGCAGATCTATTGGAAAAATAAAGAATCTATTCTTTTATTATTCTTAGTTAAAATAAAAAAGTAATTATTATACTGCTAACACCATTTGAGCATAATTAAAAACAGGGAGCAAAGTGGTTCTAATGGTTTTATACTGTAACTTGAATACATACACACACACACATATATATTATATATACATATGGATACATGTATAAAGATAAATATATGAACTCATACATACAAGTGTAAATATGTATCATCTTCTCATAAGAAGAGCACAACCTAGATCCCTCTCATGGACAGCTTACAATGGGGTTTGCACTCCTATGAGAATCTAATGCTGCTCTTGATCTCACAAGGGGCAGAGCTCAGATGGTCATGCTCTCTTGCCTGCTGCTCACCTCCTGCTGTGTAGCCTGGTCCCTCACAGGCCATGGACCAGTACTGGTCTACAGACAGGAGTTGGAGAGGGGCCCTGCTCAAGGTGATATTATTAGGAATGGGGCTGTGGGGAAGTGATTATGTCATGGACGTAGAGCTCTTATGAATGAGATAGTACCCTTATAAGAAAGGCAAGAGAGGGTTCTCTTGCCTTTTGACCATGTTATGGCACAGCAGAACAATGGCCGTCTATGAGCCAGGAAACTGGCCCTCGGCAGACACTAGAATTGCCATGCCTTGCTTGATGTTAGACTTTTCAGGCGTCAGCACTTTGAGAAATCAATTTCTGCTGTTTATAAGCCACCTAGTAAACCATAATTGGCTATAGCAGCACAAACTAAGATTAGTACCAGAAGTGGGTTGCTACTATAACAGACATCTGAAAATGTGGAGGTGGCTTTGGAACTGGGTAATAGTTAAAGGCTGAGGGAGTTTAAGGTGCATGCTAGAAAAAGTCTGCATTGCTGTGAAAAGATCATTGAGGATAATTCTGGTGAGGTCTCAGAAAGAAAAGAGAATAATAGAGAAGTGCTTAATCTTCTTGAAGAATATCTAAATAACATGGAACAGAATGTTGATAGAAATATGGACAGTAAATGCCATTCTAGTGAACTTTCAGATGGAAATGAGGAACACGTTATTAGAAACTTGCAAAAAGGGTATCCTTGTTATAAAGTAGAAAATAATTTTGCTGAATTGTGTTTGGGTTCTAGTGTTTTACAAGATGTAAAATTTGGGAGCAATGAAATTGAATCATAGCTAGAGAGATTTCTAAGAAAATTTTTGCAGGTGTATCTTGGCTTCTCTTGAATACTTGTAGTAAAATGTGAGATACAACAATTACTTAAAATGAAATTGTTTAGCAAGGATGAAGCAAAGTTTAAAGATTTGAAACATATTCAGGTTATTCATATTGCAAAAATAAGAAAGTATTTGGGGGAGAATACTAAAGGTATGGCTAAGTGTCTTTTGATAAAGGGGTTAGTATGGATATGAACCATAGACTTAATATGACACCCTAGGAAGAAGGCTTCCAGTTTGAAGTGAAGATGCATATGGGAAGGAATGAAGGAAGGCTGATGGATTTCTTAGATTTCATAGGCCAGCTGCAAAAAATGAGCTACGATTCAAGACAAGAGAGGAATGACTCCAAAGATAATTCAGGTATGCATTGTTGGGTTCAAAGGAGGGGACCACTGCCTCCCTTTCAACATGCCAGATGGTTTCTTCATAGGGCTTCAGGGTGGGGGTGGTCACTCTGGACTGCCACCCCAGGAGATTCAGAAAATGCAACCACTCTCCCAGTGGACTTGGACTGCAGAGCACTAAGCCAAAGAGAATTATTCGCAAGGCTTAGGATCTCACTGAGTTTGCCTTGCTGGGTTTTAAACTTGCTTGGGTCCTGCCATTCTTTCCTTCTTTACCATTTCTCCCTTTTAGAATAAGAATGTTTGTCTTTACATTGCTTATTCTATTATTGTATTTTGCGAGTACATTACTGGCTTGATTTCACTGGTTCAAATGTCGAGAAAAATTTTGCTTAGGATTAATAATACCTTGTGTCTCCATACCTTATTTACATAATAGTAGATGAGATTTGGGGCTTTTAGGGTATAGAGCTGATGCTGGAATAAGTAAAGGCTTTTGGGGCTATTGGGATGAAGTGATGTGTTCTATATGTGAAAAGGACATGAATTTGGGGAAACTAGGGTGGAATATTTTAGCCTAAATATTTATGTTCCACCAAAATTCATATGCTGAAATTTTAACACCCAAACTGATGGTATTAGGATGTAGGCCTTTAGAAAATACTAGAGTTAGATTAGGTCATGAGAGTGGAGCCTCTAATGATGAGATTAGTGCCCTTAGAAAAACATGAAGGTACCTGAGCTTTTATTTCTGTTTTTCTAGCTCTTGACTATGTGAAAATACAATGACAACATGGTTGTCTGTAAACCAGAAAGAGTGCTCTCATCAGACAGCACACCTGCTGGTGTCTTGATCTTGGATTTTCCAGTTTCCAGAATTGTCAGAAATAAAAATTTGTTGTTTAAGCCACTTAATCTATGATATCTTGATAGAGCAGCACAAACTGACTAAGACAAAGTGATACTGCTCCACATGCACCCACCTGAAGACCTCTTATGTGCTTTAAGCACTTGCCCAATTCAGGGACTTCTGCATTTGCTCATGCTCTGACCTGGATCTATCTTATCTAGCTCATCCATAGCCATCTCTTCGTTTCTTTCAGTTTCTATATTGTATTCTGTTTGGAGGGAAGTCTCTGAACAATCTTTTTAAAAATAGCTTAACCCATTTTAGTCTCTATTGCTCTCTGTTATACCATCCATTCATTTCCTTCACATGATTTACCACAACTTTTATTATCTCTTTCATTTAATGGATGATATGCTTATTGACTTTTTCCACTAGTTTAAACGTAACTCATATAGTGGTTAAATATTTTGCAAATTATCGTGTCCTGCATAAAAGTTACCGACATGCAGTCAACACTGTATTTGTAAAAATAATTGGTTAATTCATTAATGCCTAATATAAATAATTACTAATTTGAGCCTGGGATCATGTATGACATTGACTTAGCATTCCTGTGCATAAACTAACTGATAGAGAAATAGAAAGAGTTGAACTGGGAAAAAGTATACCTTTTAAAGACATTCAGGGTTTTTTTTTTCTCTAACAAATGGGATAAAAATTGCAGTGATATAGAGTAATTCTCATAAAAATTTGCATAACATGAGATTCTGTATAAACTTCACAACATGATTGGTATAAATTACAGAATGTTTCAACTTTATAGTCCTTTGATGGTATATCTTCTTTATTTTTCTCATGATTCTTTATACATTTATTTCTCATTTAGGGAACATCTCTATAACCCTCTTGGGGCCAATTTAACACCTGTACATTTCTCTGTTTTTGGACAAAAGTGCACATCCAAAAGGACTTTCTCTTGCATTTTTATTTTAAAGACAGTAGGCTTTTATCCATGGGATTTATTAAATATTCTTCATATTATTTATTCAATAGCAAAAAGCTGATTATTACATTTTCTATGCCTAATTATTTATATCATCCTTAAGTGTTTTGCATTTTAATCACATTTTTGTTAATAAATAAATACTACCAATGTATTATAAAGTACAGTGTTTTAAATTTGGTTCAACTTTGATTTTGTAATCAGGGAATTCACTTGAATCTTGTTAACTTTAAAAACTGAAAATTGTTTTCTTATTATTCTTTTGCTCTCTTAATTATATTTCAATTGTATTTGAGGAAAATGCTATTAAATATTTGTACATCAAGAAAAAGGTGCATTACTGTAGTTAAATGGAAGTTCTGGTGTATGAAATTTCCATCTAAAATTAAATTACATGCTTTCTCCTCCCTATGCCTACACATATACACTTGCAGAAGTTTTAACTCAGATAAGGTACTTTAATTATTCTAATCTTGTCCTTTAGTCAAAGTTTCTCAGATGAAATGTACAAATAACATAAGTGCTTGTGATTAATTTTAATATTATTAGACTATTTTGATTAATAATGAACTTCAACATAAATTAACCTATTGATCTTCAAAATGCAAAAACAAAACTGTGTAATATGATCACATAATTTAAATATTTTTTCAAATAATATTTCTGATGTTTGGAGAGATTAAACAAATTATTTCTCATCACCCAATAATTTCGTAGTTTTGGAAAATGTCATACATATGTTGTTTGAGTCCTAGATTCCTGTAATTTTTCCAATATTCTGTTTTGTCTCTTATATCAGTTGGGGAGACAAGCTTGACAGCTTTTAAGCAAATAGCATATATATAAAGAATACATTCTATAAATATTAGTGACATTAAAAGGATGTATTTTCTAAAACCAAATAACTTTTGAGAATATATGCTTAAAATTATTTTTTCTTATTAATTGTGGTTACATTATATAACCATCTATGTGTACATGTATAAAAACATTTATATTTAATCATTAGTTTGTTATGATATAGGTCATATATATGCTTTTTGAAACCATTTACTTATTTTTAAATTGATTTTTAAATACTGATCTTTAAAACAATTTACTGATATATATCACATTTATATATTACATATATATGCTTTTAAAAACCATTTACTGATTTTTTTAAGAACTCTACGCCCAAGCACTGGCATGTAATTAAATTAATGGTACAAAATTAGTTTGAGAAAAACAGAATTAGATAGCAGAAATATGAGCTGTTATCTTCATATAAGGAATCCCTAATGGCTATCACCATCAAATGTCCAGCTTTAAAAATTTAGCTTCATGCCTTCCCTAAGGCAAAAATTCTAGTATCAGAAGAGAAGCTTTTGAATAAACTTTTGCTAATAGCCTATCAAAATAACAACAATATTATGTATTATAAAACATAATGATATGTATAGAATATATGAAATTATAGCATATAAAGATATAAAAACAACTCATTGCCAGAATATGAGAATATTAACTATTGTCTATAACGATAGTGAGGCTAGTTTAATAAATAAACAAAGACGTGTTGCTTTCAAGGATACATATATGTGTGTGTATAAACATGTATATGTGTGTGCATACATATTTATAACTATAGATGTAGATATATTCATGTCCACTTTCAATTTAAAGGACAGAAGTAAGCAATTTTTCTGACAATATTGGATTGAATCCTTGAATGGGAATCCAAGGAATCAAAAAATGGTGTATGGTCTTTCATTGCAAAGATGTCTGTCTTGAAGATGGTCAAGATACTACTGTATCAATTGAATTAACACAGCCTTAGACTATAACAACACAAAGGAAAAACAGTAAATGGAGAATGATATAATATTGGATATATTTTAACTTGGAAATGTAACTTAGAGCAAATCATTTTAAACGATGTCAGAGATGGGAAAGCAACAGTTAGGAGAAAGCTGTCTATGGTCCTGACATATTTAAGAATGTCAGCTAACAAGGTATTAGCTGGGGAGCAAGTAGTGTTTTTATTATCACAAACAAATGGCTAATGTTTTTAAACACTAGAAATTGAAGGAAAGGTTTTAAAGTTGATATGCCAAAAGATATAATATGGAGCATGAAATTTGACTGTAATAAAGCCAAAGGCGTTCCACACCCAGCATAGAAGCATAAGTACGTGTGTTAACTTTTGCATTTGCATTGAGCAATACAAAGCAACCAAATTCCAACAGGGCTTCTACCCACAGCAGATTGGGGTCTGTGAACCTATAGAATATCAGATTTTTACAAAGGAGAAATTAAGCTGATGTAAAAGAAGTATCTAATTTCACCATATCCTACAATCTGAGTGGCCTTCCGTTAAGACTGCACAAGATTTATGGTGAATGAGTCAATATCATTAATATATTAAATAGTTATTAAAAGCTGTAACAAAATAAGATATGTATCTATGTCACTTAAAAACATACACAAGGAAGCATATGGTGGCTCAGGGCTGTAATCCCAGAACTTTGGGAGATCGAAGCAGGCGGATCATGAGGTCAAGTGATCGAGAACGTCCTGGCAAAATGGTGAAACTCTGTCTCTTCTAAAAATACAAAAATTAGCCTGGTGTGGTGGTGTGCAGCTGTAGTCCCAGCTACTCGGGAGACCAAGGAAGGAGAATCGCTTGAACCCGGGAGCCAGAGGTTGCAGTGAGCCTAGATCATGCCACTGCATTCCAGCCTGGCAAGAGAGTGAGACTAATCTCAAAAAAAAAAAAAAAAAAAAAAATACAAATGAGCTGTAAGTATATATGCACACATTCTCCAAATTTGATACAAATCACATCACATGCAATGACCTTTTTTCATATGAGGACAGCAATGAGTTAAACAGAGACCCTTATTCTATAGAGAAGGTGTCAGAAGAAAAACACACAATAAATTTAATGGCAAATGTTATCAAGTGTTATGAATAAAAACAAAGCAAAATAATTTCCAAAGTTACTATATAGTTACAGTAATCACTATAGCATGATATTGCTGAAAGAACAGATGATAGGGTCATTGGACAGAATAGAGTGCAGAATTAGATCCACATAAATATTCTCAACTCTCCATTTCACAAAGGGACAAAGGCAATTCAATGCAGAAAGAATAATCTTCTCACCACCGGGCATCCACATGCAAAATAAAAAATAAATAAAGAGAGAGAGAGGCTTTTCACTTGAATTAACACAAAATGTATCCTAGATGTAAATGCAAAATGCAAAATTACAATTCTTTTTCAACTATGTAGGGGGCTTTTTCAGAAGGCAAAAGGACTTTGTCTTCCTAGAAAACAAATCCTACACTTTCCTTTATGATGTGTATAAAAATATTACAAAATGCATTGAAGAAAAGGGAGAAGCGTATCTTGGTGACCTTGGGTTTGGAGATGAATTTTAGAAAAACCCCCAATGTCAAAAGTATCTTGGGTCTGGCCATGAGTTTTAGATACAACACCAAAAGTATGATTCATTAAAATAATTGATAACATGGATTCTATTGAATTCAAAACTTATTTTTTTGTCAAACACAGTGTTAAGAGAATGGAAAGATAAGGCAGACTGGAAGAAAATATTTGTAACACATATCTGATAAGGACTACTATCTAACATATACAAAGAACACTGAAAACTCTGCAATAAGGATAGAAATATACAACAAAAGTTCTGCAAAGATACCTCATCAAAGAAGATATACATATGACAAATAAGCATAAAAATGGTCAAAATCATTTGTGATTAGTGAATTGCAAATTAAAACAAGATGCTACGACATATCTATTATATTTGAATGATGAAAATCCAAAAACTGAGAATTTCAAATGCTGCCATGGATATGGAGCAACAGTAACTCTTTCATTGCTGGTGAGAATGCAAAATGGTGCAGCCACTTTGAAAAACTATTTGGACATTTCTACACACCCATACACTCAGTAAAACAAACAGTGTTGATGGGGGTGTTTTAAAATGACACAGAATGAAACAATCACAGTGACCAAAGTTGGAACAAGTTAAGCAAAAGCTAAGCTTTCTAATAAACCATAAAACATGGAATCAAACTAACATATATACTGGATTGAAAAACAATGTCCACCGGAAAACCTACATACTAATATTTATAGAACCTTTTTTCCTAGTCTCCAAAAACTGGGGGCAAATCCTAGATGTTTTTTAATAGGTGAATAGATAAACAGATTGTGATGTATTTCTGTAATTGAACACACTCAGTAATTAAAAGAAGTGAGCTACCGAGTTACACAAGGACAAAAGGAAATTTCAATGCAAAGTGCTCATTGAGAGCATCTTGTCTCAAAAGGCTACATACTGAATGATTTAAATTATATGATATTCTGCAATAGGTAAAACCATGAAGATAGTAAAAGATGAGTGGTTTCCAGTGGTTTGAAAAGACAAGAAGGATGAACAGGTGAAACAAAGGAGACATTTTGGGCAGTGAAACTGTTTTGTATAATACTGCGCTGGTAGATACATGACATTAAGCATTTACCAAAACCCGCAGAACTTTACATAAAGGTTTATTATGAGTGAACCTTAATGGATATAAATTAAAAGAAATCATTTAGTAGGAAGGAGCTGGAAAGATGGCTTCAGAAAAATAATTCAGACTGTAACAAGATAATCCCACTGTATTATAAATGTATGAAACAACCTCAGTGGAGAGAGTGGGAGGAAAATATGCTGGCTTAAGTAACTTTGGAAATGAGTGAAGTTTCTAAGACTAAACGGAAAAGAAATTACACAGAAGCACTGGACTCTAGTTACTAAAATTATTTTCCTCAAGGGTATGCATTACGAATTCTCATGCTGCTGTATTTGTATACTGGAATCGAACAATTAAGTGAATAGTTGGCAGAGGTTGGGATTCAGATTTCTTATTTTTGTTGTGGAGATTTACAGATAACCAAGAGGAGGTTAGCATAATCTATGTGGTAATAAATAAGCGTTGAAAACGTCAATGTCAAATCATTTATTTTAATATAGGTATAGATGGCTACATTTCAAAATATTTACAGATATGTATATTTACACAAGTTAGTATATACATATATATATTATTTACTCTGTCAGCTGAGATGGCCTATAAGCAATGTCATCCAGTACTAATGAACTCATCTGTAATCTAGCTCTTAATATCTAATATCATGTTATCTTAGTGTCAGAAGGAATCAGGCCCTTCAAAACACGGCTAAGATTAGAGAGGGAAATACATGATGAACTTGGAGCATTTCTCAGTGTCAGAAATTAAAGCAGTGCTTAAAATAAACACACACACACACACACACACACACACACACACACACACCGAGAGAGAGAGACATACACACATACACTCAACAAAACAAAGCCACTACATGTATGGAGGTTTTTAAAAGGGAAACAGCATGGAACAGTTCACAGTGACCAAAGTTGGAACAACGTAAGTAATAGAATAAATAAAGAAGTATTGTATTATAACCTAATGTGTGAAATAAATACAGATGGGCTATTCTTTAAATAAAATACATAAGACCAGAAGTGTTTCGGTTTGGGAATCTTTACAGATTTTGAAGTATTTGCATTATATTGACTGGTTGAGCATTTCGAATGTGAAAACTCCAAATTCAAAATGTGCCAGTGAACATTTCCTTTGAGCATCATATTGGCAATCAGTAAGTTTCAAATATTGGAGCATTTCAGATTTCAGAGTTCTGAATTTTGGATGCTCAGCCTGTATCTGTAAGTTTATACTGATATACATAAACAATTGAATCAATAGACAATTGGGCAAGGAGATAATTTCTCTTAAAAATAAATTCTAAATAATATATGTAAATACTTTCCCCTCAAGGAGGAAAAGTATAAATCCTCACTTCCTAAGTGTAAGATGCACAGAGTAATTTCTTCCCAAAAAAGACAGTGTAGAAATTGCAAGAAACAAATAACTTTCCAGTGGAGAAATGTGATAAGCTACCTCAACCAGGCAGTCAAGGCCAATATCACAATATTGTAACAAGGATAGTATTACGCTCCTTACGATATGTTGAAATGGCATGTTATCTCCACAGTCTTCCACCTCAGACCCATTAGCTCAGTGAAAAGAAAAAGAGAGAGAGAGAGAGAGAGAGAGAGAGAGAGAGAGAGAAACCAACACCCCAAAACAAACAAAGAAAAATATGAGGAAATTCCAACAAAGTGGTATTCTACAAAATGCCTGACAGGTACTCCTTAACAATTCCAACGTTATCAAAAATAAGTAATTTTCTCAAAAACATGAGAAAATGTCTTTGCCAAGAGAAGCCTAAGAAGACGTGACTACTGAATGAAATGTGGCATCCTGGATGGAATCTTAGAGGAGAAAAACTATGAGACATAAATTAACAAAATCTGAATTAACAATAAGGTTTAAATATAAAATAATCTATATTTATTCTTTAATTATAAAACACATACTATACTAATGTAAAATGTTAAAATAGGCAAAACTGGTTGAAAGGTACACTGGAATATTATGTACTAGCTGTTCAGGCTTTATGTAAATCTAAAACTGTTCTAAAAATTAAGTATGAGAAGAATAAAGCAAGTGGAGTGGAGGGAGGATAAACTGGGGAGGGGTAGTTACTTCCGATATTGTGTTCAAAGAGGGACTTTCTGGAAAAAAAAAAAAAGAGGCCTCTTTGTTATAGTGACATTTAAGCAGAAAGCTGAAGGGAGATAGGGTACGAGCCATGATATCAATGAAAACAGCGTTCCAGAGAAAAGGCAGAGCAAAATATGTATGTGCGAGAAGGTGGAGAAGTGGGGGCAGAGAATGGACGTTTAGGGCAGAAACGTACAAGTTACAGAAGGGACAAAGGTGTACCTACAGCTGAGAGAATTCGGAGAGTTTATAGACAATAAAATCAAAGTAACAGCAGGATTTCAGAGTTTGCAACCCACAAATTGTTTTAATATTATGATATTTAAATCACATGAGGATTTGTGGCAGAAGAGGATTATGTCATAACTTAAATATTAAATGGTAGCTCTGGCTGCTACATACAACACAGACATTATAAGGTATGAAAGGAGGAAGGGAAAATAATGAGGATACTGAAATATCCTGGTCAAAAAAAGGCGGGGAGAGACAGTTGGGATTAAATTAACAGAAATGAAGGAGTGAGAGAGAAATTTAAGGCTTTATACTGAACAACAGATTAGTGCTGTCATTTGGTAATGAGAAACACATGAGATGTTCAGGTTATGTGTGGGAGTAGAAAGGCAAGGTTTTGATTTTGAATGTTAAGATTGATCAATGTGCCCTATTTAACAGCCAAGTGGAAATAATTACTCAAATATGCATTTAATATCCAAGTGGAAAGAATCGATCAAACATGCATTTGGATAATGAAGTCTGGAATTTACAGCTGATTTATAATCCTGAGATTCATCAGTATATTCCATAGCTATCAACAATATGGACGTGGTTAAAATTTTACATTAAATAAAAAAAAATAATGCAATTCTAGTATCAATGGAAGGGAACAAAATGCAAATTTTAAAATTGAAGTTTGAGCTTATAAGATTTGCTATTTGGCAGAATATTCCAGCTAATTGTGCTGGAAGAAAAGGCACAAACATGGACAGCATTTAGTGCTATTAAGCAGGTAATAGGATTGACGATTCTTTGTATAAAAAGAGAAGCCAAAATAATTATTTAAAAATTAATAATGGTGGAAGTAAAATACATGCAATTGTTTTTCAAATTAATTTAGAAAATACATTAAAGTTTTATACTTACCTGGCAGGGGAGATACCATGATCACAAAAATACATTAAAGTTTTTAAAATTATGTACAGTATTTGATTAACTAAAATTCTAGAAAGTTTCTTAAGAAGTTAGTCATATGCAACCTAGGCAGTATCATCCTGGACATAGAAAGGACAAAGATTTCATGACAAAGACACCAAAAGCAACTGCAACAAAAGCAAAGGACATGAACTGACACATCTCAAAAGAAACCATACATGTGACCAACAAGCATGTGAGAAGAAAAAAAAAAAAAGACCTTAGTGTCACTGATAATTAGAAAAATACATATTAAAACTGCAATAAGATCCCATCTCGCATAAATCAGAATGGCCATTATTAAAAAGTCAAAAAATAATAGATGCAGAAGAGGTTGCAGAGAAAAGCAAACACATGCCTTGATGGAGGCGGGGTAAACTAGTTCAACTACTGTGGAAAGCAGTATGGCAATGCCTCAAAGAGCCGAAAGCAGAATTAACATATGGCCCAGCAATCCCATTACTGAATATATACCCAGAGGAATATAAATCATTCTACCATAAGGACACATGCATGTGTATATTCATTGCAGCACTCTTCAGAAAAGTAAAGACATAGAATCAACCTAAATGCCCTAAATGCCCATCAGTGACAGACTGGATTTTAAAAATGTGGTAAATATACACCATGGAATAATATGCAGCCATAAAAAGAATGCAGTCACGCATTTTGCTTGAACAAGGATGGAGCTGGGGGCTATTACCCTAAGCAAATTGATGCAGGAATAGAAAACCGAATACCACATGTCACATGTAAGTGGGAGCTAAATAATGAGAACTCATGAAGACAAAGGAAAAAACCAACGGATAGTAGGATCTAGTTGGGGGCGGAGGCTGGTAGGAGGGAGTGGAGTAGAAAAGATAACTATTGAATACTGGGCTTAATACCTGGGTGATTAAATAATCTGTACAGAAAATCTCTGTGACACAAGCTCACCTTTGTAACGAACCTTCACAAGTACCCTTGAACCTATAATAAAATTTTTTTAAAATAAAAAATAAAATAGTCACATGAAAGAGAGATTTAGATAAACAGGTTTATCCAACCATCTTTTATTATTAGATTTACCAGAAATTATGTTTGCTTTTTTCGATTCATTCTCAGGTCTTCTTCGTTTTGTTCAGTGCTGCAGAAGGTAAACTCTGAGAACTGTATACCTGGACTCACTAGGTTATTAGTCCTGGGTTGAGTTTAGCCAATGTAAAGCACAGTCAGGAGACCAACGGTGGTGGAAGGGGAGGTCTATTCTCCTCCATGCAGCATGGCTAAGAGTTGGCTGCTTTTCTCTGCAATGAGCCACAGCTTCTTTCAGATGGTGCTCTGCTAATATAACAGGATGCTCTCTCTAGAGTGATATCTGCTTCCAACTTATGTTTCTTCAGGACCAGGATAGGTCAGAGGCTCATTCTTTTGAGAATTCTGCTATGATACCACCCTTAGTCAGATCCCTTAACCATACCCACATCCTCTGTTAAGCCCTTCCCAATGATTTCATTTCAGTATGTCATCAGTTTTCTGGAAAATCCTTGACAGATATATTAGGGAAGAGTGAATAGATCATGCTACTCTTATGAAATCCAGTATTATATCATGAAGTCATCAAAACATCTAAGTATTATTGTTACCCTTTCATCAAATATATATGAAGTGTCTACTGATTTTCTTTTTAAAAATTTTTTTTTTAAGTTCTGGGGTACATGTGTAGAACGTGCAGGTTTGTTACATAGCGTGCCATGGTGGTTTGCTGCATCCATCACCTCATCATCTACATTAGGTAGGCATTTTTCTTGGTAGACAGAATAGCAGACTCCTTGAGGATTTTTTACTCTAGAAACATAGTTTACATATAACAAGAAAGTTTATGACACATGCCTGAATAGAATACTGCCCCTAAAAGTCATTTATTGAATAATATTTAATCTACTGAGAAAATGAAAGAAAAACTTTGATTTATATAGCAAGTTTTTAATGAGCAGAGAAAGCTATAAATGAATTTTCAGCCTATGGTTTCATGTCAGCTTCCAGCTTCAAAAATGAACATCAGAGTTTGTCAGATGCAAGCTAATGAGTGTCTTACATGAGCCAGCCTACACAAAGTACTTTTCATTTAAGAAAAAGCACACAGTGTTAAAAATTGTCTATATTTAAAACTGTATTTGATTTGACAGAGCTCCTGTCTTAAGTTAGCTGGAGAAAGCAATAGTTCAGCCCAAACTGTTAGCCTGCTTATGTCTGTGGGACGGGAGGGGAGATGGGAATGGATGGGTGCATGGGGAGTGTGTGCATGGCAATACTGAGAAGAGAATGGGAAATTAAACGGCTATATAAGTGCAAATTATGAAATGTATGTAAATTTATAACTTCCACAGTAGAGACACACATGATACACAATGTAGTAATCAAATATTCAAGAGTTTATTATAAATTTTTAAGATAAATCTCAACTTTTCTCCTTTCATGAAATGTTTTGTTAGTCTGATGACAGAATTATACTTTTAAAGCACAAATAAATATAGAAAATATGTACCATAACATAGGAAACCAATTTCATTAAAATATAGCTATGAAATATTTTTAAAACAGTTATGATAAAATAATATCTTAATTCAATAAATAACAAAATCAAGCATCAGGTCTAATCATTGCCAAAATTCCAAAGAAGTAATAAACATACATGGTATTTAGCATAATATTTGTATTTTACTGATAAAATCTTGGATATTTCTCATTCTTTTTTTTACTGATAAAGTCTTGGATATTCTTATACTGCTGTGAATTGACACCCATTATCATAATTGAGGAGTACACTAAATTTCAGTTCGATATTAGGTAAATATTGTGTTTTTTTCAGCTTAAATATATGAACTCCATGTTAACCGGACTTAGAACAACTTTCAAAAAAAAAAGACACATTTGGAAAACTATGTAATTTGACATAAACGTTATAGATGTGGAACAGAAAAACTGAATGAACAGTAAACCTGCAATGAGGAGATATGGATTATTATTCTCAGTTTGTTACAATTTTAATGTGTTTACTTGAATTTATAATTACGTTTTAGTTTCATTATATCTAGCATGGGAATCATCAGCTGATCTTACAAGGAGTTAAGTTGACCAAATAAAACTATGTGTATAAGCTGGACACAGTGGTGCATGCCTTTAATCCCAGCACTTTGGGAGGCTGAGGTGGATGGATCACTTGAGGCCAGGAGTTCAAGACCATACTGGCCAACATAGTGAAACATTTTCTTCACTAAAAACACAAATATTATCTGGCCATGGTGGTGCATACCTGTAATCCCAGCTACTCGAGAAGCTGAGGCATGATAATCACTTGAATGGGGGAGGCAGAGATTACAGTGAGCTGAGACTGCACCACTGGACTCCAGTCTGGGCAGCAGAGTGAGATCCGCTCTCCAAAACCAAAGCAAAACAAAAACACAACAACAAAAAAATATGTATAGAAAAAACTAAGAAATAAGTAGATCCATAATATACAATTTTAGTCTTTAGTAGAAATAAATAAGTAGATCTATAACATATAATTATAGTCTTTCTTCTTTCAAAAAGAAACCTTTGATTAGGTCACAGTATAATTATATTCTATTAAAGGGCAATAAAACAACATGCGTTTAGCCAGAAAACTATAAATGAGATTTGAGAGGGTCACTGTAAACGATTACGTTTGCCATTTTAAAGGCATAAGCACATTCTCATTTTATAGTAAGTGTTAATGTGATTACGTGGAGATGCTGCAGGGCTCCCTACAGATCTCATTACCAATCCAGTCCACAAACATTATGAACTGGACTATTAGCTCATTCTTTGTAATACCACGAGACCGATTTGTTCTACCTTTGCCAAGGCAGGGAAAAATAACTTTGCAATTGCAGTTCAATCTTCTAACACCTCCACGCAGAACGGACACCCATGCATTCCAGTAAATTTTCATGGACCACATAAGGTACTTTGCCTAACTTCAACAGCATTAGTGAAGAACCATCTTACCATGCACTCAGAAGTTAGAATTATTTGGTAAATAACATGATGGTCATGGTGGCTCACCATCAAGTTACCAAATATGAGAATGATTCTTTCTCCTGTAGAAAAATATTCAAGAAAGGCAGCTCACAAGCCATAACCAGGCCTTTTATTAATTTCAAATGGAAGGGTTTGATAGCTTATACATTGATCCCGTTTGTGTTTGGGGTGGAGGGTTGGGGATAGTGAGAGGGTGAGGAGGAAAAATAGCAAGCTGTAGTTTCCACAACAGGTTTAGAGAAAGCGGCACAAGACAAAGAACCTATAAATTAAAAGATACTGTATCTGCTCTCCCACATGCAATAAACAGTGGTGACACAGAGGTAGTGTAATCACAATAAATGCTTTACTTCTAGAAGGAGAAGAAAGAGAAACACCTGGTAGCCAATGAAATTGTGTCCTGTTGCAAGCCCTCCTAACCTGGGAGTTAAGAGCAGCTCCCCATCTACTATTCTGTGGGTCCATTCACCTTCTGGAATACTTTCATTTCCATTAACCTCATTGGCCACTACTGAAGAAGGAGTAGATATATATATATATAAACTCCTTGAGAGTAATACAGATTTCTCAGCTAGCTTACTGGCTATGGAAATCGATGGCCCTGGGATTACTTCATCCCGAATGAAACTCAGACTTCCTTTGTCAGGCCTGGTGGTTTCTTTGGCAGGATAACTCTCTTAAAATGGAAATGCCTTATCTGTTTGACTCTGGTCAGTTTCATGTGTCAAGAGACATGCCACAGAAATAGTATATTTTTAACATACTTACTAGATTTTTTTGTATTTATTTTCTTACTCTGGCTCCATAGACGTTGCTGTGACTACTTAAATTATGGGTCCCTTGGGCTCATTGAGCTTTATTAGGTGAGACATAGCTTTAACATGAGGCATTTTGTTCAATTAAAAGGATTTACTGGGAACTTAACCCTTAGCGGAGTCCTTAATCTTCCTTATATAATCATTCGGAAGTTTAAAAATAGATGTAACAGCCATTCACTTGATTTGCTCCTGGCTACAAGACTTTCAATCATCTATTTTCACATAAAGGTATCCTTTAAAAATTCATAGTAAACACACACATATGGACACATGACATGAGAACTATCCTGTTAACAAATTGTTACATGTACGCTATGTTACTGCTAACTATAAGTACAATATTATACCTCAGATCTCTAGAAGTTTTTTCATTTGATATAACTGAAACATTATACTTTTTGAATAGCACTTATACCAATTTTTCTCTCCCCCCAGCCACTGAGAACCACCGTTCTACTTTCTGCTGTTATCAGCTTAACTACTTTAGATCCTCATATAAGCGGAATTATGCTGTATTTGTCTTTATAACAAATGATATTTGTCAGTTACACACAAAGGTGTATCCTTATTTCTATCTTCCATCAAGGAGTGTCAGAGAAAGTTGCATCTTCCTGTACCCCAGGAGTCCCTCACCTCATGTGTGCATCACCTCCATTACCTTACATTCTTGCCAGTAATTTGTCAAAAGACTCTCTGAATTTATTCCTTTCCTAAAGTACCTTAAAAATATAGCCATACTGACAAGCCCACCCTAGGAATATTCTGTTTTCCTACATTTTGCCCTCAGATCCTACACTGAGTACAGTATCTGCCTTCCAAGTTATCAAAAGTGACAGTTTTAGCAAGTGTTACACCTCCAAGTAAAATTGATCTTCATTTTTTTAGACTCTAATGAGGCTTTCTTCACTGCTGGATGGTTAATCCTTAAGCCAATACTGCAAATTTTATATATATTTTTAAGACAGCATAAAACGTCTGGTAGATATATGTGTACCAGTTGCAGTGGGATGAGATATTCTGTGGAAACAGACAAATCTCAAAATCACAATGTCTTTAGAAGCAAATGTTTATTCTTGTTTATGCTATATGACCTCTGCAGTTTTCCAGGGAAGCTGATACACTTTATCAACAGGAATCAAAGGAAAGGAAAGTTCCATCACAATGCTCCCATAATTGCCAAGAAAAGAGAGGGAACCTAGAAAATCCCATTGTCCTTAAGCCTTCCACGGGGGAGACACATTCACTTGCACTCACATTTCAATGGGCACAAAGAATTCCATGGTTATTTCTAAATTTGAAGGTGGAGGAGACGTGCAATCAGGTGTGATCTATGACCTCTATAAGTAACAGAAAGCCAGAAATATTTCGTCAACAGTTCTAATGATTATTTTGCTGGCATATGCACATGGTTTTTATAGGTTGAACTGTGTCTCACCAAAGATATATTTAAGTCTCAACCCCTGGCACCTAGGAATCTGACCTTATATGGAAACAGAATTATTGACAATGAAATCAGGTTCAGATGAAGTCTTCCTGAATGAGAATGGACCATAACTCAATACTACTGGGATTATTTAAAGAAGAGCAGAAGGGACACAGACAGCAAACACAGAGGGAAGATGACCATATGAAGAAGGAGACAGAGATTGCATAAGAAACCAAAATACTAGAAGCTGGAAAATACAAAGAAAGCTGCTTCTTTACAATCTTTGGAGGGCCTATGGCCCTACCAACACCTTAATTTCAGATTTATGTCTCCAGAACTAGGAGAGAAAACCTTTCTGCTGTTTTAAGCCACCTAGTTTGTCATACCTTGTTATGGCAGCCTTAGGAAACATACAGTTCTAAAGTGACTCACAGGTAAAGGTATGAGATTTTTCATCTATGCTTTAGCAGCATTGAGTCCGTATCACAAATAACAGAGAGTTAATATGAATAGTTTTTAAGTTCTACTTGTAAATACTTGCAAATGTTCCAGGAAGCGGTGCTACTTATTAGTTGTATAACTTTTGGCAAGTCACCAATCTCTCTTTCTGCCTGTTTCTTAATTTTTTTCTCTAATTTGTAAAATGGGATTTGTTATCATAATAATGAAACTCACAACATTACTGCAAATTCTCTTAAAAGGTTTAGAAAAACGCTAAATTAAATGACTTATCACTCTCTCTTTTCCAAGCTATGATTCAAAAACAGAACAGGGAATTCGCAAATCTATATACAATCCTGCCTCAATATCCACGGAGACTAGGCTCCAGTATACCCTTGGATAACCAAACTTGCAGATATTCAGTTCCCTTATGTAAAATGGTATATTGCCAGCATACAACCTGTGCACTCTTTCTGTATGCTTAAAATCATCTCTAGATTACTTATAATATGTAATTCTATTTAAATGCTGTATAAAAAGCTGTTATACTCTGTTGTTTTTATTCGTGTTATTTTTTGTCATTGTAGTATTAATTTGAATTGTTTTTTAAAATCTTTTCAATCCATTCTTGGTTGAATCTGTAGATGCCAATCATCAGTATTTCGTTAGGATTTTATCTAAATAATCTATTATTATGCTTAAAACAAATTTTAAGAATCCCTTTTCTTTATTCTACTTGTATGAAAATATCAGCAGAATTCCATTTATATTCTGGAGCTGTACTGTAAAATAAATGTTATCAGCTCAATAATAAAAATTTCTTGGCACCAATGCCAATTTAAATGTTACTATAGCAATCACCATGGTAATGCTTTCAATTAGTCTCCAGACTAACATGAGTCTAATGTACCATTTGGCAACATCATAATGGATCTACAGATTATTTGTCCCAGCCAAATAAAATCTACAAGTCCAAAAAAAATCAAACAAGAAACAACTAAGAAATTATTCCTTGGTTTCCAAGTGTAAAAAAATACTCTAACTTAACTTCAAAAATATTTTAGTATAAAAACATATTAGCATGTTTTCCTTTGCCAATCACCTATTAGAACTCAGTAAAATTACAAGGAATATTTCCTTAACATCTTGATGCCAAACACTGCTATTAAAATTCTAGTGTTTATTTAAGCTGGAAAGCCCATTTGAAAATGAGCAAATTTGCATGTTGTTTGAACCATTATTATTAGAATCTGTGGGAGGGCTAGTGAAAAAATGAGATGATAATAATAAATGATAATTTATTAGTGTTATAACTAGCATTCATTAAGCATGGGCCAGACATTTTCCTAAGTGCCTCACAGTTTGTGGTGGCCATTTGTTCATTAAAATAATCAATCTGGAGGTGATTAGATTAAAGCAGCTCCAGCACCTTGGGTTTCCATATGAGCAAACCTAAACCCAAGGCAGTGTAAATGATCATATCCGAAGAATACAAAACTTGAGCATACCCAGTCAAAAACTGCTACCTAAAGTTTGTCTAGGAACTTTAACCAATCAAATATTTTCCAGTTTAACCAATCAAATGTTTTCTTTTTCTGACTTCTGCCAACATGTGTAAAAGTTTCCTCCTTGTACCCCATCAATGAAACCAATTTCTTGAGGTTTGTTGCTCCCTGATGCATGAATTGCTATCTGCTAAAATAAACTCTCTAGCATTTTAACATGCCTACATTTATCTATTAACACACTCTATTCAACAACAACTCTATGTCTCCTTCTTTCCAGAACATAGGACAAGGCTTCACCAGCATCTTGCTACTATATGTGGCTGTTTGGCCATTGAAGTTGGAGTGAATGTGCTAAGATATTTCTGGAAAGAAGGTTTACGAGCGTCTCCATGATCGTGTCATTGGCTTTTTCCTTTACCCTGCCAAGTAGCAACACTTTTCAGCCTAGATTCCAAGATGAAGACAAGAATACTCCTCTACAGCCTTACCAGCAGACCTGTGATGAATATATATTGCAAGAAAAAGATACTATTTTCATTTGTTTTAAGCTCACAGAAATTTCAAGGCTCTTTCTTACCATTTTAACTACAGTTTTTTAGTGTATTACTGACACATATTTTAAATTATATGACTGTCTCTAAATTCACTTAGGGAAGGTCCTATGATTCCCATTCTATATCACATACAAAATGAAAATTCAGAGCAATTAAATATATTTCCTGAATAACACATCTATTAGGTGGTAAAGAAGAAAGTAAAAATAAGCTTGAGAACTGATATCTGGCACACAGCCTGGAAACTAGCAACTAGGCTCTGTTTTTCTCTGCTGAACACTAACACTTTAACAGAATATCATCAGCAGCTGAGCTCATTCAACAGCTGTGACTGAATAGACAAAAGCAAGGCCACTGTACAGCTGAAATATGACCAATATCTCCCTCTCCTGGTTACTTCTTCCTTATCAATCACATTAAACTTCATTTTCCAGCCCCTTCAATAGAAATTAATATACAACTACAGAAGTATCCCCATTTCCTGACAGTACCTAATCAAGGATGGATCAAGCTTTTTAAAGCACTCCTCAGATGCCCCCAGCATTTCTCAAGCTCTAATAATTCCATGCTAACCCCTTCTGACCAAACACCTGAAATGTTCCCATGACGGCAATAAGCCTTGCTCCAGGAAGTTAGTGCACCTATCAGTGGTTGACTATAGCTGTGTTCCCAGAGATCTTGTGAGAGCTGGGCTTTTTCAGTGGTAGTTGAAACTTACTTTCAGGAAGTCCATCTTTAACACTCACAATGTAACCACTATGTTGTAATCCAAATAAGCAGTATGAGATTGAAAAATTAATAAGATAAATATCACAGGTGATTTCTTTCTAAAAACTGTGATAGACAACTTTTACTGAACTCTCTCTCTCTCTCTCTCTCTCTCTATATATATATATATATATATATATGTACATATATACACTGAACTTTCTCTGTATATATCAAATATGGACACTATACATATATGCCAGATATACATATAGACATAGATAAATATAGATTTATTTTAAAAAATTGTTAAGGAATACATTTTGCAGAGGGTTGAACCATCTATATTCCCAGTTCATGGATGATAATTATCATTGGTTCATACAAGACCCTTCTCTTGTTTCACTGTTTTATTTTTATCCCAATCTGCCCACTCTGAACCCCTCAATTCATCTAAGAGTTTTCCAATAAATAAGAATCTGTGAATCCAAAATTTTTGAAATAGAAATTAATTATGCTTATCATATCCCCAAAGTTCAATGTAGAAATATGCTCTGGTTTTGTAGGAGAAATAATGGACTAAAAGTTAAAGTGACTCAGTGTGCTCACTCTGTGCTTTAGAAGACAGGGATGCAATGGATCACATAACCATAAAAAACTTCCAACAATTTGAATGTTATCTTTCACTTTATGCATATTGCATATAATTGGATTCTGTTTCTAAAACACTGTAAAGTTAAAAATGAATAAATTTTAATTTAGAATTACTGCACAATGAATGAAGTTAATAGAAGCTGACTGCAATATTTCTGTTACAAACTCACGGAATTCTAAAGGAGGGTATTATTTCATCTTTAAAAAATCATGTTCTCACCATTGATGTTTATTAGGACTTTTTTTTGCTACAAGAGGAAATCTAAAATGTAAAAATCCATCAATGCCAATTTCTTAAAATCAGGCCTGATTGAAATTACTTATATCTCCTGTTGTGCATACTTCTCTGCAGAAACCTCATTTAATTCTGCCACAAAACAAGAGCAATTTACTTTTTTAATTTTTTTCCCTATGAATTTAGCAAAGAAACATTTGTTTGCTGTTTAAATGGCATAATTAAGCATTACATATATGAAATACCAAAATAAAATATATTTATCAAAGCCAATAAAAAGTATCTTCAAATGTTTTTCTCTTAGGAAGTTGCCTGTTACTAAAGATAAACTATAAAATATATGATATGGTTTCTTAAATGTTAATAGTGATTCCCAGAATTATTTGAAGCATGTTTCTACTGCATAATATTATAACTGTGTACTCTGCCAAACACTTGACACAAAAGCTTTTGCAAATAAGTCACTACTTTTCATAGCTGCCTTTTATAATGGAATTCTGCTTATTAAGTATATGAGGGTCACCTGTGTCAACAGCACTACTCAGAATATTTACTATGGCATTATCTCCTAATAATGACAGTACAAAATTATTTTTAGTTGATGATCTTGTCATCCTAATCTAATGAGACATCATCAATCATCATCAGAACTGACTTAGGTAAATAAAAAGAAGGCTGTACAGATCACGACAAATTCAAACATGTACTGACATCCTACCTAATTTTTACTGGTGAGATAATCTATTCTTTAATATTTCTGCATAATGTATAAATAATCAGTACTTTTGAAGAGCTCTTTTCTCTTTAATTGTAACCATCCTCAGAGATGAATACTGTAATATCTCAATAAATCTCCAACTAAAAATACCAGCATTTGAGTATCTACTATTAATTTTGAACTTTTTTTCCAAATATAGCATTTCAGAATCTGAGAATTTGGTTCTGTCCATTTTGAGAGAAATTTAGCATAATTAGTAGCATAATTTTCACCAAAAGTAGTAGCTTTAAATCTAAAAATAATTTAAAACCAATGTGTAAATTATCTATTAAATAAATTTATGTTGTCTTTAGACATTTAAAATGCATTTAAGAGTCAAAACATGGGTTATAAACTTTTTATTTGTGAGATTTTGGTGAGATTGAGAGAAAAATTAAAGAAGCATATACAAAGTTTCAAAGAGCACATTGTTTCTTGATCCACAGAAATAAAGGGGACATTTTTATTCAGTCAATATTAAATCTTTATAGTTTTCTATAGGGTTGTATTCATATCACTTGGAACAATGGTTATTTCTTTGTTCCCTTTTCTCCGCTATCACAAGCTTCAAGTGTAATAACTGGAGAAACTCCTCAGCTCAAAACTGTTTATGTGTTCTTTCTATTTTTCCTCACTCTTTTGTCATTGTTGCTGCTGTTTGTCATGTATATGTCAAAGCACTTTACAAAAAATACAATATCATTCTTCCATTGCTTTAATCATAAAAGACACCCATACTCTTCAGGCACATTGAGAATAAGGAAAAACAATAGCAGTGAGAGAGAGTTGAGGTGATGGAGAGACTCATTTTTATTTTTGGTATTGTCCTTTATTTTCCTAACATCAAAAATATTATTGTTTTCTCTTAATTATTTCAAATCAGTGGTCCTGAACTGAAGAAATGGTTTCCAATCAAGGCAATTATAAAGAAATTTGTTCAGAGGGATTGCTTTTCTGTTTTACAATGCTTAGGTCCACTGAAAATGTTTTTTTGGGGCAAGTTAACTGCTCTGCAAATATCAAAGCAGTTCCGAATGTCAAAGAATTGCTTCCAACCCCACACTTCAGTAGGTGAAAAGCCTGTTCATAACATATCCATACCTAACACCTAACTTAGTTCTTTGGTGTCTTTTGTTTGTTTGTTTTAGTTTTTATTTATTCAACGTTTTAACACTCAGTTATATCGACTTTGTCAAGTTTAGCATAAGGTATGCTAAATTTTCCAACTAACTCAAATCAAGGGAAGACGAAAGTATATTTTGTTTAGAAACTTGTCATTAAAAAGCAAACGCTTTTTAGAAACCCAGGTTGCTGAAGGCAAAGGCACTCAGGAGGGAAAAGTTGGCAAAAATCCAGCATTCCTTGATCTGTCTGCATTTCTATCTGCCTGATTCATATATAGGTTCTTGTATGTTGTATTGTAGTAGTGATGTAGTAGGCATTTTAGTATAATTTTTTTCTTTATTTTGTTATTTATATTATGCTTTGAAAATTATGTTGACAATTTTTGTGAAATGCTTTATACGTGATAGTAAAGTTAACTGATTTTTTTTTTCTATTCAGTAAGAACAAGCATTAGTTCTAATAAGGTTGAGTGACACAAATCATAACTTTTATTTCCTTTACTTAAAAAAAAAAAAAGGTTAAGATCTTTCTCAGAAGATTATTTGGATTGACATTACAAATGGGCTATTTCATAAACTTTGGTAACCCCCAAATTGAAAAGACATTTAAACTGATCGAAGCTTGTATTTATTTATGGGAAGAGAATTTTAAAAACTTGTTTTCACATATTGTATATAGAATTTTTCTCAGGTATATATCATCTTGATTTAAATACACACATGCTTACATGTAAAATTAAATATATATGTGTGTATAATTCAGAGAGGAAAAAATGACATATTTCTGAATCATACGTAGGTATAATTAGAGACAAAATATACAAAATAAATAGCATTTATTTCTAAGATTCTACTATTAGTAAGTTTGACTTGTCTTTACGGAAACCTCTTTCTTTTCCCAGGGAGCCTTTTAAATCATGCAATCATGTAGATATATTTTAAGTGATGGTCCTGTGCTTTTTAATGGAGACATCCAAATGCTTATATGTCATTCTGAGATATTAAGCCCTCTCTTTAATAATTTATTGTTTTAATGCTGATATCTCTGGGTTAATATTATCATATTAAATTACATGGTTTTCAAAAATATTGTCTTACAAGTTTAGCATAAGGTATGCTAAATTTTCCAACTAACTCATGAATCAAAGATTGAAGGCTTTGGAATCCCAAATTAAAATTTGTGTTGAGATAGTACCTGTTGGTTAGGGAGATGTAAACCAGCTACATAGCAGCAAGCAAAGAGCAAAGAACTCCTAGATGTCCAGGAGTCCAGCCTGGACTGGGGCACTACCAGGACAATGGAATTTTGAGTTAGCACTGATTTCTTGGATTTTAGTCTTTCTTTTCTCAGGCTTTGTGTTCCCTACATCATCTTTATTCCTTTGTCCCATTATAAAGTATGTTGTTATTATTATTACTATATCATTATTATTATTCTATCCTATTATTAATAGTGCTGGAAAAAAACTAGAGAAACCTAATTTAAACTAAGCACGGAAATCAGCCCAGAAATTTTAGGAAGAATCCCAAGTGGTAGCCGGTGAAATTCAGAATTGAAATAATTGGTGGAGTGGACTCAATTTCATGGAAGGTTGAACTAGAATGAAGTATGTGGGTATGAAGAGAAAGGACAACTATGGAAGGCTGGAAAACCTACATCTCCTAATACGGATGAGACTATAGAAATGGAGAGGCAGATATTAATAAAGTTAAGGTCATAGCTTAGCCTATCTCCAAATAATGACTTTTTTTATGTTTTTTAAAATTTGATTTTTTTTTCTAAAATGAGAACTTCATCATGGTAGTTTGTATGTAATATTAGAAAAATAACATTATTTAACACATTTTATGACCCAGAATTAATTCCAGCCTATTTTGTACATATTTCACTCCATTCTGTTATTATCATTAGAAAATATTACTAAACATTCTAGAGTTATTTTTTATGATCTTGGTGTTATTTTGTGAATAAGTTGAGGTGATGTAATTGCTATATGTAGCATTTACCTATGCTGAAATCAAGCTCAGGGTAAAGCTTTTACATATTTCTTAACACAGAGAGCAGAAAAATTAGTACAAAGATAGTGTTCAGCTCCAGTTTAGCTGGGAAAATGTTGGCCATTGAATTATGAAATATGTAAAGAATAAATACAGATAAAGTAGATTTTCAAATTCACTCATTGGAAGCAATAATTTTATATATTCTTGGAAATAAAGTAAGTTTTAAACATAATAGAAAATTTAAGACAGAGTCATTTAACTACATGCAAAATTCCAAATATTCATCTACCACACACGGACTTTGCAGTATTTTAATACTATTGAATTCTCCAAACAATGATTGGAACTTAAAGTATCTGTGAAATTAAATACATTAAAAAAAGTGTCCATATTGGAAGTTTGGGTTTAGAAAATAGACACCACTAGAATGTATTATATTAACTTATATTCCTTTTTCTGAATGCTCTGTGATTATATATACATTATAATTTATATTCTATAATTTGTAATGGCATTAATGTTGCATAATATTGGTTTATAAATTTAAATCTTAAAACTTCATTATCCACATTGCCTATTATGTTATTTTGAGTACAAATAATGTCATGCCAATTAATATTTAATTTAAAAAATAATTATTTTAAACAGTTGTTTGTTTCCAAAGTAAGGGTTAAGCAAATACACTTCAATAGCTTAAAAATAAAAATGAAAATATACTTCTGCATTTATACTTTTAGATACTTAAAATAATAGCTTAACTTCTTTTGTTTTTGGAAGGCAACAATTCCATGAATTTTATATTAACATAATTGGCACTTAGTTACTAAAGATTAAACACTTTAATACTATAGTTACTTACTGCAAGATAATAAACAAAAAAAAATTAACCAAATGTGATGGAAATTAGAGTTTTAGTAGCTTGAATTATTTTAGTGTTGGTATTGAATTATTTTAAGTGATGTTATTATAGGGTAAGATACATACCTACCTTGAGTGTTTATCATGTACATATTTTTGTTAATGTTAAAGAAAGTTGCACAGACTTTTGTTTAATACATTTTGATCTTGATGTACTATTTTCTATTCCATTATGAAAGTAACTGAGAAAAATTTTAAGATCATTTAAGACGAGTTCACCTATATATATACAGATATATTTTGGTGAACTCGTCTTAAATGATAGGATATACATATGTATATATATGTATCCTAGTGTTCAATATATTTAATAGTTCTTCTTATTAAATGCTTTAAGTATAACTAGTATATATTTCATAGGATAATTGAGCTCAAATACTTTATCTGAGTAAATAATATTTTAAAACCCTCATAAAATTGACTAATTCATTTAGATAATGTGTATTAAAAAACTTGTATCAAAATATATCTTTAACTTCTTGAAGTGTTCAATGACTGAGAAATCAATTAGTAAAACTATTTCTAAGTGTAGATTTAGCTTATTTTCTTTTGAAAACTGATTAAAGTGCTTATTTTATGAGTTTAATCGTGGAATAAATATTGACTCAAATATTATAAAATGCCAGTAGAAATGAGGGCATGTTAGGGCAGCCTCTCCTATTTTCATATTATAATCTGGGCTATCCAAAAGAGGGAGCTAAAGCATTGCATTAAGCATTTTGGTTTTATGAATGTGAGGTTTGGAGCAGTTTTACACATGAATTACACACTGTGTCTATATGTACCCTTAAATGAGTTTGATGCTGACTTATTAATGTTGACATATAATAGTCAGTACTTAACTTATGATCTAAAATTGTATATTCCCCCAGAAGAAAATCATTTTCAACAATCAGAAAATTATAAAAGTAAATTACAAAAGTTGAAAGAAGTATTAACTAAAATTCCTCTTAACTATTGAGTCTTATAAAGGAAGGAGATAAACCATATAAGCTTTTTATAACTTCCATCACATGATTTATTTCCCTACACTTATACGAATAAGACTAATAACACTGAAGTTATTTTCATATGCCTGAATATCTTTTTAAGGTAGTATAAAACACAATGCAGTTCGAAAGTACAAAACAGGAATATATAAGATTTTATATAACACCCAGAATATCATTGGCAAAGAGATCCTGTGTGCTAATTTCATGTGGTTTATATAGCACAGCTGCCCTTCATGTTCCCCATACACTCAAACAAGATACCATGGTAAATAAAGGTTCATTGCCGGAGTAAAAGAGAATCTGTAGAACTTTATTCTAAAACGGTATTTTACAACAGGATTAATTTAATTAGTGAATAGATTAATTTCCTTCTTTACAACATCAGAAAGAAATCTTTTAACTCCAGAAGGAAATCACAGGGAGAGGAAATAATTTACCTATAAATAATTAATTTTCATGTAAATAGACTGTGAAAACAAAATGTTTAATTCACTATTGGATATTCTGCTATTGTTACGGTTCCTCAAGACATTACATTGAAACAGAGGGTGTTGCTCTTTCGTGAATTGGGAGTGCTTATCTTAACATATTCATGCTTTTCGTATTACTCCCATAAGACTATAGATAACATGGTTAATAATAGTAATTTCTTATGTGTCTAGTATCTGAAGTGCCTTTCAGAGAATTTTTTAAAGATACAAGCCAATGAAATAACAAACAAGCACAGAATTTTGGAAACATGCCAATATATAATCTCTCAAAGAAATAACTGATTGTACTTTTTTTAAATCTGGTTTTTCACAAATCGAGTTTGTTAATGGATTCATTGGACATTAGAATAATTTTTTCTTTGATTTCAACATTTATCTTTAAAATTGTCAGGCTGACATATACACCTTGTCTCTTCAAGGAATTGAACAGTTATAGTGACAAATTTCTCCATACCATACAATTCGTTGATATAAAAATGATTTGTATATGAGAATAGTATCAAATACAGTACAATTTCATAGTTGCAGAAGCATATATAATGAGTTCAATCAAATGAGTTGATTACTAATTGAATTAGTTGTACCACACAAATAGTTTAAAGTAGATAACTGATGACTGAAATACATGTTTCTTTTAGGTGGTTGATAACTGAATTTGTTTCCAGGTAATGATATATGTGACTGTCTTGATTACACACTTGAAGCAAACTTTTTAAGACAGGGTAAACAAATACATTTCTAAATTTGTGGGACAAAAATACTGATATCAATGTGGGGAAATTTAGGTAATATGTAAGTCAACAACACAGACTCAGTAGTTCTGATGCCAAACAGGTCACTAACACAGAGGACTCCACATCTCAGAAAAGGCTTTCAAAGAGGCCAGGTGTGAGGCCATGATATTTAGGCTTTTGATACTTACAAGAAGTTCCGTTATTTCCATTGTTCTTTTTTATTTCCTTATAAGACAGAAGCTTATTACCAAAACGGTTGAAAATTTAATAATGCTGTTTTCAAGTATAGTTTTAAATGACTTTGAAACTGAAAGAGTCCTTAGATGTCTTCTAGCCTCCTTCCATCATTTTAAATTGAAGATGTTAAGTTCCAGTGTGGTAAATGAATGCAAAATCCCTCTCTCTGATCTTTTTACTCCCATCCATTGCTCTCTTTACTATATTAATGGTGTAATATACATGATACAGTATAATTCCACCATCTACAATTTGGGAAAGGATTAGTTAATTCTACTTTAATACTTGAAGACAGAATAGACACTTTGCATAAATAAATTCTTTCTTTTCTAAATGAGAGACTTAGTTGACTCGTCATATTTTTCTTTAAGAAAGATTTTCATAGAAAACCAGGCCCAATCACAGTAGCAAATTCAATGGTAGTCATTTTTCTGTTTGTTACTCATGCTTAATACAATATCATACTTTACATGTAAAGGATTATAAATCAAAAGTAATTTTGTAAAAGTATATAGATTCTCATTGATAATGCATTCGTATTTATATAATTACTCCATTAAGCTTGGATTCTAGTCTTTTTGTTTGTTTGTTTGTTTCTTTCTTTCTTTCTTTCTGCAGGGTCATTTTTTAAGCAACTTCTCAGTGTCTTGGTATTCTTACCTGTAAAATCAGTTAATTAGTTCAAAAGAAAATTTGCTTTCTTCTTGCTGTAATAATCCCTGACCATATTGAATTATTATTTTCTTAACTTAACGATCTTTTATCCAACAGAGGTGACATCTTGTAAGATTAACATTTTTATTTAAAAATAGTGTGTAAGGGCCAGTCATGGTGGCTCACAGCTGTAATCCCAGCACTTTGGGAGGCCGAAGCCAGGGGATCACCTGAGGCAAGGAGTTCGAGATCAGCCTGGTCAACATGGTGAAACTCCATTGCTATTAAAAATACAAAACTTAGTTGGTCATGGTGGTGGGCACCTGCAATCCCATCTACTCAGGAGACTGAGGGAGGAGAATTACTTCCACTGGGAGGCAGAAGTTGCAGTAAGCCGAGATCATGCCACTACACTCCAACCTGGGTGATAAAGCAAGACTCTCTCAAAAAGGGAGGAAGGAAGGAAGGAAGAAAGAAAGAAAATATAGCATTTAATATCATTAGAAATCATTTTAACATGACCCTATTTTTATTAATGATGGAAACTGGACAAATATTTTCACAGAACCATATTTTTCATATATATTCAAATATATTTTTCATACTTTCATAAATAGGAGTATTTTTTATTTTCTGTGCCCTTGGAAAGTATGAGTGCTTGCATAATTTTTAAGAATTTTCCAAGTTTTTCAATATGTTCATATTGTTACTCCCACTCTGCATTCGTGATTAATCATATGGCATTTTTTAAAGCCAGTGTAAATTTCTTTTGAAAAAATATAGTATCCCATCAAGTAAGTCCCTAGTCAGGACAAAACTTCAATCATTTATTTGGTGGTATAATTATGTTTTGTTTTCCACCTTCTTAAGAGTCTAGGCAAGAAAAACTAAAATGTGTAAGAAAAAATGTTTCTACTTTTCCCAAATACAGTAGGAAAATTATTTTAAGACACAAACTGTCAGCTTGAGTAAATAAATGAGTGAATATAATAATAATAAACACAAGTAATAAACTCTTTGATGCTTGCATTACCACAATCATTAACGACAATTGCAAGAATTCTAATCATCTACATTTTTGCATGAGGAAACTGATATTTGTAGAAACAAAATAAATTAATTGATACCACATTGGAAGTAAGAGATGGAACTGATGTTTCTGACTAAGAACCTGAATTCTTATCCATTACATTTAATATTTAGGTATTTTCGAGTTGATTCCTACTCTGTAGCTGAAAACATAGGGTGAGTATTTTGAGCTGGGAAGATGCAGGAAAGTAGGAGACACGGAGTTAGCATCGAATTAAAAGTCGTGAATACCGTACCATTTACAACGAAGCATATGAATTAGTGTGATAATTAAGCAATGTAGAAAAAATAATAGTTTAGCAAAACATGATTCACCCAAAATACAGTGTTGCATTTCCTTGTAGAAAAATACTATTAAATTGTTCTGTGACATTATCTTAAAAATAAAAATTGGGCATTATTTATACCTTATAACATTTCAGCCAAAATGTCTAATCTATTGTGTAGAATGAGAGAAGCATATTAAGTGTTATTTTGGAGAAGAAGATTCTCATTATAAATGTTTAATTGGCACAAGTGGTATAGACCTATCAAAATATTGTGAGTAACACACCAACAAGTATTTTTAAAGAAAAGTAGCCAAGCATTCTCTGTTAAGAGCTTGAATTTCAAGGTTTAGTAAATACATGGCATATCAGAGGATTTAGGAGAGGATGACTGGGATCATGACTTAATACAGATAAGGTAGGGAAAATAACTGGAGACCAAACAGAGGCCTGACCAGAGTCCTGATACAAAGAAATACAGGTTACATTAGTAAAATCAACTCAGGAAGTTTAACTGGAGATCATCAAAAGAATAAGTCAGTAACGGGGAAAGAGAAGCCATCAAAATGAAGTAAATAAAGAAATAAAGGTGACCATGACACAATAGACAAAGTGCTAACAGTGGAACCTTCAAGACAACAGTTTCTGGGAAGTAGAGAAGAGCTGCCATCATGTAATTAGGTTCCTTTTTTTTGGAAGCTGTACTAGAAGGATGGAAAACGTTCAAGATAAAAATTACACAGACAGAGAAGGACTTGACCTTTGGTCATGTTTAAGAGAATTCCATAACAACAGATCTTTATTCCCTAGTGCCTCCATGAAGAATAGAATCTTCCTCAACATTCAGACCAAAGAAGCATCAATCCTGTTACAGAATTGTATTTTTTGGAGAGTTGTTAAGATTGTGTCTTGTATTATTGTAAATAAAGATACAGAAATTGACAGAGACATATACTAAGATATATGTCCCTACACTAAGATAGGCTTAACTCCCTTAAGCCCAGACATCTGTTGGGACCTGATACCTGGTCATTGGTTACCAGAGTGTCAGCAAATCTGGACTTTCCAGCAATGCCACTGAGATGGCACCTGTCAAAAGAGCAATGGTTCCATTTCTAAATCGTGGATCTTCAGATAAATTCTGCCATTTTCATTTCACTTCCTGGAAGTCAGGTTTGGCTTGTGAAAAGTTGTTAAACAACATGCTAAATGTGAACTGCTAAATGTGAACTGTCAACCCTCACTCTAAACTTTCCCTATACAGAGCATCAGATGAAGCCTTCATTGGGTTTTATAATGGCTTTCTGATTTTTGGTAGTCCATTGAGGAAGGGAGTTTGAAAGTTGTGTACTATTAATGATTGTCTATCTATGTCCTGCCTGAAATACCATGATTGTTTATGGAAAGTATCTTTAATAAAGCTGGATAAAGTTTGGCTTGGGAAAAAAAAATCCCACTTCCTGCCTTAGCTTCAGTGAGTCTTTAACTTATAACCAGGAGGCACTGGAGAACAAAGTTTTTGGACACTCAAAGTTAAAATTTTAATGTTCTATAGTAGCTGCTTGAATTTTCTGTTTGAAATTTATTAATTAGCAATATTTAATGAAACTCTAACTTTGTATACATAAAAGATGAACATTATATCATATTGGAATATCTTATTTAATGAAGCAAGAACAAAAAATAGAAGAACGTAGGTTTTAGTAAATAAAACACTGAAATAAGAAATGGAAAGTGTCCAGTGCACATTCTTATTATAAGTTTATAATTACTGAGATAAGCGTAATACAACAATGTGAGGTTTATGAATTAAATTAACTAGAGTTAGACCTGTATGCTAATATGAGTAAAGTTTGTTAACATATCAGGGCTGTTGCACCTGTCATTTTTACTACCCCAAATGGTGTATGTCGTAATATTTTCTTCTCTGCATTTTTATTCAATTCAAATGTCACCTTCTCCAAGAAAACTCCCTCACCATCTTCATGAAGCTCTACTTACCTCTCCAGTCACTCTCCATAATACCACCTGTTTCCACAGCATTTAAAAATATCTTTAATTATCCTTTTTATTATTTATATCTAGAAAATACCTTTTTTGTGATTAGAAACGTTGTATCATGCTCACTGCTATAATATTGGTATCCAGAAAAATGTTTCATGCATAGCAAAGTTTGAAAGAACTTAGTAAATAATATAAATTTAAATATTTTGTATATTTTATAAACATTAACTACAGTTGACAATGCATTGGGAAACTAACAAATCATTTACATTCACCACAAATATACTGTTCAAGTTAATTTTAGTGAATGTTACTTGCAAGTATGCAATCATTATCATTTTTGTTAGAATCACGTTTTTCAAACCACAGTCAAATCCTTATATAAATGAACCATCTTTTATCAGTTGTATTCATTTTAAGGTCAACAGTGGCACTAACTTTATAGTTGTTAATGTAATTCAAAAACTAAAAGCAGGCTGTCATAAAAATGATTTTAAAAAGCAAATTTAAATACTTGGCATTAAGTTATTTTGTGATATGAGAACCTATGGAATTTTATTATTATTGATTTGAAAGACTTTCACCATTCACTCACATCTCCAAGATTCATGAGTAATATGCTCATTTTAACTTCAAGAGATAAATGTAGAGTTTTCTATCTATGATATTAAGTATTCTGTATTAACTTCAAGATAATCCAAACCTGCAACACAAAATTGTTCAAAATATGAAATATTTCCATTATGTGTTGTGTCAGCTTGAGGAACAATATGATATGAATATTTACATTCAGACTTAGCTTATATAATTTCAAGAACAATAAAATTAATGATTAATCTAGGCCTCTCTCCTGCTTTTATACATTAAATTAATCTAGGCCTCTCTCCTACCTTTATCCAGATATAAAGAACCTGACCCATAACATTCTTAAGAATAATGGTAGTCATTAAAAGAGCCATCACTTGTGCCTCCTTTTAATATCCTATAATGAAGTTACTGTTACTATCCTACTTTTACACAGGAAGCTCCTGGAGCTCCAAGGCTTTAAAAGACTTTCTCAAACTCACACATGAGGTACAGAGTAAAACTAGTTTTGCAGGTAGGATGTCTGGCTTCAGGACTCCACCTGCCCTTACCCTGACTATCATAAAATAATGCTTACTAAACTTCTTGTTTACTACATTTTCTACATAAGACAATTTGCACCCAGAAATAAAGATAACCTACTAGCAAAACACAGTAAGTAAATGTGGGAGTTTGAAGAGATCATGGGTCTCCATGTGCAAGGGGCTGACATTATCAACCTCATGCAGTTTTGTTTTCATTCTGATAAAATTGTGTTTTAGATTACAAATGCTTTAATTTATCAACTGTTTATTAGCTAGGCATGGTGGCACGCACCTGTAGTCCCAGGCACGTGGGAGGCTGAGGCACAATAATTGCTTGAACCTGGGAGACAGAGGTTGCAGTGAGCCAAGATCCCGCCACTGTACTCCAACCTGGGCAATAGAATGAGATCTTGTCTCAAAGGAAAAAAAAAAAAAGAAAAAAGAAAATCATTGGTAAAACTAAAAAAAAAAAAAAAAATCACTTCATAGGGCCTGATATAGTCTGTTTTTTATTTTATTTTATTTTTTTTTATTTTTTTTTCTTTCTTAGATGGAGTCTGGCTCTGTTGCCGAGGCTGGAATGCAGTGACACAATCTCGGTTCACTGCAATCTCTGCCTCCTCGGTTCAAACGATTCTTCTGCCTTCTGCCTCAGGCTCCTGAGTAGCTGGGATTACAGTCACACACCACCACACCCAGCTAATTTTTGTATTTTTAATGGAGATGAGATTTCACCATGTTGGTCAGGCTGGTCTTGAACTCCTGACCTCCTGATCTGCCAACCTTGGCCTCCCAAAGTGCTGGAATTACAGACATGAACCCCGTGCCCAGCCCAATATAGTCTTTAATAATTGATAGGTACTGTTGTAATGGGCTGTATTTGGGAATGACATTTGAATAACAGGGAATCATATGAAAAAGAGCACAGAGTCAGTCAAGGACAACTCTTTTCCATAAAGTGTAGTGTCTGTTTTGACGAGAGAGATTTTGACTAGAGTGATTTTTGAAAGTGCACTTGGAGATAATTCAATTCCTCAAGTATTTCCTGACAAAATTCTGCTTCAAGTACATTTTTAGGTACTGGTTTATAGATATAAATGAAAAACCATATTTTTAAGACTCAGAATATAGCAGAAAAAATAAAATAAAATACAGGAAAAGAACCAATTGCCAAAAACTTAGATTCAAATCTGAAGACTACTGACTTACATTTCTGGATGTGATGGCGTGTTGGTAGGGATAAGGAGAGAAAGGATTACTTGAACAAATCCTTATTTTACAAAATTGCATTTTGTAGAATATATCAGTAGTTGAAAAAATTGTCGGCCAGGTGAACAACTAAAAGATTATTAAGATAATATGGCCAAAGAGGTATTAATTTTCTCAAGAAGAATGGTCCAAAGACTAAACAGCAAAGACCCATGTAAGATACAGTAAAGGTTATAGCTCTCTCAATTTGACAATATCTTATTTTAAAAGAGTTAATTACAAATCATGGAAACTTTTTTTTATATATATGAAGGTTTTAGAAGCATTGAGGAGTGATGAAAACATGACCTTGAAGTAATTTGAAACATCACAGTGTAATTATTGGGTTGTTTCCACTTTAGAAGCAATATCAAAGAGAATTCACTTCACACAGGGTTAGTTAGTGATAGGGTGCGATCTATAAAATATTTCTCATAGAATTGGAGCAATATGGGATCTTTATACTGCAGACAACATACAGTAGGCTAAACAGAATTTTCTTTGAGTGTATTTAATGCTATTAAATAGAGGTGGAATAAAGATCAATTCCAAGCTATCTAGGCAAAACAAAGAGAGGGGAAGAGAGAGAGAAAGTTACAAGCAGATATTTCGTCACAATGAAAAGAAAGGGGCTGGCATGGTGGCTCACATCTGCCATCCCAGTACTTTGGAAGGCCTAGGCAGGCAGATCATGAGGTCAGGAGTTCGAGATCAACCTGGCTAAAATGGTGATACCCTGTCTCTACTAAATATACAAAAATTAGCCAGGCATGGTGATGTGTACCTGCAGTCCCAGCTACTCAAGAGTCTGAGGCAAAAGACTCTCTTGAATGGGGGAAGCAGAGGTTGCAGTGAGCTGAGGTCGAGCCATTGCACTCCAGCCTGGCAACAGCCCGTTAAAAAAAAGAAAGAAAAGAAAAGAAAAGAAAGAAAGAAAGAAAGAAAGAAAGAAAGAAAGAAAGAAAGAAAGAAAGAAAGAAAGAAAGAAAGAAAGAAAGAAAGGAAAAGAAAGCAAGAAAGAAGGAAGGAAGGAAGGAGGAAAGAAAGAAAGAAAAAGAAAGAAAGAAAGAAAGAAAGAAAGAAAGAAAGAAAGAAAGAAAGAAAGAAAGAAAGAAAGAAAGAAAGGAAGGAAGGAAGGAAGGAAGGAAGGAAGGAAGGAAATCTCTGTCTGAAATCTCTATCTGAAGTTGTTTGAAACAGTGGTCTCCAAGTGAAGGTGGTCTTCCCAGTGCAGCAGGTGCAGCCTCGCCACAGCACAGTGCCTAAGATGCAGTAAGTGTTCAATAATGAGAAAGTTCAAATATATGAAGATTAAATAATCAGCTAATGGGTGGATGAATACATTATCACAAAAAAATCTAAAGCTCTTTTTCCTCATTGCCAGTCTGAAAGATAGGAAAATGAATAGCTCATACAGGATTCCAAATAGACTTCTCAACAAACCTACACACATTTGGGATATCACACTTCAGTGGTGGTGTTATGAGAAGCATTGCTTCCTACACCTGCAAATTCAAAGATGGGCTGACATTTCTACAACACAGAAATGAGACACAAGATCAGATTCAAGTTAGATACATCAATTTTGGGGCTCCCGAGGCCAGCAGGCAGTATAAAAACATTTTGCCAATTTGTTTCTTCACCCCCTCCGCCTCCTTTAAAGGTAGTAATAAATATACAAGGATATCCTTTGCTTTTCAAGGCTCAGTTTTTCTTAACAGTTCTCCAAAATCCTCATGAAGCTGTATACATGCAGGGCTATATTGCTGGACTTGTAGGCAGGCCGTCTTATTAGTAAAAAATACTTCACCTTGTTCTACATATCCCTTCTTTGTGAATTGTGACCTTGGCAATACTCAACTCCCTGTAAACTTCATTTGCCGTAGTAGGGAGTGGTAGAGGAGAGGAGAGGAGCTTCTAAAGCTGATTATAAAATACATTGACCCATTTTTATTAGTTTTCATATCCAAGGAGTTTCTCAAGTTGGAAAAGCCACTTTTTGTAACAATTAACTGAGTAATCTCCCAAAATGAATGCTAAGTTAAAAAGAGAAACACTTTTAGTTAAATTTATTCTGTCTTTGAAGTGGGAATAGGGAATAATGAACCAGGAAAAGTGGAAAAGCAGCAGGGATGGCAACAGAAGTAGCAGAGAAGAAGGGATTAAAAAAAAAAAAAAAAAAAAAAAAAAAAAAAAAAAAAAGCTATACTGAAGTCAGGAAGCACAGGTGGTCAAAAGCAAGTAAGTCATCGCAGTTCATAGCAAGACCCATCTGCTTTCTAGGTATTGCTGTAGATTTATGCTCAATTTGCTAGAAAGCAGTAGATAACACACAACCTAAATTAACTTTATTTTAGCCATCAAATGATTTAGAATTACAGCATAACAAATAGAAGGATTCAAGTGTGGATATCTTTCCTCATAGATTATAATTATAATTAAAGGAACAAAACAGGTAACAGCACATGAATCTAGCATAGTAACTATAGTAAATTAGTAATTCTTCACATCTATGTATAATTGTAGACAGTATATTATTTGATTTTTTAAATATATGTATGGAGAACATCTTAAATCACATGCTAACTACTAAAAATATCTTCTGTAAACTTAATTTATATGCTTTCTTTTCCGTATGCTAAAATTGGTTACAAATCTACTTTTCTCAAGTGGATTGTTTAATACTTTTAAATTTTTCTCACAATGAAGGTAATTAAAGATCACTTTCATACAAGGCTGATTAACAGAAGCCAAAAACTGAGAAAGAAATATAAATAAAACATTACAGAATTACATTTGGATAAATGATATACAACTGTAATTTTAATGAAAAATTTATATCACTGAAGGTTTATAAAACATCTTTTACTCAGAGAAAACCACTATACTGTGTAAATATATACATACAGAATTCTAACATGATAAAATAGTTACTTATTTGTCAAGATATTCTTTCTAATTCATATTTTATAGAGCAAAATACACAACCGTAAGAAATGATGAGTTCATGTCCTTTGTAGGGACTTAGTTGAATCTGGAAACCATCATTCTCAGCAAACTAACACAAGAACAGAAAACCAAACACCGCATGTTCTCACTCATAGGCAGGTGTTGAACAATGAGAACACATGGACACAGGGAGAGGAGCATCACACACTGGGGACAGTTGGGGAGGCTAGGAGAGAGAGAGCAGGAGTTGGGGAGGGTGGGGAGAGATAAAATGGGGAGAAATGCCGGATATAGTCAAAAGGGAAATAGAGGCAGCAAACCACCTGGTTATGTATGCACCTATGCAACAACCCTGCATGACCTGAACATGTACCCCAGAACCTAAAGTAAAATGCAAAATATATATATACTCAACTCAATATATATTTTAAGTGATTAGGATACATGTCTTCAAATCCATAATCTAAATAGAATTTTCAATCTGGGTTAGAATGTCCTCACACTCTTTCTATATAGGCCTTTTACTCATGTTTTTTTGCAATTAAGGAAGAGTACAATTTATGATCATTGAAATATAAATGTGGCCGGGCGCGGTGGCTCAAGCCTGTAATCCCAGCACTTTGGGAGGCCGAGGCGGGTGGATCACGAGGTCGAGAGATCGAGACCATCCTGGTCAACATGGTGAAACCCCGTCTCTACTAAAAATACAAAAAACTAGCTGGGCGTGGTGGCGCGTGCCTGTAATCCCAGCTACTCAGGAGGCTGAGGCAGGAGAATTGCCTGAACCCAGGAGTCGGAGGTTGCAGTGAGCCGAGATCGTGCCATTGCACTCCAGCCTGGGTAACAAGAGTGAAACTCTGTCTCGAAAAAAAAAAAAAAAAAAAAAGAAATATAAATGTAAGATATATTTAAGTGGCATTTTTACTCTGAAATGACATTTTGTTATTTCCTGAATGTGTGTTTAAAAAATTTATTCAATGTAAGACTTCAACAGACATAATTTAGTCTTAGGTGTATAGAATAATTTTTGTGCCAATGTTTAATAAAGGGTTTCAGTGATTCCAAAGGGAACGCTTTATGTGTCAACTAGTAAACTTGCATGCCTAACGGGTCTGGGAAGAGCAAAAGGTCTACGACGGTAACATTTTTAAAAGTAAACTGTTATGTGAATGTGCTACTGAATCTGCTATGGAATCCCACCCCATCTTGTCTTCATTCTGTCATTTGGTCTCTGTAGGTTTCAACATTAATCTTCGGGTATAAATGCTTATGAATTCCCAGTAGCTTGCTGACACATACTTATTTCAAGATATTCTATCGGAACAGTTCTCTTCTTAAGTTTCTAAAATAACAAATGATTTCCAAAGTTGAAACTTACTTTCCTATTTAAATAAAATAATCTGATATAGTTAGCTATTGAGAAATCAAGTTTAACACAGATCATAGGTCCAAAGTTGTGAAGGGTAGATAAATAACACACATATTTATATAATCTAGCTGTCTATATATAGAGAGAGATTTATAAATATGAACAGACTATTGATAAAAACTCTCCATTTTGATGTACTGAAATAATCTCAATATTTTTAAAAAGTATTTTACTATTAATATTCACCATTTGTATTTTAATAGAACTTTATGTTTTAAACTAAAATTAATTATAATTATAAAAATAGTTACTGATCTTTCAAGATATCCTTTCAAATTCATATTTTATAGAGCAAAATATTCTTTTTAAGTGGTTAGGATACATTTCTTCAAATCCACAATCTAAGTAGAATTTTCAATCTGGGTTAGAATGTTCTCCTACTTTTTCTATATAGGCCTTTTACTCACAATTTCTTGTAATTTAGAAAGAGTGTAATTTATGATCATTAAAATACAAATATAAGACGGATGTAAGTGACATTTTTACTCTGAAATAACATTTTGTTGTTTCCTGAATGTGTGTTTAAAAAGGTATTCAAGGTAAGACTTCAACAGACAGAGTTTAATTTATTTGTGTATTCTAAGTTAAATAATATTCTTCATTCCTAGTGATTGTATCAGGAATCTGATTCTAAACTAAATAAAAAAGACAGATAATTATTATTTGTATAAATAAGCATATATATCATTATTATAGTAAGTTAATTATTTAATTTTTGGAAAATTATGTATTGACTGAAATATAAATCCGAATCTTATTTAATGCTATTGTATGAAAAAAGTTGAATTCAAACCATATCTAATATGTTACATCATCTAGATAAACTGGCAAAACTTAGGGGAGACAGAAAACTATTTTCTCTCTTCCAACAGTTGCACCTATTCCAATCCCTTCTTAATACACATGTAAATGCTTTATTAAGTTGTAACATAAATAAGTTGTGACATTAAGCTAGAAGGAGTGGTAATAACAAAATACTTCTTTTCACTGTTTTATGGATTACTGTATATTGCATATTAGAAAAAGCAATACCATTTAATCTTTGTATTATATTTTTAATATAAAGTAAATATACAATCAAGCAAATTGTTAATTTATCTAGAAATACAACACATATTTAAGAGCCTATTGACTCTTAGGGAAAATAGCCAAATTTATAATTAAAAAATTTTATTTTAAAATGTGTTTGCTTTGTATGATACTTGACAAATGTATAAGAATTTTATTTCCTGATAATAATTATCTACTTTTTATATAAGCATAGTTTGAAATAGCATTGTCTTCTACTTTATATAACAATTTTCTTATCTACTGTAAAAGTGGGTGAAAAGATTCTATTTTTTGTGAGGTGTTCAAGAATTGTGAACATTCAATAAAGAATAATTATTTCTAGATACAGTTGAAAAAATAAAATTTTAATTTTCCCTATTAAAAAATTATCCAAGTGAATCACA
This sequence comes from Saimiri boliviensis, assembly GCF_048565385.1. NCBI lineage: Eukaryota > Metazoa > Chordata > Mammalia > Primates > Cebidae > Saimiri > Saimiri boliviensis. Next base: position 274,883,286 of record NC_133449.1, on the reverse strand, counting down.
GTAGATGGAGTATAATTGAGTTTAAAATTTTCCCAAAATAAAAAAATGTTCAAATGGTATTTTATAAATTATTCATAATATTATTAAAATTCCCTAATAAAAGTTATTTTCATTCCTCATTACACCCCATAGTAATTAAATATTATACTTAATTTATGTGAATATTGAATGTTCACAATTTTTGAATAAATTGGTTGTGCTTTCTTTCTGTTTTCCATATGTATTCTGAATGCACACACACACAAACACACAGACATAGCTACAGCTACAGATATACAGTAATATGAATGAAGACACAGATATATGTAGATATACTGATAACAATATAAAGTTATAGATAGATGGAGAGATAGATAGATAGGTAGATAGATAGATAGTTGTCACTCTGGAATTTAAACTAAGTTTTCTCTTAATTTCTGTTAAGTTTTCTTAAGCTGTTAAGTTTTCCATAACGGGAAATGGCTACATTTCCTCTGGGGCTTAATTATCCTTAAAATTTTTAAAAATAAATTTCTTATGTGTTCTTTATATTATAGAGTATTTATAACATATAGACATGAATATTTTAAAACATTTCTAGAAATTATGTACTATTGCTACAGTAAACTGCTTTGGTAGAAAAAAAATGCATTTTAGAGTTGGTTGATTGGTGAAAATTCCCTTAGAAAACTTTTAAGGCTGATTGCCCAATTTTAAAAAAGCAGTATGTTTATATCATGTCCTTTGACCCAGGAAGTGAATTACTGTTGCTCATTTGCCTGGATTACACTTTGTTATATGCATTATTTGTTGTCTCCCCTGTTATACAGCTTCCTGTGTATATCATTTTTTGTATGACTTTCCAAAGAGCCTATTTTACAAAATATGAGGAGTCTATTATGTTTTGGAAACCATATTAATAATACATAAAATATGTCAAGTGCAGTATATTCTAATACAAATTCTATTAGACATATGTTTCTTCCAATATCCAACACATTAATGAACTCGTTCAATCTTTTATATTGAAATTTAAATAATAACTATTAGTTACTACTATTTCCCTTGTAAACTGAATTAGTATTTGGAGTAGAAATTAAAATGAAGTCATCCACGCTCTTCAGAATTGTAGAGCCAATTTCAAAATCTGATATGAGAGGCTGGGTTTTTAATCCATATTTATGAAACAATCATATGCTCTGGTGTTTCATTGATCAATTAGAGAGACCAAAGATTATTTTGTTCATCAAGAGAAATACAAGCTATATAAGAACACTTATTTCTCCTGCAATTGGTTTATAATTTGCTAAATTAATAGGATGGGGGAAAAAAACTCACAAAAACCTTGAATGTAACTTCAAGAAAATATTCAGCTCTTTTCTTTCTTTTTTTTTTTAACTTCTCTTCCTAAAATATAAATAAATAAATAATACCTCTCTCTCTCTCTCTCTCTCTCTCTCTCTCTTTCTCTCTGTCTCACACACACACACACACACACACACACAAACACACACACACACACACACACACACACACACACACAGAGCATCTGGCCACAACACCCCATGATGTTTCCACTTTCCCTTCATAGCCAATGAGATCCATTATAATGACTTTTATGTTCGGAGAGGTGTTTCTCGGAAATGTTAATATGAAATCTCTTGGTCAGGCTCCAGAGATCCTGCTTTTTTTCAGGCACTTTGCATTTGTACTGCGGCTAGAAGACCATGCCTTACGAGTGCTAAATTTAGGAATAAGTGCATTAACATGTTAGGGCTATTATGGAAATGTGTAAGAGTGCTATAAAGACCTTTTCCTCACTTTACACTCCTTGCCATATTTTAATAATGAGGATAATAGTACTTCCAGGCAGAAAAATTGAAATGACTCATAAGAGACTTAAAAAAAAACCTTTTTTAGATTATTTATAACAATCCAGGATTGTTTTCAATAATATCTATCTATCTATCTATCTATCTATCTATCTATCTATCTGTCATCTTCTATGTATTTCTCTATCAATCCATCATCTATGTACATATCTATCATCTATCTATCTATCTATCTATCTTCTATGTATTTCTCTATCAATCCATCATCTATGTATCTATCTATGTATCTATCTATCTATCTATGTCTGTCTATCATTTATCTTTATGTATTTTTCTATATTTCTGATTTGAGGTTCATGACTTAATATACATTTCCACACTATATAACTTGACAATCTTGGATATGTAAACTGATCTTTCTAAATCTCTGCTTTTTTATGTGTAAAATTAGTGATGGAGAGAGTTAAAACTACTTTTCTAAAGTTCCAAAATTTTATGTAAACACCTAAATAAGATAATGTCATGGGTATTGACATCTATTTGAAGTATCTTTAAAAAGACAACTATTTCTGAAAACAAATATACAAGATATGGAGAAAGAAATTGCTTTATCTTAGAAAACATGCTTTATTTTCCACAATAAAAATGATCATATTTATAAATTTAGCATCAGGTAAAAACAAACGAGGCTCATTTTAAATCAATTTCCTTTTGATCCTGTTTAGCATGCTTTCTTCTTCCTTAAGAAAATTCAACTTTAAGCAGATCATTTACAAGGTAAAATACCCAAGAAACTAACTAGACATTTTATTACCAAAAATCTCACTATGAACCAAAATTACTCTGTGTTAATATTGCTATTAACTTGCATGTGTACGTGTGTGTGTGTCCTTGAAGTCTAAAGTGTTATATTGAAAACTTTTTAAGGTATCATTTTTTTTTCTAATCCAAGATTATTTGCACATCATATTTAAATGTGCCTTGGAGTGAACAAATCAGTCTTAAAGAATGTAGCAAATTAATGAAAAGTTACAGTGAAGCATCTGCATTAATGTTGAATAATTATCTATCTAGGCTGTTTACTTTCATAGAGAACAAGTTACAGCCAATGTTTATTCATGACACATTCACACATATTTTTTAAATTAACTTTCACCTTAATTTATACTTTCTTGCATACTATGTGTTGCCACATTAATTGCATATCCTATATTACATAATTACTAGGCACTCTCTAAAGCATTCTTATTAACTACACCCATACACTGTAGAAATATTATGGGAAAGGAGCATCTGCTTGATATCACTATTGATACCTAAATATAGCTAAGCCAGTAAAATAAAATTTAAAAAATCCAATTAACTTTACTTTAAAAATCTTGCATGGTGAATGTACCCTGAAAGGGACACTGCATTGGCTAAGCTTGGCATGTATAGGGGTTAGAGGAAGACACCAGAAGAAATCCCTCCATGCCAGGTGATGTTCAGATGAGCTTCTGATTCAACACATGATTTATCAAGTTGAGCAATACAACATTTAAAAGAGCAATTTCAAGATCAACTTTGATATTGTGATCTTTTTAAAGACAGACAGTGATATAAGACATTTTTATTTCCCTTATGCAATGAACGCAAAAACAGTAGCATAATTATGTAAACCATGTCAAATGTTTTTAAAACTATCAAATACTGTAATAAAAGGAAAACTTTTTTATTCTAGGAAAATTATCTCATAAGACTATTGTTTTTATTAGTACTAGCAAATCTATCTGACTTAAATTTAGTGAATTACTCTTAAATTCATACTACTCTAGGCTTTCTCTAAAGTATGTTTTTTATTTATTTCCAGAATTAAATTTTCTCATAATTTATTTTATATCCAACCTATTTTACATTTTTTTTCATTTTTCAAAACACATATAGGGATGATGGTATTTCAGCATGTCAGCATATATTCATTAAGTGCATATAATTATTTATGTACTCTTCATTTGAAAAAACTTTAGTTGAACCCATAACATGTTTGGTGACAAGACTACAAACACATGCTATTTACGTTACGTTCAAGTTCTTGGGTGCTATGTGCTGTAATAGCATGTTATTTCATCTTCCTTATCTTTCAAAAGATCTGTTTCAAACCTGGATTAACCAGTTTTATAGTTACAAAAATGTATCTCATAATTGACATAGCATTGCCTAGGCAATGGTGTAGTGTCTGAATCTGAAAAATAGGAAACATCTTCTATGGAATGTAGGAGGAGGTTTTATACAAAATTGAGAATCTTGAATAATCAAATTTGTCTTAAACAACTGTGACTAAAGATGGATAACTCTTCCAAATTCACAGATAAAGCAAAGGGAGCCGAAGGAAGATTCCCTACTGTTTGCAAAAGTTACCACATTTTCTGATTTACAAAATCATTCTTCCTCCATGCTACAAAGATTTTTAAAAGCTTGTGAAAAAATCATTAGGAATTTCATATACATATAACATAAAATATAAAAAGACAACATATCTCCTGGATAAACCACGAATTTCTCCTCAAATCTGAAGTTCATTACATTCTCATCAAAAGTTGATTATACAAATAAATGTAAACTTATTTACTACAGTTCATAACTTTCTTTTTATTACACTGTTATTATTTAAACCAGATTATGAGAATTTCACCCTGGTAACAGTTTCTAACCGTCAATACCAAAAAATTTTGATGACCTGATAGCTAAAATCAAGGCTTTTTTGATATGAGAATGCTTGCAAAAATTTATTTGATGTGAATGGTGATCTTGAGCATGCAATGGAAAACACAGTAAAACAATGCTCCACCAAATCAATGCATTTCCCACATCACTTAAAATTTTGTAAATGCCAATTTTGGCTTAGAAACACTGTCCCTCTCCTGTGGCTTTCATCTAGTCTTCATTATATTAAGACACATTTGCCTACAATAATGGAAAGCAATTATAGCTAACAGACATATACATTCAGAGTGCCGACCTGAGTGAGAGCCACGAATCTGTGAAGAAAGCTCTCTTACCAGGTAAAGTGACCACCTTAGTCCTGACATCCAATATGCATCTGTGGCATTTTTACTATTCATATTTTATTTCATTTATAATATTGAAAATAAAGAAAGCATTTCTTATTCAATTATAAATAAAAATGCCCTTATTTTTGACAGTTTTGACTCAAATAATTTAAAGTTATGAGAAGACCAGCGTCCATTTCAAATTAATATAATATTCATATACCTGAACACACAAATATGTGAGTAATTGAAAGCCACCACAATCAACTGATACAATTTTAAGTTTAGTTTTAATTTTACAACCATATTCCAGATGCAAATTTGAGGACTATATAAAGAGCTTGAGTAGGTATCAGCTTTGTAAAAGTGAAATAGGAAGCAAATGTTGCAAGTTTTCTCACTGAGCATATAAACATTTTATTCAAATACTATAAAATGTATTCTTACATGCTTCCAAATGTTGAGAGGGAGAGAGAGAGAGCAAAATATAGCAACTAGGAGAAAAGCAATATTTGTACTACTTCAGTATAAGAAAGCAAAAACTGAAGAGCATATATTGTCAAGCAAAGTAAATAACACTTACCTTGCTTAACAATGGAACTGAGTTTAGCACTGCTCAGCACTGACAATTCCGTTGTTGCTTCTGTCTCAGTCCTTCTCTTCTCTTTTTATAGTATCTTCACAGCTGAATCTTCATGCATCTCAGTGTGGCTTTCTCTTCGAGCATCACTTTTAACTCAGACAGGCAGGAAGCTGAAGCCAAAGGAACTCTCTATCTGATTGGTTTCCATTCAGCGTTTCTGATTAATAAGAGACGTCCCTCAAATAGGAAGATACTGCCGCTGATGGCGCTGCAGGGCTCCAGGTTTGGGCTTGGGGGAGTGAAGACCTCTCTGGGCACAGTGATTTGAAAGCGAATGAAGTGGGAGGACTCAGAAAGGAGGGCTTTGTCAAAGACCCCACGTAAGAGAAAACAATCTCGTGTTTTTAGTCCCGGTTAATCAGCTCTCCTTAATCTGTTTGCAATTGGGAGAAAGAGGTCACAGCATGTCTGTAACCTGTAAATCATCTGTAGAAAACATATATCACAGGGAGAGTGCCGTTGCTCAAAAGGAATTTTGTGTATGGTTTCTGCAGAATTTACTACTACCTATTTCAATTCAGTGTCAAAATGTCAAGTTTAAGAATAAGAAAAGAAAAAAATCCAGATAATATTTATCTTTGATAATGATGAATGTTTTCTCTGTGTCTTTATGAGTTTATAACCTAAAATAATCCTTTAGAAACATTATTAAACATTTAAACATTAATGATTGACATATTTGTTTTCAGTAAAGGTAATGATTTTAAGTATAATTTTATATTTCTAGAACGACTCCGCTTTTTACTTTATAATGCAATTGAATGAGTTTCATCTTCCCTGGAAATAACCAGAAATAATGGTGACCACAGCCACATCACGAAAACTACATGATCCACCTGTTAGAATCCCTGTTGTACATTGCACAACTCTTAGAGAGGGTAAACCACAGCAAGAGTCAAACGCTGCTTCAGAGGGAAGTCTCTTTAGTACTTCTGGAAATGGCACAATAAGAAAGCTATTGATTAGTAGATAAATCCTTCTGAAAAGAAGTTCTAGTAATAGTTGTACGAAATGCACGGTGGGAATATGGCTCACTTTATAATGGCTCGTTAAGTCACAGTAAGTAAATAGCTTAAGTGCGAAAAAATATCAATATCCTATTTAATGCTTCAAAGGAAAAATGACAATGGAAAAAACAATTCCACTTCTTTTTTCCCCCACTGGTAAAGCTTATCTATGAAGTGGAGATAATAGAGGTACCTATCTGAGACTTGTGCTTTATGAAAATTCATTTCTTGAAAAGAAAAACAAAGGTTTAAAAAAATACAATTTTACATATCCCCAAATAAAATGTGACACTACTACAGCGTGGTGATTGAACATGGAGTGAATGGCTTTTAAGTACTTCTGTGTTTGAAGTGTAGGAGGTGGGCAAAAGAGGGAACTTTGTTTTGTTCATCCATAAATTTAAAAAAAGAAGGAAGAATTTAAGCCTGATGCATATTCCCAGGGCTAGATAGATTTCAAGTGGTTAAGACAGCTTGGTGAATTCTTCATGGAGGCTAAGACTGTTTTCTTGAGGCAAAGAAACTTAATTTAAAATTCACAGGCTCCTTTAGACTTATGTCTTCTGGGTCTACTTTCTCCTTTAAATAAAACTACATATTATAGAAGCCTCTTTATTAATACCGAGATAAAGTAATGTATGTAAAGTGGGAAAAAGGAACCAAACAAAATATTTTATCGTAGTTTAAGGTAAATATTCACAAATAAAAGCTTTAAATCCCTAATGTTGCATACATTTTATTTCCCACTGAAATTCGTCTGTGGGAAAAGACTGTTTCGTGTGAAATCCACAATTCAACAGAGCAGTCTGAATCCTGATTTGAGGTTATTTTTACTACTCTGAAAAAAGGAGGAAAAAAAAAGGGGTTGCCCAGTGAAAGGTCTTCTACCTTTTCCATTTGGTATGGAACTAGAATTGGAAAACAAAGGACTGAAGCCTTGGAATTCTCAAAAATTCTTTTATATCATGTGTATAGCTACTTGTAAATTTTCAAATGTGTAGCGTTATATATCACATGAAAACAACTCTTCATCATTGCAGTAATATATATGAATATTTAGCAAACATGTTTGTACAAAACTATTAGTCATTATAGTAGCAGACTCTATGCCCTCCTTTTGTGTATTTAAACATAAAAAATTATTAACAGTAAATCTAAAATATTATGTGAAATACTCAAGATTAGCCTGAATTCACTTTTTCTTAATTATTTGGTGTACTGAATGTACTACCTTATTGTGAAAAAAAAATTATATGGATATTTTTTATTTTCCTCTTCTTTGAACATAATGCATTCTCAAACTCAAGGACTCCATCTATTTAATGCTGTTCAAAAAGGTGGATAGATCTCTGCCAAATAAAAACTTCATTTTTTTTTTGCATTTTATGATTATAACTATATTCTATCATATAATGATAATTTTGCAAATTGTTGAGAATGAAAAACTAAAAAAATACACAATACCAGTTTATCTTGTACTGAAATAGAAAATAAACTTTATAGTCAAGTGAGTTTTTAAGCTTGCAATTAGTCCTTCGGTCTTCAGACAGTCCCATAAAGACATATTTATGGCATTGCACGAGGAAAATCTTGAGACAGAAGCTCCCTGTGCTATGATGCCACTCATAGGAACACCCTGGAATTTAAGACCACCCTCTGCTCTCGGTAACACACATTCACACCTTTCTAACTAAAACTGAAATACTTTGCTCAATAGCTATTGCATGTCACTACTATAAATATCCCTTTCCAGGCCTCAGCACCAAGGACTTGCTCCTACGACGTGAAGATTAAACTGTCCTTAAGAATCAAGCAAAAATGATCAATTCCCTTCTTTTCTCTAGCAAGCCATTGATATTAATCCCATCATTGTTTACATTTGATCTTTTATCAGGTTTTCTCAGAAGTTTAAGCTTCTCCGATCATCAACCACGACCATAATTCTAATTACTCTGTGGCTTGAAATATCCTAGGATCTCACTGAAATACCTTCAGTCCAATTATCCCCACCGGTGGCTCTCAGTGTGGCACTACAAAACCCTGCGACTCCTTCAAGTTTTCTTTGAACATTCTCTTCAGCTCTCTGCTCTCATTCAAAGCTGGCTGTTGTCTAAAGATTCTTTTTTATTTTTGATTTCTCAAAAGAAAAATGATACTATTCTCAGAGCCATGTACAACAGGGCCCGGAGTTGGAATAGACGATCTTCTGTCTTGCCATTGCTGAGGCCCTGTGTTCCCTCCTTTCTCCCTGCTTTCCATCAGCTTATTTCTTGTTTAACTCTACTTGGTAAAATCATTTAAAGACCAAATCGTTACTTCTTTTCATTCATTGAAACTGAATACCTGTGTTAACCTCTTATGACTTTTATTATGTTTCATTATTTTGTTTTAAAATTCTGACTGTCCTCATTCTTAAGAAGCTTAGCAGCCGCTTGCATGATCTTCAATGATACACCCACCCCTTCCTTGCCTTCACTTTCTCATTTCCAATAATCATTTCTTCCTCTCCATTCCAGTCTGGAACCTTATGGCCACACTCTATTAAGTAGAGAAAAAAATTTTCTTTTTCTTCTGAGCAACCATATGGGTTTTCTCCATTCCATGCCTTAAGGTGGACTAACAATGAATTGACTCAGTAGAACTAAACTGGATTAGTGTGAAAGGCTATTCAGTTTCTGCTTGTCTTTCATGACTGGCAAATGGATTCCTTCAGAGGACAAAATCAGAGAGAAGAATGCTCATTTTGTCCTGATGCCCTTATCTCAATCAGACAGATCAAAGGATTTGGTACCTTCTGCTCTCTCCTAGAGTAGAGATTCTCTTCAAGAGGGTTTTCTGTGTACCTAGCCCAAGGACTCCTTTCTGTGAGACGGAGAAAGTAACTAAGGAACTAAAAGCATTATATTGATTTTCTCCGTTACTTTTTTTTTTCCAGATCAACTTTGCTTTAAACTTATGCTGTGTGTCATAGTTATGCTTGTTCCCGACCTTAATACCCAGACTTTTAATTAGCAAAACCAGTATGACTTCTAAAATATGTTTTTTCAAATGTCTTCATTTTGCTCTGATCTCTACAATTAAGTCTTTCTCTCTGTGATCCGATGCCAGCCATTCTTCCTTCCTTTAGGCCCTGCCATTGAATCCACACTTCTTTTTTTTTTTTTTTTTTTTTTTTTTTTTTTTTTTTTTTTTTAATATTTGTCATCTCTCTGAGATCTCCTTTCCTTCTCTGCTTACTTAAGTTTTTCCCGAAACCCATTATCAAAATCACACTCTTATATAGTGTCTGGTTTTGCTCTGTGATTGGGTGAGTATGTAATTTTTTTTAGTAAAAAGATAAAGGAAAGGGGGCTACCTATGGTATTTGTAGCAATAAAATATGGAGCAGGGATGGAATCTAGGATGCCTGGAATCTTGTTTTCTGGGGTGATCTGTATGCCACTAATGCAGCAACAGCAGAACTTTGGTATTGGAGTTTCTTTTCTCAGCTGCTCTTTTTTTTTTCATTGTTCAGGAAGCTTCAACATATTCCAGGCCTTATCTTGAAGATGAACGTTCAGAAAGTTCAAAACATCCTTCAAGTCTATACTTGGATGTGCATAAACTATGCAGAATATGGATGGCTTCTAATAGTGACCCCACGGTTTTGAAAATTCTTCTTACAATTAGGCTCATCTCTTGTATACAACTCTCACCATTACTATCATTACTCTACCATGACTGCGACGGATGCCACCACCACTAATCATAATAATAGCAAAGACTTGACTTTATTGTATGCTTATGAGGGACTGTGTTAAGGAAAATTGCCTGTGTTTTAAAAGCAGGAATTTCCCAGCATCATACTTCCATCCAATGCCCACATCCAGGGACCATAGGGGTTTCAAATGTAAAGTTCCTTAACTTTCCCATGCACAGGCTTGATAGAAATTAGAGGTGAACTTCTTTTGTTCAGAAAGCCCCTTAAAAGCCCTGGGAGGAGGGGCTCTGTTGTGGACCCAAGCAACTAACCCAGGATCAGAGTCGAAGATCAATCACTCCACAGGAAGTTTGAAAGAACTCCTCTCATTGGACAAGAACAGGAATGAGGAGGGAATAACTTCGTTGTTAACATCCCCCTGCTCCCTTACCTGTAGGATTTTCCTCTCTGGGATCCCCTACGTGGCAAGGTAAGAACTGTTTTTCCCTCTCTTCCTATATGGATATCCCATTCGGATTCCCCTCCCAGGGCAAAGTGGGAGCTCTCTCTCTCTCTCTCTCTCTCTCTCTCTCTCTCTCTCTCTCTCTCTTTCTCTCTTTCTTTGCCTAATACATTGCTTTCTGCTAAACTCTTTGGGTCTGTACTTATACGGTAAGCTCACCATGCCGCCAGGCCCTTCCCCCATTCCTGGGGCAAGTGAGCCCAATAACCTGGGCACACCTGGTGAGCATGGGGAGGGAGCTGAACCCCCGTGGTCCTGCCAACCGGTTACGCTTACATTATAACTGTTAGCATTCTGTAAGTGTCATTTCTTAAAACAGCTCTACAAGGTAAATTTTTTTGTTGTTGATGGGGTATAAGGAAACTAATTCTCAGTAAGGTTATTTGTCCGCTTACGCAGTTGATAAAATCAGGAGTAGAAACCACTTCTATCTAAGTTCAGTTCCAATCATGTTAACCACTACACTATAAAGCCACCTTCAATTGTCCCATCAGCAACAAAGTGTATCGCAACTAAGGCACTGATGGCCAAAGGTAAATGGAATAATGGTTATACCTTAGAAAAAATGTCTCATCCTCAAAGTTTCTATATGATATAAATATATATCTAAATTTTTTTTTCCTTGCTGAAAAGAATTTTAAATATAAGAACACTGGAAATTTTAGGAATTAGATTAGAAAAACAAGCAAATTTATAAATAATTTGCCAAAAATTATTTATAAAGCTGTGCCAAATTATGAATGATCTTTATGTAATAAAGCACATTCTAAAAAATGTTTAGGTTCATGGGTAAGTTTTTTGGAAGTAATTTTAAATGCTTTTCCAAAATATGTTTGGTAAATATTCTAAAAAAAAATATATATATATATATGTAATAAACATTTCTACATTAAAGAAAAATATATTTTTTAATTAGGGTTTTATTCAACTTCATATCTTCTAAGCACATGGAAAAGCACGAAATCGTCGATCATTAAATGGTATATTATGTGATTAATAGGTTTCAGGCAAGATGAAAACGTAAAAACACATAGTCACCTGTTTTGAAATTAAAATAGTTTCATTATAACATAATGCATAAATGCCATATGTTTATCTGAAAAGTCAAATAACATGGAATACAATCAGGAAAACAAAGTGAAATCATTTGAAAACACACAATTTTTATTACCATAATTTTAGCATGAAACTAAAGTTGTTCACATAATTTTCAATAAATGAGATCATACTGCTTATTGCTTTTATCATGAATGCTTCATTTTTTTAAAACTACATTTTTTTTTACTTTTCACATTTTTTTTCTCTTTTATTCGCCACTCCATTCTTTCAATGCAAGGACAGAAATAATTAGCAGCCTCTCTGATAATTGTCTGTACCCTATGTGGTCATATTAAAAATTAATCTACCTACTGCTCTATCTGCTGTTTGTATTGATCTTTAGTGTTTTAATTAAAAAAAACAGACAGCATATTTCATTATTTTTTGTGCGTCTTGCTTTCTACTTAACAATGTAGAAATCTCCACAAATTAACTGATACATTATTTTAAGGCCTGCTAAATATCTGATTCTGTTTAGTATTCAATTTCATTTTTTCAAGATTTATATGTATCCATTATGAACATACATAAAGTACACAATTGTTATTCTCTAACATTTTTAATGTTTCTGTTTTTAATTTTTTTGAAGAATACATTCAGAATATTATTTCTACATTGCATTGGAAATATTTTTAATAGACATTTAATATTATATTACCTATGGGCTACAATTTGTATTTCCCTGAGGATTTTACTCTTTAATTTTTATTTTTTCGTTGTTACTTTCACTAAATTTCACTCTAATAACTTACTATTGACCTTTTCAGTTATCTTTTCAAGGAAGTGTCTACTTTTAATCTTTAATTAAAATATCACCTTTCTATATGTTAAATTCTTATACTTGCTGGATTATATTTTATTCTCCCTCAGATAAATGAAAAAGTGAATTTTAAAATTAGACTGAAACTAATCAGTGATCTTACCTACTCTCAAGCATTATGGATTATTTCAGTAAGACAAGTAGCCACAGGCACAGTCGAATCTAGGAGAAGTCAAGGGCCAGGTCCCTTGTTACCACATCAGACTTGCCTGGACCAGCTTTAAACATATGAAGCCTCTACCTACTATGCCGGAGTATATTACTTACCTGAACAGATCATTTAGTTGACAAAACATTTCTGTTTTACTTTGTTAGATGACACAGTTTTCATTTATATTTACCACAGACAATCTTTAACAACTAGGTACATCTTGATAAATGTGTTCCATAAATGTGCAAATTATAGTGACATGTTAAACACGATATATATTTTCAGCATATTTATAAGGAACTAAACTGGATCACTTTTACTCTTTCTTGAGACATACACTTCAATAGTGAGGAAAAAAAAAAAGTTCCACCGATCTTTTTTGTAACAATACCTTGCGGCTTTAATAGTAGTGGCTTTGTACTACATTTACTAGTTGATATGTCTAATCCACCTCCTGATACTTTGCTTAATTTTTTTACAGGTTTACCTTCATTCTGTAAGACATTCTCAAAGCAGGAAGTACACAAACAGCGATGAGTTCTACTCTTTCTATTATATAGGGAGTAGATTTTTCACACTTCATATTAGAGTGGTCTGGGACATAATGTCTCAGCAGCTACCACTGTGTTACATAAAGTCTAGGGTCATCTTGGCTCTTCACACAGATACAGGTGCTCTTACCCATGTCACAGTCTAACATTCAGGAAGGCTCATCATTATCAAAAGAAATAATTTTTTTTTCACAGTGTCTTATTTTCTTTAGTTAATAGAAATTGGCTTCTTAATTTGTATGTACTTTTTTTTCTAGTTTCTATTTATTGTTTGTTTTAAAATGTTTCAGACATAGGGTATGAAATACATACAGTAAAGAATAATAACATAATGAACATCCATGTATTCAAATTAAGATTAAAACCCTGCTATTAACTTATGAACCTATATCATAATCTATTTATATCACAACCCTTCTTCCATTGGGATAATGATCAGGTTATCTAGCTTCTTTAAAAATTTAAGATCAGATTTTCTTGGTAAAATTTTTTTTTTTTTTTTTTTTTTTTTTTTGAGACAGAGTCTCACTCTGTCACCCAGGCTGGAGTGCAATGGCACAATCTCGGCTCACTGTAAACTTCACCTCCTGGGTTCAAGTGATTCTTATGCCTCAGCCTCCCAAATAACTGGGATTACAGGCATGCACCACCTCACCTAGCTAATTTTTGTATTTTTAGTAGAGATGGTGTTTCACCATGTTGGCCAGGATGATCTCAATCTCCTGGCCTCATGATCAGCCCACCTTAGCCTCCCAAATCGCTGAGATTACAGGCTTGAGCCACTGCACCCAGCAAACACTTTTTTTTTTTAAATATGCTTTCAAGATTCCAAAATTAACTATCTTTTTCCTTGGTAATTTCTTCTTTCTTGAATTGTTTTTATTTGTTTATCAGAAAGGAGTGAAATTACATGTCTCTGTTCAATTTTCAGGTTGATCCACATTTTATGTTTAGATTATTAGTTCATTAATAAACTGGAAGAGCAAGAACAGCAACACTAATTTTAAAAATTACATTTTCTCCACCAAATTTAAAAAGAAAAATATAAATTGAGAGACTTCAATATTAAAGTTTGTTGTTAACAATTTAAATTCTAAAACATTGCTTCTTAAAGTTATTTCTGAGTTACCAGTATCTCAAAGCTTCAAAAGAGGAGTCTGCCCACACAAATAGTAGAAATTATAAAGAAGAGAAGAAAATGAATTTTGCAATAAATAAATTCATATTTGTCTCTATATGTATGATGTTTTGATTTAGTTAATAGCAATTGCTGATAAGTTCTTCATAAGGAGCTATCCATACCTTTCAGATAAACACCTTACAAAACTTTCTGCTAATAATGCTCCTTTTGTTCTTTTTTGCCAAACCCTTTTAATAATAAAATCCAATTTATATTTTCAGTCCTTCATTTTTTTCTTTTTAAATTAAAAAATTATAATATTGTTGAATTTGTATTTATTTAACCATTGCCAATTTTTCATTCTGTTTTTACAATATTGTACTATATCAAGACATTACATCATTGTAGTAAATATTGTGTAAATTGTCTGCATTGTAAAAAACACACGAAATGTATTTAACTGTTTATACACATATAAATTTCAAATATATTTATATATAAATATAATTATATAAGATATGTTGTTATATATATATACATATATATATATATATATATATATATATATATATATATTCATTCTTAAGTATACAGCTGGAAAACTATTGAATAATTGAAAGCTCTGAGTTAAACACTGACTGTAACATCATCTCCATAAATAAGCCAAGCTATAAAGAATAATTCCATGAACACAGTACTTTGCTGGAAGCACTGAAACACCAGACAAGAAAGGCAGAGCTTCTTCTCTAAAGACACCAAAGGGCTATTTTATATCCTACAGAGTGAAAGTGACCTTGAGAAGTTTTCCTTTTAAACCAACTAAAAGGACAGACTTTTGACTCTTACCTGTTTTCTGTCTACTTAGCATATTAGCATATATCCCAGTCTGGAGAAAGGAGGTCAGAGGTTTTCAGCTCTGGTTACACAGTAGAATCACCTGAGCCTAGGCTGCTATCTAGAGATTCATATTGAATTGTTCTGGGGTAAATCCCCAACTTTGCAATTTCAGTGGCTCCCCTAATGATTTTAACATACGTATATGTCAGAAAGCAACCACAGGCTAGTGAGTTAACCTAATAGATTTACAGTTCCAGCCCCTGGTTATGTTCAGAGATAGTATGTGGTATCTGGAGGTCCCAGAAGGTTTTAGGTTCCAGCGATTTCAATCTCATTAGCAGTGCTCATGGGAAATGGAATTGCTCCCACTTTCCTAAATGTCCTGTTCCCCCGCCCCCCACATCTTCATGCACTCACATAAAATTTCTACCAAAAGAGTCCTGTTACCTGTATTTTTTTTTTTAATCCTTACAGGCAACGTAAATGCCAACTTCTTTCTGGAGGCATGGAAGTGTCTCTTATTTTTCCATTACTCTTTAAATATGTCTCCTGGGTTTATATTTCATTCTACCTCTCTTGTGTTAGTTGTTGATGACAAGTCCATCTTCCTCTATCAGACAACAAGTTCCTTGGAGACTGTCATATTTTCTCATTTACACATTGTGACATTACTAGCACTTATATTACTTGCTTGGCATATAGAGGGACTCATAAAGGGGGCATTCTAATTTGTAAATTAGTAGATTGGTTAATATATGTATCTCATTTTTTTTTCTAAAAGATGAGCTGTCTGCAATTACCTCATTATTTGTAAAATATAGCTTAACTTATCTATACAGCCGAATAATTTAACAGGGAAAGCTAAAGTAACAACTATTACAAACACATCTTAGAAAGAAATATATTAGTCAATGCTTGTGAAGATTAATACCTTAGTACCCGCATATTAATTTCAGGTCTTAAAATGTCAAAACAAAAAGAGAAAACTCAGACTGTACTAGTGTTTTTGTTTGTTTTCTTTAAAGTATAGGTGGTGTTATTTTTTAACAATAAAAGTTACCACTTTATGAAACCTAACTACGATGGTTACTACATTAGGTACCCTCTAGATTTAACTAACTGGATTCCTGCAATAACATACAAAAGTATAGGTAAGTTTTCTTAGCCTACAGATAAGGAAACTTAGTCTCAGAAATGGTCAAATATAACACCCAAATTTCACAGCTGGCAGGGCACAGGGGCGATTGAACCCTGGTCTGCTTTACTCCTCGTTTACACCTTTGTTAATTCTAGCATGCTATATGTAAGAACATCAGATTGCACCTTCTGGGCACTAATGTCTGATTTTCCTTTTGTAATTTAACCTTTAGGGTAATGATACCACACGCTGTCTACATGAATCTAGGCAAATTACTCCATTATCTCACAGATCTCAGTTTTCACTCAAAAAAGGAAGAAATCGTGCTCTTATCATAGAGTTTCTGTGAAGACAAAATGAGGCAATGACATGGTTACAGAGAAGTAGATTTCAGATGAAGGAAATCAAATCTGGAATTTTTGCTTTTAAAACAGGCAGAAGTGTCTTACACAGACAAGGCTCTAGGCTACTTCAACAGTTCTTGCAGTCTTATTGGCCTAATTGCATTATTCTATATTTTATATCATCCTATATTTTACTGACTGTACCTCCAGTTTGGCTACTGAACCAGACTAGTGTTTGATTTTGCCTCATTCATTCATAGTTGAAGTCTTTAGCTGGATGTTTACATTTTGAGATTCCAGGCTAACCCTGACAGGTAATATTGACTTGAAGACAACGTAAATGCCATCTTCTCTGGTTAGTATTATAGACTGCTTATGGAATATTAACTCCATTATGCAAAATAATGTAAGGGCATGATTAGAAAATCACTATTTTGCCTGTAGAGAACAGAATCTGCCAAAGAAGGACATTTAACTTGTATTTACTAAATTTCTGCAATGTGCACCATTAAAACACATCCTCTATCTTACAAGGGAGAAAGCACCGTAATGAAAAATTACAGTGGTAATGTCACCAATTTCACATTTGAGTCATATATAGTACCTATTCTTACACTATGGTCCTGAGTCTGTCCATATTTTAGACAGGGCATTACTCTGGATGTTTTAGGCTTTATATATAGTTTATTATAGTTAAGATGTGTGTGCTTTTAAAAGGTACCCTTTGAATCCTGTAAAGCTTTGTGTTTTAATTGGAATGCTTAGGTCATTTATGTTTAATATAATTGCTGATATACTTGGTTTCAAATCTGTCATATTGTTCCTTGTGTTCTATGTCTTATATGCTCCTTTATTCTCCTTCCTTCCTTCCTTCCTTCCTTCCTTCCTTCTGGGCATCTTGTTCATTATATATTTTTATTATTTTATTTTCCCTCTTAGATTAGATTTTTTGTTTTACCTTTTATTACTATACATCTACTGGTTATCTTAGAAATTTAAAATGTAACTTTCACATGCTAGAAACAACAATGCGTATTTTTATTATTAGAGACAATCTAGTATTTTTACATCGAAAACAATGCAAAAATTGTTGTAATTAATTTACATAGTTTTTTCTGCCAGCTTTTTGTGATAACAGTTGTGTATTTTGTTTACATATGTCCAAAACCATGACATTATATTTAATATTGCTTTAAATTATGGAGATCATTTTCTATTATTTAACAGTATTAAAAATATATTGTAAAATATAAATACCCTCCCAGTAATGTTTATTTCTTCTTAGCTTTTTTTTTTTTGCTTTAATTTGAGATTAAATTAAGTCTTCCCCTGAAACAAATTTTCTGTAGAAAAGTCAGGTTTTTTTCTTATTGATCAAAAATATGCTTTTTAAATTTTTCATTGGCTGATTTTTTAAGATTTACAATTTATATTTTATTCTCTGCAGATGGTAATGATTTTCCTAGGTAGAGTTTCTTCTGCACTTCTTTTTGTGGTTTATTCTTGTTCTTTCTTTCCTTCTTTCTTTCTTTCTTTTTGTTTTTTATGAGATGAAGTCTTGTTCTGTCGCCCAGGTTGGAGTGCAATGGTGTGATCTTGGCTCACTGCAACCTCTGCCTTCCGGGTTCAAGTGATTCTCCAGCCTCAACCCCTTAAGTAGCTGGGGTTATAGGGGCACACCACCAAGTCTGGCTAATTTTTGTATTTTTAGTAGAGATAGGGTTTCACCATGTTGATCAGACTGGTCTTGAACTCCTGACCTCAGCCTTCCAAAGTACTGGGAATACAGGCATGAGCCACTGTGCCCGGCTCACTCATGTTGTTGAATAGGTAGTTTGGTGGCTCTTTTAGATTTTGAAAATTATTTTTTATTATTTATTTTATAAAATTGCTTGTTTGTATTTCTCTCTCCTCTTTTACTATGTGTTAGTCTTTCATATACTATGTCTCTGTTACAATCTTTCTTTCTTTTCATTTTTTTTCTCTTCCTCTGTTCCATGTTAGGTGTCTTCTCTTGGACTGTTCTTAAGTTTTCAAATCCCATTTTCTGTTCACTAATACTATAATAGCCTGCTGCTAACTCATGTTTTTTGATACCTTTTGTCAATGAGTTTCTCTATTTAATCAATCAATCCTCAGTGTTGATTCTTGTGCTTACCCCAATATCTGGATTATTTTCAGGATATGCTTCCATTGACAGCTTTACCCCCTGAATATCACTTGACAGATTCGTCTCTTAACAGCTCTCATGATTTTTACCATCTACTGAATGTTGTGGATAATTCTCACTGAGATTTTGGTTATGTTGTCTTCTTTGATATTGGTTCTGGTTTGAGGACTAATTCTCATGAATCCTCTTAACCCTGTTGAAACTTAGTTTTTAACCCTGTCGAGGCTTGGTTTGGGGTCAATTAGGGAAGATTTATTTCTGTTAGTTCTTTTTCTTACTGCTCTTTCAGTGTCTCAAATTCAGAATTTTCTCATGGGCTCATACACCACAGAACTTTCACCATTGTGTAACTTCTGACATTTTATTTGGTTCCCAGCTTTCCAGTATCTGATCTCTCCTAAGCATGTAAACTTTGGCTTTGAATAAGTAGAGCCGAGAACAACTAAGGGGATTTTTTTTACAGATATTGGGAACCTCACATGTAGTTTCTACTTTTCCTGTATCCTGTCTCCAAAACTTAGCTGCTATACCTGCCTTGGTTTCCAATCTTTCTTTCATCCAATGGCAACATTAACTTATGTTCTATTTTCCTATGCACCTTTGAAAAACATACTCAAGGAAAAGGCTGAAATAAATGTGAAAACTCACCTTTTATTCATCTCATTCTATCTATCATCTATCTATGTTGTCTAGATTTAATAGCTTTTTTTATTGCATTTTAGGTTTGGGGCTACATGTGAAGAAGATGCAAGATTGTTGCATAGATACACACATGGCAATGTGGTTTGCTGCCTTCCTTCCCCTCACCTGTATCTGTCAGATTTAATAGCTTTTTGAGATAGAAGGCAAATTCACTAATGTCTACTCTATCATAAGTAGAATTAATTGGCCTTTAAAAAGAAAAAATAAAGTTTTACTGACTAGATAGTTTAATCGTTATTTATATTTTTGTGTCTATTTAGACAAAAAGTTCTGACACAATTAACATCATTTAGTTTGAAAAAGGTAAATTATTTCTACTCCATATAACCATTAGAGGGGAATTCAATAAATATTTCCATAATAATAATAGGTACATGAAAATTTATTTAAATGAGACTTTTTTTGAAGAGCTTAATAAATGACCTATGTAAATTTATGGTTTTCAAGTCTTGCTTCATATTAGAACACCCTCGAGGGAAGTTTTTTAAAATGCCAGTACACAGCATACTTAATCAAGATAATATGGAATCCAGGAGTATTACATACCAATAACCAATAAAACTTTTTGGTTGGGTCTTGCATGTAAACAGACATAAACATTTATTTTATCTTGTCACTTTCTTACACAAAATTTTCAATCCTTCAGGTGGTTTATAGGTAAAAATTAAGTTCACATTGTGAGATAATATATAACCACAACATATTGAATTATCAAAGCATACTCACACAACTCATCATCCTTACCTAAAACTTCAATAGTGATTCAAGGAACACATCAATTCTGCATTTCTTTTTTTTGAGAAGGAGTCTATCTCTGTCACCCAGATTGGAGTGCAATGGTGCAGTCTGAGCTCACTGCAACCTCCATCTCCTGGGTTCAAATGATTGTCCTGCCTCAACCTCCTGAATAGCTGGTCTTACAGGCATGCCTGGCTAATTTTTTGTATTTTTTGGTAGAGACAGGTGTTTCACCATGTTGGCTAGGCTGGTCTCTAACTCCTGACGTCAAGTGATCCACCTGCCTCAGCTTCCCAAAGTGTTGGGATTACAGGTGTGAGCAACTATGCCCTGCGAACTCTGCATTTCTTTATAGAGTGCCCTGAATCAGTCAGACATGGCTTCCTGATTTTGTTTTTTCTTTCAAACTAAGAATGTGGTTTTGTGTTTTTGTAGTAGAATAAGAAATGTTATACTATGTGTGGAGCATTGTTCTCACAGCAAGTCCTTTTGGTTTGGGCTTTTTTAGAGAAAATACTTCACCAGACACACAAATAGCAAAAGTCTATATGAGTATTTTTCGTACTTCAGTCTGCTAAAATTCATATTGCTATAAATTGCATATTTATATATAACAAGTAAACTAAGTATTTGAGTATCCACTGCTAAAAAGCATTTTAGTATAACTTCTCAGGAATCATAAAATATACTACGTCTATGAGGTGCTGTGGTAAAGAAATTTTGATGCCTCAATTAGATTAACTCCAAGTAGGGCGAGGGTGACCCACGGGTCTGCTACTGTTTTCTCTTTCCAAAGTCCCTTCCAAATCTCGTGTTGAAATTCGATCCTAGTGTTGGAAGTCGGGCCTAATGAAATAGGTTGATTATGTCAAGGTGGCAAATCCCTCATGAATAGATTAATGCCCTCCCTCGGGGTGAATAAGTTCTTGCTTCACTAGCTCCTGCAAGAGCTTATTGCTAAATAGAGCCTGGCACCCCGTCCTCTCTTGCTTCCTCTTTTGTGAGGGATTTCTGCACACACCAGCTCCCCTACACCTTCCTTCATGAGTGGAAGCAACCTAAGGCCCTCACCAGATGCGACGCTGGTGCCATCCATGCTTCTTGTACAGCTTGCAGAACAGTGAGCCAAATAAACTTCTTTTCTCTATAAATTACCAGCCTCAGGTATTCCTTCACAGCAACACAAAACAGACTAAGACAGCTTATGTGACTCCTTATGGTATAAAATCTTTTTGTTGCACACATTCCGGAATCAGGTAGCTAAATATGTCAGTCTTATTTTTGCTCCATATGCTGTTTCCTCTGCTAGAAAATTTTCTACTCATTTTAATCTTCTTCTCCCTGCCTGTTCTACCTTCTAAGGCAATGTACTTGAAGAACACAAATTCCATCCTTCAGACTTTGCTCAAATACCTACTTATCTTTAACTCTTTCTCCTACCAGCTCAAGCAGAATTAAGAACTTCCTACTTTATGTTTCCACAAACCACTGGGCGTAAGTCTATATTGGCATTTTCATGTTTCGGATATTGTGTACTGAACACTATACACTTCAAGCAAACATCATTTTTCTCCTAATTTGTGTTCCTATTACTCACTGGTACATGGGTGAGGGCAATAAATAATAGTTATTAAGTAGAAAAATATACTATGTGAATAAAACACTATAATATATTTGATATATTGAGTAATATTGATACGATATATTCAGTGGTTAAATTAAATATCCATGGTTATCCTAACCATTCTTTGAGTTAATATTAAACCAAAAAATTGAGGCTGAGAAAATTTTCATAATAGCTAACCTGGTTTTCTAATTTTCTTTCTGCTTGGGAAACCATACTACAAGACTCCAAAGTCCACTGGAAACCTGGTTTTCTATGACTCTAGAGTACAATTTTTTTCAATTAATCCAAACTGACAATGTGATTATCTCTTTGATTAGAAATTTTACAAATTTATTATTATATCTTAATTTATGGAGATGACACTTTAAGGCAATAGAAAATAAAATATAATATTTTAATTAAAATGAATGGAATAGAATGATCAAAATGAGTTAACTTGAATGTAACTTCTATAAACATACATACACATTTAATAGTTTAGAAAATATACACTTCTGAAGTCATTGAATAGATCTCATGATATCAAGGAACATCATGACACTCTTAAAAGTAAATAAAGTATTCAGAATATCTTAGATTTAGTATGTGCATATATAAAATATGTTTGCATAACTCTTTATAGTAATCCAGTGACTAATTTAAATGTCACTACTAAAAACCTATAAACTTATAAACTTCACGATAAAACGAATATCTTATAAATCTTTATAAACATGTATACATGATATATTTCAAGTTGTTGTGAAAAGTCGTGTGGATTATTTTTATGTACAAATAGAAAGTAATTATTCAGTTTGAATAGCAACTTATGCCATCTAGTTGAAATCATTGTTTTGCTATTTACTAATTTAAAAGCAGAAAAGAACTTGTGACAGTGTATCACATTATAAACTGTAGAGTGAGACAAATTTAAGCAGAATTGCACATCTCCCATTGTTCTACCATGAAAGTGCAACAAAGCGTCTCACTGATATAGCCTTTAGTCAGAGAATTCAGTTTTCTGCCTCAAACAGGTTTTATCAATCATATAATTATTAAATTAAAACTGTTTCTGATTTCAGCATCCTTTATCCAGCCATTACATAATACTACTGATTAAATGAAAGAACTATAACGGCATAGTAAAAATGGTTATTTAAACTTAAATTACAAAACACAGCAAGACTATAAAATTGATTTTTCAAGTAATTGACATAATTTCAAATTTTTTGTGCAGATGTGTCATTCTATCTCTCTCTTCTTCTTTTAATTTATTTTCCTCTTCTCCACTTGAAATGATTTCCAGTTTGGACACATTGGCAAGTAGTAACTACTTGCCATGACACCATGAAACCATTACACCAATATCGGTAGCTTAATTTCAGTGTACGAATAAAAGTGTCTTTTACAGTTCTTTAGATATGCCAATGTTTACACCAAGTTACAAAATATTACAAGATTAGATTATACAATCAAATACTGGTATAACTAGGAAAATAAATTTTAATTTCTTAAATTTTCTATACCTTACTGAAAGGCCTGGACCTAAATAAAATTTTGCAAAATCAGGTGATAGAATGATATAGAGAAAGAAATAATAAAATCCAATGAAAATTAATAGAAATAAAAATAATAGACATACATAGATAGGACTTTCTATTAACTCTGCTTAGTCTCTGAAATATCAAAAGTGCCAAAGGGACATATCTGCATATCTACCCATTTATGAACTATCCAGCCCACAAGGAAACAGGCAAGACTATTCTAACTATATTACATTAACTTAATAGTCACAAACATTCTGTATGACTATGAAGCCAGATCAATTTTTATGTGAGATTAATTGTTGTTGACATTGATTAATTTATTAAGGCATTCCTGGGAAAACAGAGCGTCTTGGTTTGCCTTTCTCAAAACTAGGTCTTGAGACCACATCTTGATTCTATGTAGTTGATTTTGAAGGTCACCTCAGGTAGAAAACTCAAGTCATAATAAAAAAGAAGAAAGACAGACTATAAAGAGTTGCTGTCAATCAAGTTATCACTGAGTATTTGGAGCCTAATCCCACCGAGAAAGTCCAGAAGCCAGAATAAAACATGTATTTACTAATTATCCTGCTCAAAGGGCAGGTGAGCTGAAGTATGTGTATTCTGTTTTTCCTTAGGGTTTGGCTGAGGTCTGCTCTTGAGGGGAGAATAACAATTCCACAATGTTTTCTGTGTGCAGAATGTGCAGCAAAGTGTGTTCAGAGAAAGCACACGGTCTATCACTAGAAAGTTGGATAGGTGTGCAATAAAAATGTGACAACATTGATTATAACTGGTCCCCAGGTACTAGCGAGTACCTTACATACCTGGTCTAGAAGCAAGTATGAAAGAGAGTGTGAACTGTGACCCCCAGGAGATCAGCAGCCCATTAGCTCAGTAATGTTTCTAGACTTCCAATGGACTGAAGTATGTTGACATGTCCCCTACAATGTTAAGGCCTTGCTATAAATGGCATTTCCCACCACCAAGAAAAGTTTATCATGCTCAGCAGAATCTGTAGATGTTAAAGGTAGCATATACGTCATTCAGCATGCTATTGACCCCCATTAACCAAATAATCCATAAAGCTGCTAGATTTACTGTAGAAAAAGAAGTCTCTGTAACAATTCTAAGCTTCACCATGACAGATCCTGCTGTGGCCAATGCTTAGTTCTAACCTGTTAACAGCAGAGAAAAAAAAATGAGCTACTACATTCCAATATTATTCAGTGGACTATCAAGCCATATTGTGGCATGCTGAATACAGCAAATATCCCCATCAAATAGAGGGCACTCATGTGGCCTCACTAGAAGAGGTAATATTTCTGGAAATAGATTTGACTTTCTGGATATAAATTTGACTTTCTAACTCAAAATACTTCTCTCAAAAGCACTACCACATGGATTTACATAATATTTTGTTCATCTCCATTTTATTCCTCAAAGTATCAGTTTTGTCCAAGGACCTCACATTAGAGAAAATAAAGTTAGGTAGTAAGACTAAGATCAGATAATTTTAAAGTATTCTACACAACTGTTTCCCCAAAGCAGCTAGTCTGATAGACTGGTCTACTGTAAACTCAGTTATGGCACTGGCTGAGTAGAGCCACCACTAGGTTGAAGGGCTGGCCTATGACCGAGTTTCTGATTTTTATCAGCAACAAATACAATGATCCTTTCTCCCCATAGCCAGGATATGAAAATATATGAGAACAGAGATGTGGAAACGGGAGTGACTTCTTTCTCTGCTACTCCTAATTATAGGCATACACTAGCCAAAAAAAAAAAAAAAGAAAGAAAGAAAGAAAGAAAGAAAAGAAAAAGAAAAAAATGTCTTTTTATCTTCAATCGGTAAAATCTACTGGATTAGAAGACCCTATAAGATTTCCATTAAACTGGAAGTTGAGATCATTACCTGACCATTTTGAACAACTCTTGTCACTGAAACTACAGACAAATAAGAGAGTTACTGTACTAACTAGGTTGATTGTTATTATCGGGAAGAAACATAATAGTTACTATAAAATAAAAGCTAGAAGAGTTATATATGCAACCCAGAAGACTATCTGGGCCTTCCCTTTTTATCTCATGCCCACAAGTAAACATTAATAAAAATTTAGTTGTCAAAAACAGGCAAGATTGTTAATAACCAAATCCCTTCAGGTAGAAAGTTTTGCATTACCTCTCCAAGTAAGAACGAATGGAGGTTTCCAGCAAGGAGAAAAGAAACAAGTAGTACATATTAAAGAAAGGAAATTATAAATACAAATTATGACCATATGGCCAGTTGCATAATTAAAGATGGTGGTAGCTAAGCATGTTTTCTTTTTCATTATGTTATTCATAGATCTTATGCAAACAATGGTCCTTTTATAAATTTATCTTTAATTAACAAGGCAATTGTTTATTCTGAAACATATAATTCAATATTTAAGTTACAGCATTTCTAAGAATGATTGTGACTGAGCTGTGAAAACATGATTATCACTTATAGATTGATAAAATTAAGTAATATGCTTTGTATCTCCATTTTTAGGGAAAGTTTGAGTACACCTTCAGTTGCATGAAAAATAATTGCATCCAGTTTGGAAGAATAGTAATGTGTTTGTATGTTTTACTTTATTCTGAAATTATGTGTGGTTAAAAGGGCTAGATATAAATGCTGAGTTGGCAAAGGGTTGGTTTGTGCCATATCTGATTTTGATATAAAATCTCTCACCTTCTTCTTTGATCTATAATCTCTGCACCTCGTAAGATATGCCAGAACAAAATTTTCCCAAATCCCCTTCCGTATGTGATTCCAGTTCAGAGTTTTCAATGTGAGGTACTCTAATGAGATTCAGAGGGCAAAAGAGAAGGAAAAGATTATGCTCTAAAAAAATTTACAGCCAGAAGCAAGGGTAAATACAATTCACAGGCACTTCTTAGTGAGCTCCTGAGAAGCATCTGTTTTAGAACTTCAGGTTAAGACATTTTGTGATGACTTCTTTGCTCTATACAAACAGCTTTAATAACAGCTCTTCTGAACTTTATGATGATTTCTCTGACCTTTGTTTCCCCAGCGTTTTCAACAGTAGTATAAGTCCTAGTCCTTATATTGCATCCTTCAAACCTGTGAAGCATTTACTGGCCTGTTTTCTTGGTCACATGTTGACTATTACACTTGGACTTTAAAAATATCCATCATTTTCCTCTGCCCATTTTCTGAGACATTTCTTTAAGTTACCTTGAAGTGCCATTTCCTGGTCACTTCCTGACATCAATGGACAATGGCTTTGTTAACTTTTCCTTGCCCCTGCCTCTCAACTGTATCTGTAACTGCATCCTCACCTGATTTGGTTATTTTCTCACAATCTAGCAAGAATCAGTGATCAACCAAGTGACAGAGTTCCATATCACATCTCACCATGCATATAGGAATCTAATTTTCAAATACAGACTGATAACTAATTGTTATTTAAATAACCTACATCACTAGCCAAACAAATATGCACAGTATGTATTACCAGATTTTTTTTCAAACCTATTAAATCAGTATTGCATTTTTTAATTAACAAACATTTAATGAAGATGTATTTCATGTTGGGAAATGAGCTAAAATATAAAGATATAAATGTAAATAAGACCTCCTTTTTCTTAAAGAGGATCCCATTCTACTGGGAGAGAAATACAAAGGAAATCAGTGGGAAAAGGTAACACTGTGAGTTTTAGACACCAGTGATAAGCACAGAGATAATTATGATTTGATACAAAGGAGTTAGATGTAGAACTTTGGCATTTATGCATAATAGACAAGTAGTCACATGCCACTTTAATAGGCTAAGCCGTCATTTTCCTAATACCATTTCAATTAACATGAAGAGTAAAGTGTTGCCAATGATATTTTCTTTAGGCTACTTTAGATACTCTCATGATTTTTTGTATATATATGACCTGGAGATTAGAAAACAATGATTCAGTGCATATTCAGATGAGAAACTCAACTGGATTTGCATACATTAGCTGAATGCCTACATCTATTGAAGCAGGATTGGCCACAGACCTCTAGGAAGGAAGAGGTATTTCATTACGGCCCAGGAGCAAAGCAACATGTTTGTCTAACAACCAAGCTCCCCTAACAAAGAGAAGCTCTGCCTTTATATAGGCTTACAATCTAAGTATTGCACATGAAAAAATCTTAGGTTCACAGCCTTAGAAATTACAAGTGGAAGGGTCTTGGGTTTACAGTTTTAGAAATCACATATGAAAGGGTCTTGGGTTTACAGCTTTAGAAATCACGTATGAAAGGGTCTTGGTCTATGGAGGAGTGGGTGGGGTTTTGATCTTGTTTAAGTAAAAACAATGTCTTCCGGAGAGATTCCACCACACCATGCCTGCTATTTACAGGAGGGTGATTTAGGAGGCGCCAATCAGCCAACTTTTTCTTCTATTGGAATGTAGCCTGGAAGTCAAGGGGAAGGTGATTCTAGATGCCTGGGTCTCCTTCCTCACCCTGAAAAGTTTTATTCATCTCTTTTCTGGAATACTATACTATCTTCAGGATTGATATTTGTATTTTAGCTTCCATTGTCATTTCTGAATTTATCAACCAAACAACAAATGATTTCATAAGGAGAGTCAATCAAATCATTTACCAGGCTAAAATAATTTGTAGATTGTTTATGGCATATAAAGTAAAGTTTAATTCTCTACCTGAGTTTAGAGACTGTGTAGTCCAAATGCTTCCTCTGTTCCCATTCCTAGTAGTATTTTCTATTCATACTAGTTTCTTTTTCTCAGTTACTAGAGCAAACCATACTGGTTTTCTATTTCATGACTTGCATTTGTTTTTTTTTTGTTTGTTTGTTTGTTTTTTATTTCACTAAAATGCTTTTTCTCTTGATCTAGCAATGGGCAGTTTATACATTTTTTTTTTTTTTGGTTTTC
This sequence comes from Saimiri boliviensis, assembly GCF_048565385.1. Taxonomy (NCBI): domain Eukaryota; kingdom Metazoa; phylum Chordata; class Mammalia; order Primates; family Cebidae; genus Saimiri; species Saimiri boliviensis. The sequence goes on along the minus strand of NC_133449.1, from coordinate 274,854,867 downwards.
AAATTAAATGCCACCATAGAAATGATTTTCTAATAACCCAGCCAAACAGCCTCTCTTCCTTCCTTGGTACCTTCAGTCTTTACACAATGTTCATGTATTTTCTTTCTAGTCCTTCTCATAATCTATAATTACTTCATCGTAGAAGGAAGGTTTTTACCACTCAACCCCTGTTGTCTGGCACAAAGTAAGTACTCAAACACATGTTGAATGAATGAATAAATAAATGAATAATTACAAGGTAAAGATGTGTGACAATATAAACAAAACATACCTTTCTACATATACACATCAAGTGACAGACATGGAGTAACCCACAGAGGATACTTTCAAAAAGGAACTTCATATGAAGAATGCAGTTAAATGATAATCTCTGGTTACACTTCTCTTAGCATCAGCTCTAGCTTTGAACCAAGGCTATGCTGTCTCCAAACAGCTATAAAAATTAACCAAAAATGGTGGGCTATTAGCAGCACACAATTTCTGCCCAATGTTATTCTTCTCTTAAGGCAACATTTGCATTCAAGCTCCACATTAGAATGGCTGGAACTTTCTCAGAGCTGTTCTACATGTTGAGCTTCTCTTAAATAAACATGTTTCTTTTCTTCTTTCCTTTTATAGGTAGCAGACCTGTGCCACAGCCTGAAGCTTTTCCTGTCTATCCATTCTCCTTCAACTTTATCTGGCACAGGCTTAACTCACAATAAATCACTTGCAATTCTAACTTTATCCTGAACTGTGTTTTTCAGAGAACACAAACTGACACAGTAGTCATGTCAGAAGTGGTCTAAGAAATCGACAAAATGATGAAGCTTAGAGATTGGATCACTTGCCAACTGGCTGATAAAGTATGTGGGATCTGAATAGTTCCTAGCACAAAGTAGTAGTCCAAAGATTCAAAATTCTTTAGGCTGTGATTTGGGAAAAAAATATATATCCCAATGAGGTAAACTGCCTTTGCCACTAAATCCAGATTCAGGCATTTTTTGAGCTAGAGAAGGAAATAACTATAAATATATTAAAGATGTCTCATTTTAAAGTGTGTTAATTCTTTTCAGAGGGACAGTACGAAATTGAGGGTGATTATCAAAAGTAAAAGTGATTTTTAGTGACAAAGAAACACTTTGTAGCACATAAAGAGGGCATTATCTTTTCTAGCAGGAGCATGGACAACAATGATGGGTATACTAAGAATTTGATAGTTATGACTGAGACCATCAAAGACCATTGAATTATCAGCCAAGGCAAGTCTGCTATGCCAAGGTCAGAGCCCTGGTAGAAAAAAATCTGGGATTCTTACACATTAGATAAATATGTTGGGATAGATTCCAACAGGAGTACGGCTTTGCTGATTTCTTGAATTCTCAGAGCCCAAAGAGCAAGTGAAAATACGCTTCACGGGGAATGTCCCTTGTTCAAGGCATGGTTTCTGTCACCTCTACTCCTAGATTGCAGGCTTCTGGCTTCCAGGTCAACTAATATTAAATCAAAGCATATACAAGCTTGAGATGCGCTGGACATAATGAGGAATAGATGGGGATATAGCCCAATGTTGCTAGCAAGTACAAGCAGAAACCTGCATAGTACCAATGGGATTCGATTTTGAGATACCAGTCAGCTTGATCAATGGAGAAAGAACATGACACCAAATGCACAAAAGTTTATCAGTCTGAGAATACTGATTTGGCCACATGGTTTCAAGTTAACGACATTAGGTTCCTTCCTTCTATTCTGGATGGGCTAAAGGTTCATCCTGAGAAGAACAGATGTGCATTCCAGATGCAGATTTGCCTTTCCTGCTTATCAGATCCTCAGCCAGAAACACTATCCAGTTTCTTATGGAATATCTTATCTACGGACATAGAATACAACACCATAATATAGCATTTAAACAGCAGATATGCTTCATAGCAAAAAAGTGATCATATCATCCAGAAGTAGTTGACTAGATATAGGATAGGAGGAACCTACTGAAGGAGCTGATGAAGTACCAGCCTTGTGGCAATACTGTACTCTCTAAGTGTGGGATGTCATGATCTAGGATGCAGTCTATCCACAGAATCAGAATTGCCACTATGGTACAACATTGCCAATTGTAAGACTACATGGAACTGAGAACAAAGGGATGTAAACACACACACACACACACACACACACACACACACACAAATGCACACACACACACACACACACACAGAGCAGAACCATAAGTAGAATAAATTAATGTTTAAATTGTTAAGGAAGCAGACACCAAATGAGAATCTATTGGTGTCATTTATCATAATATAATTCAGACAGTTTATACTTAAATTGATTAAAAATTAAGTTCCTCAGTCTAACTAGCCAGATTTTAACTGTTCAATAATAATAGGTGGGTACTGACTGCCCTGTTAGACAGAGAAGAAAATGCTACTGGAATGGTATAGAAGGGTAGAAATGAACAAGAATGACAAACCAACATAGAGAAAACAGTTTTGCAAACATTCTGAAAATCCAAAATATTATAAACATTATTACATAGTGGATAAAAATTGTATTAGCTAAACTAAAGAAAATCACAGTGATTTCAAAGCGAAAGTCTTTTAAATTTGAAAATGAAAATCAAATGCTCCATGTTCTATAGTGTTTAATATTTATATTTTACAGCACCAATATTTGGTAGTATTACTCAGTTGGCATATGAAATACTTCAGTCCTTCCATCAATTAAATGGAGTTGACAGTATCCTTTGTGATATTTTGAGGATTATAATTATATTATATATATATATATATAAGTATATTTTTGCTGGATATCTTATTAATAAAGAGTTAGAATCTCAACCTGCACAAAATATATCAATGAAGATCAGAGAGAAATTCTCATTTTGAGGCAAAAATAATTGTTGGTGGGACTTTTTCTAAAAGAAAATTTAACTTTTCTGGCCTTATTTATTCAGAGATAAAAATACTCAGGGAGAAAAAAAATGATATCAATTTTTAAATCATACACTTTCAGGCAAGTACAGCACATCCAAGTGAAAATGTCTCGTACATTTCTCAGGAGATGAAAAGCTAGGATGCATATATACGATCTGGGCCAGAGTATTGGATTGTATGGCCACAACAGAGAATGCAGTGGCAATCATAACTTGTGGTTTTGCATTGTGGGGAACATTTTGTTAAAACATAAGGAGATTGTGTTTCAATATACTGTACTAAATCTTTATGTTTTTCCTCTTTAGCATCTTTATGTCTTTTTTGTTACTAATCCATAGTTGAAAATGGAGGTTTATATTTTCGTCTAAATTTGCTAGCATAAATAAATTTAGAAAATAAAATAGATGATGTTAGATATGACAAGTATTTCACTGTACTTGAGGAATGTACTTAAAATAGTCAATCTCAGTTGACATTCATGGAAACCACTAAGATATTTGCTTGGGTATTGAACGACTATTGAAGTGAATTTGGCCTGGGAATTTTGATCATCAATCATTTGTATTGCTTTCTCATGGGCAAAAATGGCACCAATAAATATGGTAATTTTTACAATCTACCAAGACGTTATTAGATTAATATTCAGATAACACTTGAGGCTTCTTCAAGTTCCATGATTATACAATAACATAAACATTACAGATTTTATGGTATATGTTTTAATCATAAAGTGAAACTTGGAGTGCTAGGAAAAATTTCTAGTTTCTAAATGAGATAATTCATGAAAACTAACTTTATTAAAAGATAAGCTCTTACACAGTTTTCTTACAGACTCACATTTTTCAGCTACATCTATGTTAATAATATATTACATAAATGTAATTTTTTCTGAGGGAAAAATGCTATACAGATAATTTTCTTTTTATGATTATTATACCAGTACGCTTATTGGATCTCACAGAAACAACATCTTATTTCAGATTGCACTCTCAATGTACCAAAGAATGTTTTATTCCCATGTGTATTGTTAAAAGATTGTTAACAGTGAATCACAACAAATAAATACATATTCTGATAACAATAAGGAATATTAGTAGGCTTGAATCAAATATTAGTATTAATACTACAATTAACTACTAAAATAGGTTGTAACTTGCTGAAATGAATTTGTCCCTAAATAAGTTTAATGTAAAATTTTTGAAAAGTTAAATTAAAACATAAAATAAACTGAGTTTTCAGAAGAAAACTCTCACTTATAGAACTAAATTTAGTACAAAATAGCATTGTATTTTGTTGTATTTAAGTGAGAATATTTGCTTCAAAATCCTGAGAAACTTGCATATGCAATATGTATATTAGCTAATGATATATTCCCATGACAAATGTTCACATAGAACCATCAACATTAAATATAGAAATTAAGGATACCTAAGAGCAGTATTTTTGTTTTTTCTTATTTTATAGACTTCTTATTAAATTTTACAAGCTATTCGTAGTATACGTGAATAACTGAGTACATTATTCATAGATGGATATGCATTCATACTTTTCTCACTGAGGAAATGTATTATCCTCTTATAAACAGAATCCCTTTAATAGAGTTTAAGCTTTGCTGAAAGTAGGATATATACTGCTGAATTATAGTTTAAATACAATTTCTATAAATTAAAAGATTTAATAATGCCTCCACTGAGAAGACACTTTTATTTATTCCCTCACCATAAAATTTATTAAATTCATGCTATGTTCCAGGAACTTTGTTGTTTACCAGTTATAATGTGGTAAACAAAACAGATACAATGATTCATTTTATGTGCCAACATGACTGTGATGTCCTGTGATGGTTAATTTTAGATGTCAACTTAACTGGGTTAGGGGTGGCCCAGGTAGCATCTTTTACACCATTATTTCTGGGTGTGTTTGCAAGGTTGTTTCCAGAGGAAATTAGCATTTGAATAAGTAGAGTAAATAAAGATCTCTCCACACCAACACAGGCAGACCTTATCCAATTGAGTAAAGTCCTGGACACGACAAATAGAAGAAGGGTGTATATTCTGTCTCTTTTGGAGCTGGGTATCCTTCTCCTCTTGGGAGAAGTTCTCACACATGGGAACTTCAGGTGCTTCAGTGTTTGAATTCTGAGACTTCTACCATGTTTCTTCTGGTTCTCAGGCCTGCAGATTTGAAGTGAATTACAGCACTGACTTTCTTGGTTCTCCAGCTTCCAGATGGCAGACTGTGGGACTCCTTGACCTCTGTAATTACATGAGCCAATTCCCATAATACATCTTCATATATATACACATAACTTATTGGTTCTGTTTCTCTGGAGAATCTTGACTAACACAGATTACTTTTCCATAGACATCCCTGTGCATGGGGAAAGACTGCTCCCAGGACAGGGATTCAGCAACCAAGACCCATGCACCAAATCTAGCCCAGCAGCTTGTTTTCATACATTTAGTTTTATTTTAGATCAGTTACTCAAATTCATTCACATTTTATCTAAGGCTGTTTCACCTTCAACAGCAAAGCTAAATCTTTGAGAAAGAGCCATATGTTTCCCAAACCTATACTGTATAGTGTCTAGCTTTTTATGAAAAAGGCTGCCAATCTTTATTCCAGAATATAAAGTACAATTTCAAAATAATTATCAGTCAATACTTCATTAAACTTAACAAAAATTCTAAAACAGAAAAGATAGTAAAATGTGTAAGAAACCCCATATAACAATTATTGTAATATAGAGAAAAAAATGTAATTTAGTCAAATTATTAATACACAACTAATATATTTCTAAATGATAAAAATGAATGATTTTTAATTGATGCATTTAGTTAACAAATGGCAGCTATAATCTTAAGACCCACCTATCACAATGCATCTTAGACTAGTTTAAAAACCCAAATATATTCCTGCATTAGAACAAAACAAACTAATAAAAACAAACATAAACAAATTATTGTGTTAAAATACATTAAATACAGAAAATTCAATGGAAATCATTAAGATGTTCATAATCTATGCAAATTTGTTATAAATGACATATTTATTTTTTTCTATATATTTATCTTTTTGTTGGGTTGATCATCAGCTGTTTTGTAATAGTTCTTACTTACTGGCAGCTCATACTTGGCACCTGTTTTAATTTGACCTTACCTGTATCTTACCAACCATAAAATTTTTAGTACCACCCTTGGCCTTATGGTGATTCAGCACTTACTACATAATGATTATTTTTAAAACTCAATATTGGAAATAGAAACGTCTGCCCTATTTCGGGAAATAAATATTTGTGGGTGAAAAGTAAATACCTCTATGATAAATCTTTGTGATTTCAAATTAAAATGTGATGTAACTGAACTCATCCATTATAATTTCATAAAATACATATAATTGCCTTATGAAATTTTTATAACAATCTCACAATATCATTATAATATCATTATTCTAATTTTAATGATTAAAAACACAATAGACTACTTAAATTACTTGGAAAACCGTGTTGCAAGACACAATGAACACAGTTGTCTGGGTCTACTTAGCTCATAAATCCATGGTTGTACGCACAATATTAATCTTATTACACCATTTTGAAAGCTACTCTAAGTCTTCGATCATCTCTTTTTTCTGTTTTAAGTATATATTTTGTAATTTATATTATAAATTTCCAAGAATATATTATCTTGTCCTTATTTGATTATTATCTGAGAATGATGATATCCATTCGAGAGCTCAAGTAATTACAGTTTCCAATGGAGACAATAGTGCCCTGTGATGTGAATATTCCAGAAGGACTAGGATTAATTGCACATTTCCTCAAACTTATTTGAATTTTTATATTCTATCTTGGGATAAGAGAAATAAGAGGTAATGTTATAAGACTGTATCTAAAAGATTAAGAATTCCACAAAGTATATATTCATATAAAAAGTATTAAGTTAAAAAGTCTTATTAGATTAGATATTCCTGGGTTTTTTTCCTGGAGGTTTTTGAAGAATCATGTAAAGTTCCTGAATCTTTACTGACCTTTGCCTAAGAGCAGCAGAATTAGAATGATATAAATGTCAACTCAAGAAGGTTATTATCACCATATTCTACTCTTTGCACCCCTCATTGAACTATAGAATAAATTCAATCTCTCATTACTCAGAATGACCAAACAGCTATATTATCTTTGATAAAAGATGACCAACTTACACAATGGAAAGCCATTTTACTATTTCTGTGAAGAAACTCTTTGGAGACCCTTGAATCATATTTCTATATGGAAAGTGACTAGTGGCACTGTTTGTGTAGCACCAATTTCAGCCTCACATTCCCAGGCTGATGACATTAACAGTTACTTTTCCACTTCGGAGACTTGGGGATTGGGTTTACTATGTTCATCCAACTGAGAAAATCTGGAAACCGATGTGCAATTTTTCACTAAAAAGGCGAATCCAAACCAATAAAATGAATAAAAATGACTAGCAGCAAGATTCCCACCTTGGAAAATTACTTTACACGAGCCCAAATCTAATCTATATTCAAAATTTCTAAAGAAAGTGGAGTTTGAAAGTATATGACTTTATTGAAACTCATCTCTTTATAGTCCATATTTCCATTGTACAGCATCCTGGTGTCCATCTTTGGGCAACTTAATATTACTATTTTCTGAAACATTAAAATTATATTCATATATTTATATGTCTATCCTCTATCAATTAACCTGCCTATTTACATTTTATTTCTATTACTTGTTCTAAAATATGATAAGAGGTAATCTGATATGACTGAAACAGGAAAGCTGATTAGGAGGCTACTTCTAATAAAAGAAAAGCACAAAGAATAAGTGAGTAGATTTAAAATGTTTTAGAAACATAAACCTTAAGCCATTTACCTTCTTAAATGTTTTTTGAGAGATAAACTACTGATTAATTTATTAATCACTAACAATCTTTGTGCCATATACATTTGGGTTTACTTGTCAGGTGTTAATAATATTAGACTCTTGAGTTAAGTGGGCTCATGACTTAACTATACATTTCATTAAACTGAGCTAAGTGCTGTCCATTCAGCTCTTATATTGCCTCAGGCACTAATAGAAACACATTAGATTATCACACCACCCTTACTAAATATGCACTATTATAATCACTTATTTTTTAGTTGATAAATTATTACACAGAGGTTCACATTTTGCCCAACACCACAAAACTTGTAAGTAGCAGAGCAGGTATTTGAACCCAGGAAGTCTAATTTCAAAATAAGCTTATTTTGCCAGTATAGAACAACTGCCTCTTTCTATACATAGCAATGACATAAAATGAGGTGTGCCATTTATTTCTCAACCAAAACCTTAGAATACATACATCTCAAAGCTCTCAGGATAAATCATATTATTATTTAACTTATCAAAAATCATTATTGAATATCTACTATGCAATAGGAACTATAAGTGTCAAAGACATAACAATGAATAAGAGAATGCTTTGCTCCTCATAGATTATAAGTTTGTGACTCAAGTTCTCTAACTTTATGTTTAGCCAAACCACCATCCCAACTGAACTATACCAGTTCCAATTTTATTTGCAGCCATGAGGACACTATAGAAAATTCTAACACAATGTTCTTTTAAACAATCTCCAACTACAAAGATTACAGACACAGGGTCATGTACATGAGAAAATTTACAACATCATCAATTGGCATGACTTGAATATAAAAGAGAAAAAAACAATTTAAGGTTTTATACAAATTCAAATATAGTTTGGCAACCTTTGCATAGAAGGACATGATTTTTTATTTTGTTCAATTACATCTGACTTATCAGAATCCTTTGCTGCAGGAAAAAGAATATCAAAGAGAAACAACATCAGGGATAAAATAGATCTGCTTAAACTTGAAAGTTCCCTCCCACTTCTGAGATTTTGGACAGTTACAACTAAAGTCTTATATTTATGATTTTTTTGGTTTAATCTTCAAGTTATTTTTCAAGACTTGCTTCTTCCTTCATAAACTTCAGCAGTATAGTAGGTATGAAAATACTCTGGATACAATAAATATGAATAAAGTAAATCTAAGTAATTGGTTAAATTATACTTTATTGGTTGGTCACGGTGGCTCACTCTTGTAATCCCAGCACTTTGGGAGGCCAAGGCTGGCGGATCACCTGAGGTCATGAGTTCAGGATCAGCCTGACTAACATGGAGAAATCCTGTCACTATCAAAAACACAAAATTAGCCAGAAATGGTGGGGTATGCCTGTAATTCCAGCTACTTGGAAAGCTAAGGCAGAAGAATCACTTGAACCCAGGAGACGAAGTTTGCAGTGAACTGAGAAGATCGCGCCACTGCACTCCAGTCTGGTCAACTAGAGCAAAACTCCATCTCAAAAAAAAAAAAAAAAAAAAAAAAAAAAAATTACACTTTATCAAAATAGGTCAGTTATAAGTACGATTGATGCAAAGTAATTATTCTCACTCATTTTGTTTTTTAATATGTCCATTGGAGAAATTTTCACCACCATGTGATTTAAACAAGATTATTTATTTTTCAGTTAGCTTAACTTATTTTTCAAATGTTTGTTTTAGTCAGTTATTTCAGTTTTGTTCTTTCTGCTCACATTTAGAAAACCACAGAAACACAACTCTGGTGCAGATAAACCACGTGTCTTGTCTCCGTTTCCCCTAGACACAGTCACGTGATTAAAATCTGGTCACTAGACTATGGAAGGTTACAGCATACCACTCCCAGTCCTAGTCATCAAATCACCTCACAGTAGCTGCAAACAAAACTTTTAAAGCTTTCTTGAATCTTCAAATAAGCAGACCTCTTAAATAGACCATGGTAAATTCAATGGCAGCATGTACAATATGATCCTATTTAATAATAATAATACTGATCACAGTATGCAAATATCTTTATGTAACTGGATAGGCACTAACTCCAGCATAGGATGATTGAGATTGTGATTATTCTATATATTCTTGTGATGAATATATATTTTCTGACTCTTTTGTAATAAGTTTACCTTATTTTCACAATGAAGGGAAGTTATGAAGTTAGGAAATAAAAGGGAGTTATAAAGCTAGGAAATAAAAGAAAGTGTAAAATAAAATGATATCTTTTTTTCATTTGTGGTTTGGGCTTTTAATTTCAGTGTTTTGGTGTTAATTTCATGATTAATTTTTCAAAACATTAAAACATACCTTTCTGAGCTATACATTTTTAGAATTACTGTTTTCACTATACATGCTGGTTTTCTAAACCAACTGTATTTCATCAAAAATTTTGCTATTGTAAGAGAAATAATTGCTTTTAATTAACCATGGTAAGTAGATTTTTGAACAGAAGTTTATTTTCCTTAAAATAAATTAGGCACAATTTTTAAAATTTGGAAGAAGGCACAACCAAGAATGAGAGGCACAATTCTAATGAACAGATAATTGCCTGATAAAGCCTAAAATTCGAAGGCCATATTGCAACCCCCAATTACCAACATATGGCTGATGAAAATGAAACTGAGACATTTGAAGACAAACTTTGCATAGGAACAGATCCAAAATAAACAAAAATCTGACTTTTGTAAAAATTGAAAATTTATGTAGCTTCTCTGAGACAGCAAAATCAATTACTAAATAAATGAGGAAAATGATAACAGAAAACACGGAGTAAAATCTCTTTAAAATCCTTCTCCTATATAACATTTTACATCAAGGTTGTACTCCCATTTTTTCTTATTTTTAACGAATTTTCAAATCCTATCTTCCAGCCACTTATTTGGTAGTTTATGTGTCTTTATTTCCTAATTTTTCTGTCTTCTTTTTCTGCACCTTTTTTTCTCTTTCAAGCACTATCCATGTAAAGCTTGTTTGTTGTATTTGTGGGTTTTTGTTTTTTGTTGTTTTTTTTTTTCTTATTTTCTTCAAAACTGTAACTTCCTTTTCATTACTAAAGTGGACTGAAATCTAAAGCAGTTACCAAAAATCTAGGAGAGGAACCAGGGCAAGCATTAGATTCTGTCTATATGTGAATACTTTTAATATTTTGAGTGTCATCCCTGGTGAAAATCCCTACTGTGGTTATTTACTAGTGACCAAACTGAAAGCACAACCAATTTTTAAATCAATCTCTATGTTCTAGATTTTTTAGCCAAATACATATTATCAGAAGTAGCATCTACCAGAAAATAAGAATTTTTAGACTCCAATAGTTTAAAAAGGAACACAAGAAACATAATTTAACCACAGGTCAAATAATTCTGTCTTAGATTTTCTTTTTTAGTAACACTGTTTCTAAAAGAAAAGATTCATTAGCAGAGGAAAATCAAAGAGAGACACTTACCAACATGAACGTTATTTGTTTCTGCATATAACAATTGATATATTTTTTTTCTTGTTCCAGAAAAATAGAAGAAACAGAGAATGTTTCTTTTTTGTGTGTTTGGCTTCTTTAACTCAGCATACTCTTCTGTGTGAATGAGAAATGTGTTCCTTTTTATTGCTTAAATATATCTCATTGTATAAATATGCCTATTTTTGTTTGTGTATTCACCAATGAATGTTGCTTTCAGTTTTTGACTATTATGAATAAAGCTACTATGAACATTTGTTTATACATATTCAGCAGATTTAGGTTACATAAGTAAATACCTAGAAGAGGAACTGCTGGAGCATGTGATAGTTGTATCTTTAGCTTTATAGATGGCCTGTAAACTATTTTCCAAAGTAGTTATACCATTTTATATTCCCACTGGCAATGATTGCTCTACAAGCCTATGATCAATTTTTCTTGTCAATCTGTATAATTTTAGCCTTTCTAGTATGTGTAAAGTGGAAATTAATTGTGGTTTTAATCTGCATTTTCTCAAGGCTAATACAGCATTTTAATGTATTTGTTAGTTGTGTGTTGACCTTTCTTACGAAGTATTCACTCAAAAATTTTATCAAATTTGCATTATTATTATTAAGTTGTAAGAGACCCTTATATATTCTGGACAAATATCTTTCCAAAGGCAGATTTGAAAAATAATAAATCTAATATATTATTATTATTATTTGAGATGGAGTCTTGCTCTTTATCCAGGCTGGATTACAGTGGCAGGATCTTTTCTCACTGCAACCTCCGTCTCCCAGATTCAAGCAACTCTCCTGCCTCAGCCTCCTGAGTAAGCTGGGACTACAGGCTCGTGCCACCACGTCCGGCTATTTTTTTTTTTTTTTTTTTTTTTTTTTTTTTTTGTATTTTAGTGGAGATGAGGTTTCACCATGGCCAGGATGGTCTTGATCTCCTGACCTCATGATCCGCCCTCCTCAGCCTCCCAAAGTTTTGGGATTACAGGCGTGAGCCACTGAGCCTGGCCCTAATACATTATTCTTTATTAGTGCTTTTGGTATCCTCTTTAAGAATCCTTTGTATACCCCAGAATATGAAACTTTCTGCAATCCCAGGTTATGGTAGTATTGTAGCTTGCATGTTTATGTTTTGAAATACGGTATTTTAATACTGATGTCACACTCCCTTGATTACCGTGGGCTTAATGAGCCTCCTATTTTGCTGAAAAGCCCTTCTTTAAACATAACAGTATTCTTTTTCTTGAAGTCTACTTCTTTCTTATATTGGTATATTTCATGTTTACATGGTATATCTTTATTTTCCTATTGTTTCTCGTTCAACCTATCTTAATTACAAACAACAAATAGTGCGTTTTTCTCTTTTTTTCTCCATGATAATTGGCTCTGCCTTTTAAGTGTAGCATAATGTATCAGTCATAGATGGCTTATGCGTAGAAAGTTGGCCTGAAGGAAAGTTGATGTCATTAAATATGCAAAATTCCCTGTCCTTTACAACACCTAATATTCAAGATGAATTATATGGCCTCTTGTTCACAACCAAGTGGTAAATGTAGTATTTAAAGTAAAAATATCTATGAAATATGCACATTTTATAATGTGTAAAATAATTTAGATACAGTATCAATTTAAGAATTTTTCTGTTCCAGAATTCTATTTCTTATTTTAGTACAAAGATATATTTAAAAAATAATTTGGGGATATTAAAAACTTCAACTTTATATTATTTAGCTGTATAAACTCAACATTTATTACTTCCCTTAAATAAGTATTCTCACTATTTGCTAAAACTGATAAGAATAATGACTTAGTATTCCTAAATCAATAAACATAGTTTTGGCTATACAGTAACATTTTATAATTTAAAACTGACTTAAGTAATTTTTTTCTATTGTTCTAAACTGAATATTTGTGCTAAGTAGAAACATTAATGAAAATATAAGCATAGTTTTATGTTTTGTTTGTTTTCTTTTTTTTTTAATTGCATTTTAGGTTTTGGGGTACATGTGAAGAACATGCAAGAGTGTTGCATAGGTACACACATGGCAGTGTGGTTTGCTGCCTTCCGTCCCCTCACCTGTATCTGTCATTTCTCCCCATGCTATCTCTTCCCACCTCCCCACCCCCCCGTCCCTCCCCCATTTCCCCCCACTGGACACCAGTGTGTAGTGCTCCCCTCCCTGTGTCCATGTGTTCTCATTGTTCAACACCCGCCTATGAGTGAGAATATGGGGTGTTTAATTTTCTGTTCTTGTGTCAGTTTGCTGAAAATGATGGTTTCCAGGTTTATCCATGTCCCTACAAAGGACGTGAACTCATTGTTTTTGATGGCTGCGTAATATTCCATGGTGTATATGTACCACATTTTCCCTATCCAGTCCCATTACTGGGTATATATCCAAAGGATTATAAATCATTCTAGTATAAGGACACATGCACACGAATGTTCATTGCAGCACTGTTTACAATAGTTTTATGTTTTAATTACTGAAAAAATATAAAAAGTTACTTCAAAGTGTAGTAGTTTCTGAGTACAATGCACCTTTAAGAAGAACTTAGTAATGTTAAATTTGAATAATTTCTATAAACTAATACAACTATTGAACAACATTAATTTTCACTGTCACTATTCTTTTCTGACATAAAATCTGTTGAGCAATGATTCACAAACAATTGAAGTATATGAAGGTTTTCTTTTTAATATTTTATAGACAAGGTCTTTTACCATCACCCAGGCTACAGTGCAGTGGCATAATCATAGCTTACTGTAGCCTCAAACTCCTGAGCTCAAGGGATCCTCTTTCTTCAGCCTCCCAAGTTTCTTGGACAATAGGCATATGCCGTTATTCCTGGCAAATTGTGTATCATTATTTTTTACTCCTTGTAGAGGTGAAATCTTGCCATTGTGCCTAAGGTGATCTTGAATTCCAGCCCTCAAACAATTCTCCTGCCTCAGCCTCCCAAAGTACTTGGATTACAAGAGTGAGTTATCGTGCCCAGTCTATCTGAAGTATCTTAAAATGTGGCTGATAATGTGTTCATTCATGCTTGATATGGTGTGTATTTGTGCACCTGTCCAAATCTCATATCCAATCATAAGCCCCAGTGTTGGAAGAGTGACCTGGTAGGAGAAGACTGAATCCTGGGGTGGGTTTTCCCCTTACTGTTCTGTTGATAGGAAGTTCTCATGAGACTCGGTTGTTTAAAAGTGTGCAACATCTCCCACTTCACTTCTTCTTCCTGCTCCAGCCAAGCAGGATATGTTTACTTCCCCTTTGCCATCCACTATAAATGAAAGTTTTCTGAGGCCTCCCTCACCGTGCTACCTGTAATGCCTGTTGAAATATGAGCCAATTACACCTTTCTTCTTTATCTATTCTAAAGTATTTCTTTATAGCAGTAGAGAAGGAACTAATACAGTGCTAAGGGAAATCCTATGTTTTTCTCTTTTTATTTATTTATTATTATTTTTTTTAATGAGGTTACATATCCACCATGACAGTGTCATGCAGAGTAGGGAAATCCTATATTTTTCTCAAGAGCTGAGGATTTGGTAAATTAAATTAATTTATGTAAAAATGTCTTTACTTGGAAACTTTTACAATTTCAGTATCTGGAGACAGCACTTCCTAAATATTATATGTCTTCCTTTTTCCCAATGTATACCCATTTCTTAAAACTTGCTCTGTTTTGTTTGGTTGGTTTTTTTTTAACTATGTGGTGCAAGTTTTTATTTTGTCTTGTTTTTAAGATGTATCATAAGCTGTTTTCTTTCAGGGAATGAAAGAGGTTTACACAGAAACACCTTTATAAGTAAACATTGAGAACGTTATTAGAACATGTTTTCTTCTCTGCTGGTTTGTATTTGAATGGTATTATTATATTGCTTCCTTCCTATAAACAAACATCCTATTTTCACCTGGAAAATTCTTCATGTATATGTTTTATTAATTTAAATTAACCTAGACAATTAATTTAACAAGCTAATTTAATGAAATAGATGAAGGACTTTTTGGTGTTTTATCCAGAATATCATTTAATTTGAAGTTTTAATTGTAATGATTAATTTTGTTAAAAAGTATTTAGCAACCACTTAGATGAGAAATCTAGACTTATTTTTCAAAATATAGAAATAATAGTATAAAATTGATGAGTCAGAACTATCTAGAGGGAAGTGACCAAGATAGAAGCAGTCAGTGTGTATGGCTCCTGCACAGAGAAAGAGAGGGGCGAGCAAATACAACATCTTCAAATGAAACATCCAGATACTCACACTGGGACTAATCAAGAAAACAACCCGAACCACAGACAATGAAGAAAAGCAAGATAGGACAACCAGCCACTTGGGAGTGACTCCCCTTCCCAGGGAAGTGGTGAGTGAATGTATGACCCTGGGAAACCATCCTTCTCCCAAAGATCTTTGTAACCCTCAAGTCAGGAGAGCTCCTATTGAACCCACTCTCCACCAGGGCTTTCAGTCTTCAGTCTGACAGAGCTACATAAAGTCTCAGCAGAGCAGCTGCTCAGGCATGTGTGGAGACCCTGGAGCCTTAGATGCTCCAGCTTTCTGACAGAAGTAGCTACAGCTCCACCAAAATGGAAGGTTAGGCTCCTGTACATACCCTGAGAAAGAAGGATGAATCCATGGGGATGAGCAGCAAGAGCCTGCAGTCCCCACTTCCAGAGCCTCTCACAAGGTAAGACACACTGGCTTGGAATTCCAGCTAGCTACCAGTGGTGGCATTGCGCTACTCTAATAAAGAGCTCCTTGGGAGAGAGCTGCCATTTTTGCTGTTTGGATTTCTTAGCTCTCCCGGCCTTCAGGGTTTGGAGAGTCTAAGCTGACCCAGGTCAGAAGTTATCCCCTAGCATAGCACAGCTGCTCTCCCAAAATATAGGCAGACTCTCCTGCTGTAAATGAATGCTGGATCTCATTCCTCCTCACTGGACAAGACCTCCCAACTGGGGCCTCCAGCCACCCCTACCCAAGGTCTCCAGCTAACAGAGATCTGATTCCCCACAGAATGTCACTTCCAGAGGAAGAAGCAGGTTACCATCTTTTGCTGTTAGGGTGGCTTAGCATTTCTAGCCTCTGGGCTTCAGAATGTCTGAAGCAATGTGGATGCTGAAGTGGACTCCCAGCACAGCACAGCTGCTCTACCAAAATGTCGCTAGACTGCTTTTTTAAAGTGAGTCTCAATTTCATTCCTCCTCCCTGTGCAGAACCTTCCAAATGGGGTCTCCAGCTACTTCCTATAGGTGCCTTTGGGCTGGCAACAGGTTTTTGCCTTTTTGAGATAAAGCTCCAGAGGGAGGGACCGACTGCCATTTTGTTTTCTTTCATCATTGACACCTCCAGGTTCTGGAAAATCTGAGGTGACTGGGGACTGGAGCAGACACCATGCATACTGCAGCAGCTATATGGAAAAGTGGCCAGACTCTTACATGATTGCCCATTCCCATATCTTGACACTGGACAGGTCCTCCATGCCTGAGCCTCTAGCCATCCCCTGCCAGAGCCATCAAACCTGGGCAGAACCTCCAGGAGCAACTGAAAACCTCTCTGCAACAGTCTCTGCAAGGGAATTGGCCATGCCACCCTTGGACTAACAAAGGACCAAAGACCCTAAGTGCCTTAACTCCAACAAGCTGCAGTCAACCCAAGGAGATGAGGTCAATCCATCTCCCATGGGTGCTACACATTGCCAACTGCTTGTCACCAGACAAGGAACCCATGGCTTGTGCACACAGCACAAACTCATCATCTTGGGCTGAATGCACCGAGCAGGTGCTGACCTGCATCTCTCTGGGATGTAGCCCCCAAAATCATGCAAATAACCCTTGGTCACAACCATTGCTAAGATCTCTTCCTCTGCAGCCTCTTAGTTAAAGAAGAAACATAAACATTGAGATTGCTGCAGAGGGGCAGTGAGCTGCCTAAGAATGCCAAGTCATAAACTACAGCCAGCACTTAAGGGGTGGAGATATACACACTTTCAGAACACCGAGAGGGAATACAGCCAAAAATGTGAGGAAACATAGGAGAGCAATACAACTGAACAATGGTCTACCTAAATGTCATCTGCTAAATCAAACCCAAAGCTTTAACACCAAAAATACCTCACCAATACACTGACGTCTGAAACCAAGGACAAAAAGTCAGCTTCAGATAAAGACCCTACACAATGACTTGGCTGATGAAAATATCCAGAAAATAAGTTTATTGACTTTACTCAATCTACACTGCACTTAAAGGAACACCCACATGCAGCAATAAGAAAGAACCAATGCAAGAAGTCTAGTAACTAAAATGGCCAGAGTGTCATAGTTCTGCCAAATAACTGCACCTTAACTAAGCCAAACTAGCTGAAATGAAAGAAATAGAATTCCAAATATAGCTAGGACCAAAGATCGTTGAGATTCAGGAGGATGGCAAAACCCAATCCAAGGAAAATAAGTATCACAATATAGTGATACAGGAGCTGAAGAACAAATAGCCAGTATAATAAAGAACCTAATGGGTCTGACAGAGCCGAATAACATAATACAATAATTTCACAATGTAATCACAAATATTAACAGCAGGATGAAACAAACTGAAGAAAGAATCTCAGAACTTGAAGACTGATTCTCTGAAATAAGACACCAGGCAAAAAAAAAGAAAAAAAGAATAAAAATGAATGAATAAAACCTCTGAGAAGTATGGGATTATGCAAAGAGGCCAAATCTATAAATCACTGGCATCCCCGAAAGGCAGGGGTAGAAAGCGAACAACTTGAAAAATATGTTTCAGGATATCATCCATAAAATCTTTGCCAACCTTGATAGAGAGGCCCACAGTAAAATTCAGGAAATAGAGAACTCCCAAAGATTCTACACAAAAAGATCATACCCCCAGCAGATAATCATCAGATTTTCCAAGGCTGAAATGAAAGAAAAAATATTAAAGGCAGCAAGCAAGAAAGAGCAAGTTACTACAAAGGGAACCCCAACAAATTAACAGCAGTCCTCTTAACCGGAACTCTACAAGCCAGAAGAGATTGGGGGCCTATGTTAAACATTCTTTAAGAAAAAAATCTTCAACCTATAATTTTATATCCAGCTAAACTAAGCTTTCCAAGTGAAGGAGAAATAAAATCCTTTTCAGATAAGCAAATGTTGATAGACTTCATTCCCACCAACCAGTCTTACAAGAGATCTTGAGAAATCACTAAATATAGAAAGGAAATACCACCACCAGCTAATAAAAAAGCACACTTAAACACACAGACAAGTGTCACTGTAAAGCAATCACACAAACAAGCCAACATAATAACCAGCTAACAGCACAATGACAGGATCAAATCCACACATACCAGTACTAACCTAGAGGGTATACTGCCTAAATTCCCCACTAAAAAGGCAGAAACTGGTAAGCTGGATTTAAAAAACAAGGCCCACTGTTAAGCTATCTTTAAAAGATCCATCTCACCCATAATGACACAGAGGATCAAAGTAAGCAAGTGGACAAAAAACCTACTAAGCAAATTAAAACAGAAAAAAGCAGGGGTTGCAATCCTAATTTCGGACAAAACACATTTAAAACCAACAAAGGTATAAAAGAACAAGGAAGGGCACTACATAAAAGTAAAGGATTCAATTAGACAAGAAGACCGTATCTATTCTAAATATATATGCACCTGATACAGGAGCACCCAGATTTATAAAGCAAGTTCTTGGAGACCTACAAAGAGACATAAACGTCCACATAATAATAGTGGGAGATTTCATTACTTTACTGACAATATTAGAAAGATTATCGAGGCAGAAATTAAACAAAAACATTCAACACCTAATCATAGCATTACCTCAAATAGAGTTGATAGATGTTCACCCAAAACCAACAGAATATATGTTTTTTTTTTTTTTATGTCTACATCACATCTACTCCAAAAGCAACCACATAATTGGAAATAAAGCAATCCTTGACATAAGTAAAAGTACCAACATCATAACACATTCTTGGACCACAGCACAATAAAAATACAAGTCAACAAAAATAAAATCACTCAAAACCATGCAATTACTTGGAAATTAAACAGCATGGTCTTGTACAACTTTTGGGTAAAAAATAAAATTAAGGCAAAAATCAAGAAACTCTGAAAATAATGAGAAGAAAGATACAACATATCAGAACCTCTGGTACACTAAATGCCCATATCAAAAAGTAAAAAAGGATATCGTATTAACAACTTAACTCTGCAACTGAAAAAATTAGAGAAGCCAGAAAAAAATTAACCCCAAAGCTAGCAAAAGATGAGAAATAACAAAAATCAGAGCTGAACTGAACCGAAGCTGAACTGAGATATGAAAAACGATTAACAAAAAATAAATGAATCCAGAAGTTGGTTTTCTGAATAAAGTAATAAATTAGATAGGTCACTAGGTAGACTAGTAAGAAAAAAGAGAAGCTCTAAATAAACACAATTATAAATGACAGAGGGAATGTTACTACTGACAACACAGAAATTAAAATTTAAAATAAAAAAAAAAAACCAGCAGACCCATTATGAACACCTCTATGCATACAAATTAGAGAACCTAGAAGAGGTAGATAAATTCTTGGACAAATACACCCTCCTAAAACTGAGCCAGGAATAAATTGATTCCCTGGACAGACAAATAATGAGCCCCAAAATTGAATCAGTAATGTATAGCCTACCAACCAGAAAAAGCCCAGGACCTGATGGATTCACAGCTGAATTCTACCACATGTACAAAGAAAAGCTGGTGCAATTTCTACAGAAACTTTTCAAAAAATTGAGGAGTTGGGACTTCTTCCTAATTCACATCTATAAGGCCAGCATCATCTTGATTCCAAAACCTGGCAGAGATGCAACACCAAGAGAACGGTTCAAACCAATATTCTTTTTTGTTTGTTTGTTTTTAAGACAGTCTCACTTTGTCACCAGATGTCAGGCTGGAGTGCAGTGGGGTGATCTCAGCTCACTACAACCTCTGCCTTCCAGGTTCAAGCAATTCTCCTGTCTCAGCCTCCTGCGAAGCTGGGACTACAGGAGCATGCCACCACGCCCAGCTAATTTTTGTATCTTTAGTAGATACTGGGTTTCACCATGTTGGCCAGGATGGTCTCGATCTCTTGACCTCGTGATCCACCTGCCTAACCCTCCTAAAGTGCTGGGATTACAGACTTGAGCCACCGCACTGGGCCCAGGCCAATATTCTTTATGAACATTGATACAAAAATCCTCTATAAAATACTTGCAAACTGAATGCAGCAACACATCAAAAAGCTAATCCACCATAGGCAAGTCAGCTTCATCCCTGGGAGGCAAGTTTGGATCAACATATGAAAATCAATAAATGTGCTTCATTAAATAAACAGAACTAAGAAAATAATCACTTAATTACCTCAATAGATGCAGAAAAGTCTTTTGAAAATTCAACATCCCTTTATGTTGATAACTCTTAATAAACTAGGTATTGAAAGAACATACCTAGAAATGATAAGAGCCATCTGTGACAAAACCACAACCCACATTATACTGAATGGGCAAAAGCTGGAAGCATTTCCCTTGAAAACTGGCAGAAGACAAGAATGCCCTCTCTCATGATTTCTATTCAGTATATTATTGAAAATCCTAACCAGAGCAATCAGGCAAGAGAAAAAAATAAAGGGCTTCTAACCGGAAAGAGAAAGTCAAACTATCTTTTGTTTGCACGTGACAAATTATATATCTAGAAAGCTCCATACTTTTGGCCCAAAATTTTCTTCAGCTGATAAATGACCTCAGCAAATTTTCAGAATTTAAAATTAATGTACAAAAATCAGCAGCATTCCTATACACCACCAACAACCAAACTGAGAGCCAAATTAGAACAGTAATGCAACTCACAGTTGTCACACGTGCACAATAAAATACAGCTAACTAGGTAAGTGAAAGACTTCTACAATGAGAATTATAAAACAATGCTCAAAGAAATCAGAGAACACAAAAACAAATTTAAAAATGTCCCATGCTCATGCATAGGAAGAATTAGCATCATTAAAGGTTATACTACCAAAACCAATTTACAGATTCAGTAATATTGCTTCCACCAATAACATTCTTTAAAGAACTAGAAAATATATTTTTAAATATATATATGGAACCAAAAAAGAGCCCAAACAGCCAAGTCAATCCTAAACAAAAAAAACAAAGCTGGAGAAATCATGTTACATGACTTTGAACTATACTACAAGGATACTGTGACCAAAACAGCATGGTACTCATACAAAAACAGACACATAGACCAATGAAACAGAATAAAGAGCCTAGAAATAAGTATGTCCATAACCATCTGATCTTTGACAAAGCTGACAAAAACCAGCAATGGGGAAATGACACCCTATTCAATAAATCGTGGTGTAATAACTGGATAGCCATATGCAGAAGATTTAAGCTGGACCATTTCCTTACACCATATACAAATTTCAACTCAAGATGGATTAAATACTTAAATGTAAAAAAACAAATTATAAAAACCCTGGAAGACAACCAATGCAATGCCATCCTGAACATAGGAACAGGAACAGATTTCATGACAAAGACACTAAAAACAAGCAGAACAAAAGCAAAAACTGACAAATGGGAGCTAAATAACTTCAGAGCTTCTGCACAGAAGAAACTATTAACAGAGTAAATACATAACCTACAGAATGGGAGAAAATATTTGCAAGCTAACGCATCTGACAAAGGTCTAATATCAGCATCTATAAGGAATTTAAACAAATTTACAACAGAAAAACAACCCATTCAAAAGTGGGCAAAGGATATTAACTGATATTTCTCAAAAGAAGACATACATTTGGCCAAAAAATGTGAAAAAAACTTCAGTATCATTGATTATTAGAGAAATGCATATCAAAACCACAGTGAAATTCTATGTTAGTTTGTATTCACGCTGCTGACAAAGACATAGCAGAGACTGAGAAAAACAAGAGTATTCATTGAATTTACAGTTCCACATGGTTGGGGAGGTCTCAGAATCACGGTGGGAGGTGAATGGCGCTTCTTACATGGTGGCAGCAAGAGAAAATGAGAATGAAGCAAAAGCGGAAATCTCTTATAAACCCATCAAATCTCGTGATACTTATTCTCTATCATGTGAGTAGCACAAGAAAGACCAGCCCCATGATTCAATTACCTCCCCCCAGATCCCTCCCACGATAATTGAATTCACATTTTAAAACCAATCGTGCCTTCCCCAGAGTCCCCCAAAGGCTTAACTAATTTCAACATTAACCCAAAAGACCACAGTCTAAAGCCTTATCTGAGACAAGGCAAGTCCCTTCCACCTATGAGCCTTTAAAATAAAAATAAAAAAAAAAACAATCTAGTTACTTCCTAGATAAAATGGGGATACAGGTATTGGGTAAATATAGCTGTTTCAAATATGAGAAATTGGTCAAAACAAGGGGCCACGGCGCACATGCAAGACTAAAATCCAAAGGAGCAGTCAAAATTTAAAGCTCCAAAATGATCTCCTTTGACTCTGGGTCTCACATCCAGATCATGCTGATGCAGGAGATGGGTTCTGATGGTCTTGGGCAGCTCCACCCCTCTGATTTTGGAAGGAATAGCCTCTCTTCTGTCTGCTTTCCTGGACTGGCTTTGAGTATCTGCAGCTTTTCCAGACACACGAGGGAATCTGTCAGTGGATCTACCATTCTAGGGTCTGGAGGATTTTGGCCCTCTTCTCACAGCTCCACTGGGTAGTGTCCCAGTAGGGACTCTGTGTAGGGGCTCCAACCCCACATTTTCCTTCTGCACTTCCCTAGCAGAGGTTCTTCATGAGGGCCTCGTCCCTGCAGCAAACTTTTGCCTGAGCATTCAGACATTTCCATACATCTGAAATCTAGGTGGAGATTCCCAAACCTCAATCTTCGGCTTCTGTGCACGTGCAGGCTCAACACCACGTGGAAGCTGTCAAAGCTTGGGGTTTCTACCCTCTGAAGCTCTATGTTGTCCCTTTTCAGCCATGGCTGGAGCAACTGAGACACAGGGCATCAAGTTTCTAGGCTGCACACAGCATGGGGGACCCTGGGCCCTGCCTACAAAACCACTTTTTCCTCAAGGGTCTTGGGTCCTGTGATGGGAGAGGCTGCTGTGAAGACCTCTGACATGCCCTGGAGACATTTTTCCTATGGTCTTGGGGATTAACATTAGGCTCCTTGCTCCATATGCAAATTTCTGCAGCTGGCTTGAATTCTTCTCAGAAAATGTGTTTCTTTCCTATTGCATAGACAGGCTGCAAACTTTCTAAAAGTTTATGCTGTTTTCCTTTTAAAGCTAAATGCCTTTAAGAGTACCTAAGTCATTTCGCGATGACTTTGCTACTTAGAAAGTTTTCTTTGGGGTCAGATACCCTAAATCATCTGTCTCAAGTTTAAAGTATTACAAATCTCTAGGGCAGGGGCAAAATGCCACCCATGTCTTTACTAAAATATAGCAAGAGTTACCTTTGTTCCAATTCCCAGTAAGTTCCTCATCTCCACCTGAGACCACCTCATCCTGGATCTTTTGTTCATATCACTATCAGCATTTAGGACAAAGCCATTCAACAAGTCTAGGAAGTTCCAAACTTTCCCACATATTCCTGTCTTCTGAACCCTCCAAACTATTCCAACCTCTGCCTGTTACTCAGTTCCAAAGTTGTGTCCACATTTTTGCATATTTTTTTCAGCTATGCCTCACACTATTAGTACCAATTTACTGTATTAGTCTGTATTCACACTGCTGATAATAACATACCTGAGACAGAGAAGAAAAATAAGTTTAGTTGGACTTACAGTTTCACATAGCTAGGAAGGCCTCAGAATCATGACGGGAGCTGAAAGGCAGTTTTTACATTGCAGCAGCAAGAGAAAATGAGAATGAAGCAAAAGCAGAATCCCCTGATTAACTCATCAGATCTCCTGAAATTTATTCACTATCATGAGAATAGCATGGGAAGGACTGGCTCCCATGATAGAGTTACCTCCCCCTGGGTTCCTTGAGAGAATTCTGGGAACTACAATTCAAGTTGAGATTTTGGTGGGGACAAACACGAATCATATCACATACGATCTCACACCAATCATAATGACTATTACCAACGGATCAAAAAATTACAGATGCTGGTGAGGTTGTAAAGAAATGACAACTCTTATACACTGTTGGTGGGAGAGTAAATTAATGTAACCATTGTGAAAAGCAGCATGGCGATTCCTCAAAGAACTAAAATCAGTACTACCATTTTACCCAGCAATGCCGTTACTAGGTATATACCCAGAGAAATAGAAAGCATTGTACCATAAAGATACATGCATGTGAATGTTCACTGAAGCACTGTTCACAATACTAAAGACATGGAATCAATTTAAATGCTCATCAATGACAGACTGGTTAAAGAAAATATGGCACACATACACCATGGAATATTATGTAGCCATAAAAAAGAATGAGATTATGTCTTTTGCTAGAACATGAATGGAGCTGGAGGCTATCATCCTTAGCAAACTAATGCAAAAACAGAAAACCAAATACCACATGTTCTCACTTGTAAGTGGGAGCTAAATGATAAGAACTTAGTAACACAAAGAAGTAAACAACAGACACTAGGGTTGACTTGAGGAGGGAATGTGAGAGGAGGGAGAGGAGCAGAAAAGAAAATTATTGAGTACTGGGCTTAATACCTGGGTGATGTAATAATATGTATAACAAACCCCTGTGATGTATGTTCATGTATGTAACAAACCTTCACAAGTGCCCCCAAATCTAAAATAATTTTTATTTAAACAAATAAATAAGTTATGACAGAAAAAAAGAGCTATCTAGAGTATTAACCTGTACTGAAGAATATCTTTCTCTTTTAGACATATCATGGCACCTCAGTAACTATACCTAAAAATCTATTGCATTAGTTTTGCTCCCAATCTTCTTAAATAACTCATTAATGCAAGCATAATAAGAAAAAATTAGTGATGATTAAATTCAGGCTGAGTTGTGGTACAAGCTTTGATAAGTTCTACCACTTGGGTATACTGAGGAAACAAAGCTATAATTTACCAAGAACA